>NW_008795283.1:702839-719228 GCF_000699145.1 Aptenodytes forsteri | reverse complement strand
ACCAGACCAGGGAGCTTCCTAGTGATGTCTCTGACCCGAGCCCCAGGGAGGCAGCAGACTTCCCTGTGGGATGGGTCTGGTCGGCATATAGGGCCCTCTGTTCCCCTCAGAAGGGAATTGCCTATGACAATTATTTTTTCTTTTTTCTTGGCAGCAGCAGTCATAATGCGTGGGGCTGACTGCCTCACCCCCCCCTGGATGGACCTTCGTCTACATCCTCGTTTGCCTGGCCCTCAAGTTCCGGGCCCCATATTCCAGGGCCCCATATCTGTTGTGTAAAGATAAATATTTTATTCTTTTGCTATTGTTCTATTGCATTTTGTGAAAGAAGGCAGCTGGAAAGCAGTGCATATCAGTGTGCAATGTATGCTGTATAACCAGTCTTAAATACTCTGTCTGGAATCACTCTCTTCAAGAGAGCAGTTCTTGGCTGGAGGAAAGTCTGTAGGAGCAGTCTCCTGTGGGAGTTTCATTTATCCCACACATCTGAGGAGGGACAGGAAGGAAAAAGTATTTGCTTCCCGAGTTCTTCATTGACTTTGACCTCTTGTCGCTCCCTTTGCTGAGGTGTTTCCTGGAAACCCTACAAGTAGGTGTTTAGAGGTGCTTTTGTGATTAACAAACCAACCCCAGGCAGCATTTATAACTTGGGTTCACCTTGTCCCACCAGCCCGACCACTGTCCTTCCATCGGTGAAGGCTCCAGGTTCATGGAGGGTTTTATGCAGAGTCTAGGAAAAAGGCACATTAACATTAGTAAAGGCAGGTGAATCTTGTGCTAACACTGTACCAAATTATAATGCCAGCAAATGAGATTGCTCTCGTTGCTGAGTTCAATGTGAGTGGAGATGGGAGAATTCTGTGAAAATCTGAGCAGCACTGAGTCACGATTTCTCAGGATAGGTTCTGCGGTTGCAGAAATCATTTTGTTTCATTGTATTAAACTTTCCTGCATTTACATTTATTTTAAAACATTTGAAAATAGATTATCTGCGTCTAAGGTTTTATTTTGAGATCGTTCAAGCGGAAGAAGAAGAGAGTACTAACCAATGTGAAATAGGAGGTGAATAAATTTTCAGAAGTTTTTTCTGCCTTTTTTCCTGTCTCCTCTGAAAGGAGTTGACCTTACAACTTGTTAAAAATGGTGAAAAGATTGGCAATCTGTATGAACGTTCACGTTCCACAGCACTGCAATGCTGTGGAAAAAGATAAATGACAGGAGACAGAACAGATAATGGATTTCTAGGAGAAACAAATCTTTTCTTCCAACATAAACTTTTTTTCTGTTATTGTTCTGATGAGCTAGAGAAGGTGCTTACAAATAACTGCACTAATAGTGGAACATAAATATCACAGCCGATTTCAGAAAAGAACATCTACAGTTATTCTTCAGATTTTTCAGCTTTTTTAAATTGGAAAGTTACAGATCACACTGTAGTAATATGGAGATGTTGCTGATTTCTAAGTAGAACAGAAACAGGCAAAAGAAGGGAAAAACAAAATCCTAACCACTTTTGATAGGCAGTTCTGCTGTAGTCAGGATGTCTGTTAGTTACAGTTTTTCTTTTTGGTGAATTTAAGTATGTACTTAGGTAGAAAATACCAATATCTGTAAATTTACAGTCCATGCTTTTCAAAAAGGAGTGCATGTGCCGAATCAAAGCAGCTCAATGCCTTTGAGGTGTGCATGTCTTTTCCTATAGCTTGGTATCTATCTAGAGGTTGGAAAAAGTAAACATCTTTATAGGGCAAGTGTACTTGGACTGCTTAATCTGAAATTCTAATCCAAATACTGAGTTAACAATAAAATTCTGATTTACTAGATCTAGTTGCAAGTCATACCTTTCTAGATAAGTTAAATAAAACATGTAATTTATAAAGCACATTGCAAATGGAAAGTAACTGTGACTGATTTGATATCAGCATTTTAATACCACCCTGTAGGCCCTTGACTGATTACTTGGACATCTGCATGGGTTGAAAATGATGGGTGATGTAGCTTGTTGGGTTTGGAAATGCTTTTTAGAGCAGGAAGTTTTCATTAAGTTTCATTAAATATTCATTTTCCAGATGCACGGTTGTGGAAGTTGATGCCTATTCCAGGAGAGGAGAGGTACTATCTTAAGAAAAAAAAAAGAGAGAGAGAAAAAGAGAGAGGAATGACCAGAGCCACAGCAAACAGAAAGACACACGGACTAATGCATTGCCACGCGTAGTTAACGGTGCCCTTGGTGGTATATATAGTATACTGCGTATGCTGGGCCCATGGCAGCAGCCATTGCAAGCCCATCATGGGGGATACTCTTCCGACAAGCTGAAATAGGTGCCAAATAACAGACTGACAAGGGGGGAGATTTTTAAGAGAGTGTATGGTTTCAGGTCTTATCTTTAGCACTTCAGCAAGCAGCAGACAGGATTTTATCAGGTCAAGTACTTTCCTTGCCATACCCAGAAACAAAATAATAACAGGAAGAGAGAGGTCTTTTGCATGACTCCTTGTCCGTCCCCTCCCCAAAAGAAAAGGCTACTCAATAAACGACAGGTCACTCAGCAACAGAGGGAGGATCTCCTGCCATCTTTCCGTACACCTGTACTCATACAAATGCACTTGCACAGAGGATGAAGGATTGTAGAGATATAAAATGAAAGCTATAGAACAGCTTTTATTAGTAGAGTATGAAGTTGAAGCATCTGGGGTAGGTAACATTAGAGCCATGGCTCAAGGGCGCCTGGGAGATGGTGCCTATGAAATGATCTAGATTTTTGAAGGATGTAAGATGCCAAAGCCCTTGCAAACAAATCACATCTTGCTTCAGTGTTGGTTTTAGCTGAGACAGCAATCTGAGCATAAAGCCAGTGTGTGGCCCTGCTCAGACAGAAGATAACATAGTATATTCTGTTATATTGAGTGGGAATATATGACTTGCTTTTGAAGAGCATGGCCTGAACCATACATGGCAGTTCTGTCATGCAAAGGGATTGAAGGGATGTCAAACTGTGAAGGCTACAACTGGAAGTTGTAAATTCAGCGTGGGGGAGAGTCTGGGCTGTCTGATTACATCCGCAGCATCCAAAGGATTTTCTGTCGTCTTCAAATACCAACAGTAGTCAGAGAACGGAGGAATCCCACAGTGATGGTTTAACCTCCTGCCTCAGTTCTTTTGTTTCAGGCTTAATGAAACATTTTAAATTAGTCACTAACAAACGAAGAAACAAACACCAACATGAGGCTTACAGGCACGCAAATCAGTTTGCATGTAACCCTGATGATAAGGAAACAATAATTAACGTCTGCTATAAATAAGAATGGTTTGGTTACAGGAGATTGCAATAAATTATAAGCTTGAAGACAGCTCTGAGCTGTGTCAGATTTGGCGGGTTTGGTGGGTGAGTGATTTCTCACCCTTGTTCTCATGACATGGGAGGAGGAACGAGGGAAAAGTCCACCTTGGGGGGAAAGTCTGACACCTAGCAATGCTCAGAGTCCCACATTAATGATAGCTTTTAGATGTACGTGAATAAAAAATACCATTGTCATTTACCCCAATTCAGCGCTGTCTGATTACATCCGCAGCATCCAAAGGATTTTCTGTCGTCTTCAAATACCAACAGTTCAGAGAACGAGGGAAAAGTCCACCTTGGGGGGAAAGTCTGACACCTAGCAATGCTCAGAGTCCCATTAATGATAGCAATAAATTATAAGCTTGAAGACAGCTCTGAGCTGTGTCAGATTTGGCGGGTTTGGTGGGTGAGTGATTTCTCACCCTTGTTCTCATGACATGGGAGGAGGAACGAGGGAAAAGTCCACCTTGGGGGGAAAGTCTGACACCTAGCAATGCTCAGAGTCCCACATTAATGATAGCTTTTAGATGTACGTGAATAAAAAATACCATTGTCATTTACCCCAATTCACAGAAACCTTCTGTCCCTATTTCAGCAGTTAGCTCATAAATTCAGCCTGTCTACCCCAGGAGCATGAAGCTGGCTCCCGCAGTCAGAGCTGGAATTGCCATGGCATCCACATGTGTATGGCTGGCTACGTGGGGACAGGTGTACGTCTGCATGTAAATAAATTAGAGGGCATAAAGGAGAGAAATGGATCTAGCAGTGGTCTCGGTCTTAAGGTGCTGGAGAGACTCACCGGCTTCCCTGGGGAAGCACCGCAGGGATCAGCTTTGTGTGAGGTGCCTCCCAGCCGGAGAGAGGCAGAAGAGAGCATGAGGCGAGGTCTGCTGCCTTGGGCTGCAGAAGCTTTTAGCTTCAGTGTGGGATTGCTGTACCTCTGGAGATGAAGGCTGAGGGCTTTCACTGCAGCTTTTTGCACAATTACGATTTGTCCAATAACTCTGTACGTTGTCTGTAACAGCAAATCTTTTCCGCTTCCCTGTCTTCACTATTTACTAAATATAAATCTCCTTTCCTTTAAACAAAAGATTGGCCTCTGTAAGTCTAATACAATGATTTGTGTAATGAGTTTATTTAAATTCCTCCCATGCTTTATAAAGTTGCTTCTTTATCTTTACACTGTAGTTTAGGTTTTATATTTTAATATATCGAGTGAGAAACTGAATGGGAGAAAAAATTTCCTCTAGCTTGTTATCTGCAAAGCTTTTTGGAGGGCAGATGCCACATGTAAAGAACAATGTTTAAAATAACGCAGTCTTGCTAAACTTGTGTTGTAAGGGTCAGCTTAGAAAAATCTCATCTGAATTGTTATGCCTACATAATCAGTGATTCTACAGCTATAGAAAAGCAAAAGTCCTAAATAAGTATGAATAGATGCAAAATCTCATGCCTCACATTTTGACAGTTCACGTTAAGTAATGTGGCTTTGTTGGTCCCTTCGCTTCTAGTTATCTTCCAGGCAAAGCTCTGGGCTTTTGATTGAGATCGTAACTGCAACTAAGAAATAACTTTTAGAGACTAATATTTTGGTTTATAGATTGAATTATTGCTCTACGTAATAAGTGATATATGAAGGGGAAATTCCACTGAGTGTGTTCTGTGATTTAGGTTCATGTCCACAGATATTTTGTAACATGTTTCTCTTTCTCCTTGAGTCTTCTAAACCCAGAAGCCATACCTGACCACTAAATAGGTGTAACACAAGAGAACTACAGCAGTTCAGTAAGTTATTTGCTGAGCATTTCCTTGTACATTTTTATAATTATAAAGCTGGGTATTTTTCCCCAGCTTTGAAGAGGAAATGGGTATAGTGAGGTGTTTTTTTTCTGAGCTGCCAGCCCTGGAAACTATTGGCATGTGGCTATTGGCCAGAAGGTTTGCTCTTTGCTGGAAAATGTTTTGTTAATTACTGTGTTGGGACTGTGTTGGGACTGTGTGATCAGTGTAGATAGGACTTATTATTTTCAAGATGGCATGAGAGTGTTTGTTGCTTTTTCTGGTTTCCATGATGGATGGACTGGAAGAGAGGGATAGAGGTGGGGGACAGCCCTGTGCTAGCAGAAGGCTTGGGCAGTGGAGATTTTTGAAAAATTCTATTCGGATGTCCTCGCGTTGTGTATCAACCCATAATGCTCTTGCTTACTTGAAGAGACTCTTACCTACTTGAAGAGGATACCCAGCCTGCTCAGGGAAATGAAGAGAAAGTGCGGCGAGGGCAGGAAATACTTAAAGCAAGAAATATTTGCAAAACTTGGTTTAATTTAAAACTAAGATCAATAAGAAGGGACTTGCTGAAATCAAATTATGCCAGCTGCAGAGTGGTGGCATTCCTGTTGTGTAAAATGCTCCCTTTATAATAAATTGTAGAGTAAATTTGACTGAGTTGAATCACTTGAGAGTTCTCACTCAATGTGTGCACTTTGGAAGTGGGATCCAACTGCATCTTTTGGTGGTGTCAGACCTCAGTTTGGGAAAGGAGATAATCCCAAGTTATTGCAAGCCAGCTCCTGTTCCTCTGGAGACATTGTTCACCTTGTAAGCGGAGGTTATTTTATTTCTCTATCGCCTGCCAAAGGTACAGATACTTTTAAACAACCCATCTCATACCACAGCCACTAGTAGGCGGAGACCTGGTGAGCTCTTCTTGCTCTAGGATTTGGAGAGTGTGGGTGTGCGCGCGCACACATGCCAGCAGTCTCTTCAGTTTGCTGTGTTCATAAGAATATCATTGAGCTGCTGCCCATCAAAATTTTCCTGAGGAGGGCCAGTACTGGCTACGAGCCTAGTAGAAGGAGTCATGCTCTTCAGCAGTCTTACCTGGCTAAATCAGCTTGCCCACAGTTTTATTGCAGAGAGACCACAGGACAGGAAGCACTCACACCGTAAAGAGGGGTTGTCGACCACTTTTTTCTATCTGACCATCAATCTGTGTGTGGCAGCACTACCAAGATTAGTCCTCATATATCTCTTTAAATTGAACGTAGGAAGAGCAGGAGCTTCTGTATTTTCCAGATGTGTCATTATTTTGGCTAAAAAGTAGTTGGGCATGATGATGGCAACAAGTAAGCAGCGATGATTACATCGCTGCATGTTTGCAGGCACAAACATGAGTGCTGCCTCCTTACAGACATGCAGCAAGAAGGATGAGCGCCTCAGGCATACTGAAGGTGCAGTTGGGGCAGCTGAAGTTGGCAGGACTCTTTAACCTGAATTTCCTTTCTCAGTCTCTGTCCCACCAGAGTCAGGCTAATGCTGGTGCAACTCACGCTCTGGGACTGCTGGAGAGCACTGCAACCGCTGGGCTCTTCCCGGCTGCTCACAAATGCCTCGGGCGCTGGAGCCTGCTGTCTCCTGGAGTCTTCCAAACCTGTGAGCCACAGCTGATCACCAACAATACCTGGTAGTGCTGGTAGTACAGAAAGACAAAGGTGGTGGTGCCAGACTCATACAGCTTGGGCTTTCAGTGGTAGCTGGCTAATGCCTGACTCACTGCTCCTACACCATTTCTTACTGTCTAAGCAACAAAAATACGCCAGGGACATGGGAGGAAGCGCATTATTTGAGAGTATTTCTCCTGCCTTTCCATGAGAGATTGCCATAACAAAATACCAAACCTGAAGCCCGCAGTGGCCAGCCTGTGTTCAGCTGTTTGATGCATTCACACTCATTTTTCTGAGGACAGTAGTAACAAAACATTTCAAAACCCCAACCACTGTATTTCATGCTGTTTCTTCTTGCTCAGAAGAGCCTTCTAAAGTACAGAGTCCAAGAATTGCAGGGGTAGGCTGACAAAGAATAAAGCTCTTGTAGCAGATGCTGCCACCGGTGTACAATCTGTTCTTGGGACGAGTGCGGAGCACGACTGTGATTCACGTCCTCATGGCTGGGGGAGTGAGAGCAGCGGTGCTGACTCGAGTCGGGACCATGTCATGGGCCGTTGGTGGTGTTAGCATTGGTGCTCCCACAAGACTCTTGAACTGCTCCCAGTATTTCTGCCTGTGCACACAGTCAAGTTTTTATCTACATACATGTACATGTGAATAAATTCTATACAAACACGCTGGCCGAGTACAAATAGCTGCTCTGCCTGGTGGGCCATTTACCGACCACCTGCCAGTGCGATGTGCAGGGCTGTCATTACGGATGAGTCTCTGATCTACACGCCAGTTGCTTTAGGCAGAGTGGGTCAGGAGGGTGGTTCAGCTAAATCAGGTGGTTTGAAGGGCAAATTTATTCAGCATGGAACAGATTTTCTGCTTACTGAAGGGAGGTAAATTCATTGATATTGCACCTCTCACTGCTTCTAGAAATATGTACAGTATCCAAGTCCTGAGGTTTGGAGTTTGATGTATTGAATCCTGGTTTGTCTTTATGTAAGGAAACCGAGCAGCAGTCAGGTGGGGTGTATAGATTTAGGTGTTTGAACTGAAACCTGAAAGCAACTGAATTTTATCAGGGGCTTGTGGATTGGAGGGTCATGTCATCATGACCATTCATTATTTAGTTATCAAGCTGTGGATGTCATGGCCTTCTTAACTCAGACCTCCACCCAAAGTGGTCATTTGTAGAGTGAACATCTTTAAAACTTGCTTTGTTTTGCATCAAGCTCACAGAGCATCAGAGTGATCAGATGATGGCACTGAGAAAAGACTGACAGGACCAAGTCCATGGCAGACTGTTGCGTTCAGATCTGGAATTTCTTGAATCCCAAGTTTCAAAGAAAATGCAGATGAAAGGAGTCAGGGGACCACAGAGGAAAGCTGAGGAGAGTTGCTGGGAGATGTTTGCATGGATCCTGTCAAGGCAAACTCACTGAGTCTGGAGGAATTCTGTGTAAGAGGGCTACCAAGTTGTCCTCCGACTAACTTCATCTTACGTTTGGGAACAACAATTCATTATTTTTATTTATGTTCTTTTTTTTTTTTAAATGGCTTCACACTAGAACAAATTTTTGCAATTTTGATCCAAACGTTGCTTGGTAATTTTGAAGCGTTGTTTACTTATGTTTGGTAGCAAAAGAAAGAATCATTTAACAGTGTCACATTTCTGGTGTTTGAATTTAACTGTGAATATTTTCTTTCTTTCATTTTAATTCTGTGGAAACTCTGTTCCGGAAATCAGAGAAAGTTGGTTAAAACAACTTTTTAAACTATTTGATAGGCAGCTTTCTTTTTGGTCTGCTACAAGAGATTTAATTATGTAAAATTAGAATATTAATTATTAATTCTAAAATATTATATCACAGAACCTGTATCTGATAAGGTTCTGCTCATCTTCACTATTGCATCCTTACAAAGATGATGCAAATTGTTTCAAGTAACAGGAAAGCGCTGAAATGTATCTGAGCGTATTATGTTTAAATGGCAGTATTTTCTCTCTGTTGTATATACCTAGTTATGCTTCAGTCATTTTGATTTTGAGGTTTCTTTGCCCCCTCAGGATTTTGCCTGAAGTGCCTTAGTGTCCATAGTTATATTAAAAGAGATATAAACACAGATCTAATAACATCTCCCTCTGATGAAGTGCTTGCATTCGGTGAAGTAGTGTGCTCTTCCACCAAACGCTCTGAAACATAATACTGTGTCAGAAGGTATAATAATATTTTAGCAACTGAGAGTGTATAAGAAATTAAATTGTGGTGAGAACGGTTATTCTTCAGTCAGACACCCCTTCTTTGTATCAAAACATCGGAATTTTTCTAATTCTGGAAGTATAAAATTGACAAATCCTTGCTCAGTGTTCATAGCGGCTCACTTAGCTCTGTCTCACAGATGATTATGGGTATTAGATGGTTTTTGTAACGTGTCAGTCGCTTGAATAACTGAGAGCATTGTAAGGATTAGCAACACACCCAATCCCCAGAAAGGAAATCCAGGAAAAAACTCTTATCTGAGCCTGCTTCATACAGACATACAGTAACCACCTCTGTTTTGTGTCAAGGAGGTAAATAGCTATCTGTTCTTCAAGAATTGGTGTCATGATGATTCAGAATATCACAGGGAAAAAAACCTCAAAACGGGTCCCTTTCTTCAGCACTTTAATACGGGATTGCTGTGTTGCTGGGTGGCTGGAAGGCACGTATCAGGCACCTGATTTAAATATGCAAATAAACCACTATCAAGAAATAATTCAAAGGTTTAAACTTTAATTCTGTAATTACCAGCTTCCTTTTAATTAAACAGTTGAGGATTCACAAAATAGAAATCCAGATGATAAGCATGACAGAGGAACCTAAGCAAAAATTTCCTGCCTCAGAAGGCAGAAAGCAACAGGGCTTTCCTCTCCGGATGAGACAGTGGGAGTAACCTGGTACCCAGCCCCTGGTCTGTGGGATCATGCCAGGAATCTGGTAACAAACCCCAAATCATGAGTTTTGCAGAAAGTCTGCATAACCAAGTGTTGTGTCATATTTACTGTAAACGTATTGGTAGTCCTTAACAGCAGGAGCACCGGAGATGGGGTGGAGCAGCTGCCTGAGAAAGGACCCTGGGTAAAGGCTCATCCCTGGCGCTTATGCAGTGCATGTCCCTGGCTGGTGGAGTGCCGGGCAGGGGACATCACAACTCAAACCCCAGCTGCCGAGTCCCAGGCAGAGCAGCCACAGGCGTTCGCACTTGCATCCAAACTTTACCTCCGGAGGAATGTAAGGATGGAGAGGCGCAGGCAGAGCTCAGGAAGGGTGCAGCTGCTCTCTGCAGTGCAGGTCGGTGAGGCTTGGAGTGATGGAGGAGATCCTGCTGATGGGTGGTGGAACCAGCCAGGGGGTGGCCTCTTCCTCTATGGATGCTCGGGTTGTGTTTTGTGTTCGTCTCCCTCATAGCCTTGTCTTTCCAGACTCATATCTAGAAATATGATCTGAGTTAATCTACATTTTTCCACTGTGAAGCCTGTCAAGTCCTGGAGGGGCCGGTGGAGGCAGGAGAAAGCAGAGAAGGGCAGGTGCAGGGTTACCGCACCAGCAGAGCCACCACACGAAGGAGGGAGAACAGTGCTGCGTGTGCTGAAGCCATCGCAGGGACCCCAGAAGGCCTGGGGGACTCCTGCCGCTCTGTGCTGCCTTTGAGGGTGTGCTCTGGGGACAGTACTCCCAGGGGGTAGAGCCGAGCTTCCCACCTCAACTTGTGGTGCCAAGGCTACTCCTCAAACCATGCCAACCATGGAGCATGGCAATGTACTACACTGTTTTGAAGTCCAATTTATGCAAAAAACCACATTTTAAAAATAATGACATCTGCATTATTTCTGTGCAATCCACAGCAATTCTGTGCAGTGGTAAGCGCTATGTAAAATCGGGCTGCAATGGAAGACATGCTGCTGAATTCTCAGCCCTTTATTATGGAGATACATTGTTCCCAGAGTATTGCAATTTACCTGACAGCAATAGTATCATGGAACAAACTTAAAGAAAAACAGATTAAATTTAGCAAAGTGGTTCCTATTCTTGCATGCAAAGCTATGGTCAATGTTACAAAAGGGAAATCTAAAAGAGTAAATGGAAATTGTAGGTAGTGCTGAAAGATGGTCCCCCCAGCTGCTCCAGTAGGTAAACTGGTTGGGGATTGGGAAGCTCCTGTTTTCTGCTTCAGGGCTGCTTTGTCCTTCTGACTTCTCTCTGGGCAAACGCATCCTCCCTACATTTTTTAAAGGTAGAAATCCATTCCTCACTCTCACTTGTATTTCTTCTGCACTAATTTTTTGAATCTTTTAAATTACATAAATGCAGCTTTAGTAGCACTGACAACTTCTACCACGTGTGGCTCTTTGCTCTTACAGTTGCTTCTTTTTCAGGATGAGTTTGTTTGAGGAGGTTACAGCATCTTTCAGATTACTGCTATACTTTCTATACTTTTATGAAGTATTTTCTGTATATGTCTTCCCAGCACCTAATCAAACTTTAACTTGCCTTCAGCTCTTTACAGTGACCACATAAAAATTAGTAATAATATAGATGACATTCCTGGTATTTATATGATTTGCAAAAAAATACGTCTTCCCTTACCTTCCCACTTACCGTTTTCTGTTATCACAGAGATTAATATAGTGCCATGGTTGCCTGACTGTCCTGTATTACACTTGTGTATGACACTTTAGTCAATTAAAATGTCACTTTTTTCATTGCTGTTAATTAAATTTATAGCATAATCATTAGCAGTTGGTTTTGCTGTTGTTTTCATTATTAATTATGTCGATAAAAAGTTCCAGTGGTAACAATTTCCACCAAGAATTCCTAGGTTTAAGCATTAGTAGAAGGAAGAGATATTTACTTGAACATAAAAGTGGTTTACTACCAATTTGGAGATTTTAATGCTTGGATGGTCATTTGGGAGTCAGTAATTTCACTCAGTTTATTACTTCGGTTTACATAGTATTTTAATCACTTAAGGAAAGTAAGTGATTTTGAGGCATGCCAATTGCCTCAAAATGAATCTATATTTATGTCCGCTTGCAATACATTTATTTGTAGCTGGTAAGCAATTAAAATGTTTTTAGGCAGATGCTTTAAAATAGAATAACGGCAAAACCTCTGCTTCCCGCCCTCCTTGCAAAGCATTCTTTAAAGAGGGGCACACCTTCATCCTTATAAAATGCATATAGATCCCTTCATGGGAGGGTTGTGTGTGCGTGTATGTATATGCACTTGCTCATCACCTGTGCTAAGCTGGGAGGTACATGGTACGTTCCAGGGGATCTCTTGCAAGTACAACCAATTCATTCACATCCCTTCGGTGTCCCTCTCGTTTCATAGTTTAGCACAACTCCAAAGTGTGCTCCGAACTCAGCAAAGTGTAAGGGAGTGCTCTTTTCCTCTCTTTTCTAGCAGTGTCGTCACACAATTAGCAATATTATGTACATGTATAAATATTGTACTGGACTTAAGTTGCCTTTTCGCTTATCAGCCAGTTTAGGAGACAGCTTTCCAGCATAGCTGATGAACTGGTAAATCCGGGTTACTTCCATGGTGGTTATTATTTATGTTACTTATTGAATGCCAGTAATAACCAGTGGTTCAGCAGCTTTTTTAAGGCGAAGTATAATTTCTGAGAACAATAGCACTCTTGAAAAATATTTTTACAACTACAAAACAGGTTGCACGCTTTTTGTGATCCATATAGTCATTCTAACGAGGCCATTTTCCAAAAAGCCCCTTTTTTGAGACCTGCCCTGGCCTTGGCTTGGCTACTTGCCACTTCAGGACACCCTTTGGCTAGATAATTCTCAGCTTTGTGGGAGCAACCTCCTCCAGTGCTTAACCACCCCCAGCGTGGAAAAATATAGTAACTGGCCAGACCGTTATTGTGGTCCTAAAGACACTATACCAGAGTAGTATGGGTTATTAATGTAGCAGTTCCCATCTTGTCATGGAAGGGTAATTAAATTTTGTAAACACAGCAACGTGAGATGAAAAGTACACAGTGGATCCAAGTACTGTCTCCTTGTTGGGAAGATACATATTTGGTGAAGTGCTGTGTAATGTTTGAGGTTACCATGGGAGATTTAATTCCTAGTTTAAATTTGAAACAAGTTAGTAGTGGAGCAATATGCTCTTCCTTACACTACCCATAAGTTTTAAGTCCAGAAGCATAAGTAACCGAGAGCAAGAAAATACTGGTGTTGGTGCCTTTAAATGCTGTCACCTTCTGTGGCGGAGGAATTAGGTTAAATTTAGCCTGCCCTCCAGTCACGGAAAAACAAAACGTTGTTAATTAGCTCTTTGAATTTCAAGAGGTGAAAACAGAAGGTGTCCTCTGGTAATGTAAAATTGTGTTGTACCTTTCAGGATTGCATTTTAGGCACTTCAAAGGTAGAGGTGGTTGTCTGCCCAGTTTAAAATTATCTGTATTTCTTGGTTGGCTACTTACAGACATCATCTCTAGGAAAGCTCCTGGAAAGCAACTGCTCAGGCAAAATCAGTGCAGGTAAGTGAGGCTGCCCTGTTTCTGGGTGCGGTTAAGATTGGGTATTTACTCCCCTCTGCTCATTCCCCTTACCTTTCTTAGGCATGCTCTGTGCACAAGCTGTATTTCCTGGGATCTTAATGGTCTGAGATGGATGTGCAGGTGAGAAAATAGTAGTCTTCTCAATTCAAGAATTGACTTTCAAACTCTGTATTTTGTAATTGTAGTTAATATTTTGAAGCTGTAGCTTATTAAAGCTAAAAAGAGTTTTAACCAACAAAAGATAAGTCTTAGCAAAGGCTGCCTGCAAGTAATTATGTGAGAAAGGACTGGAGAATGTTCCTGTTAGTGTAGGTTGACTTTAATATTCAGGAAAGTAATCTTCTCTGTAAAAAGCTCTTTGCTTGCCAGGAAATATATTTGCAAAGCAGCAAAATAGAGTCCATTTAACTTGGTAATGTATAAGTCATGCTATCATATGTATGTACAGTATTATATGAAGCATAAAATAGATATATTCTACATTATGAATGCTATAAAATTTTTTATTTGTGTAACAGTCTTTTGAAATGAGGGAGATGATGTATGTGACAAAGCGCACGACAAACTATGGAGGGGAGATGAAAGGAGAAGAAAAAAGGTTGTAGAACTAAGTCAATGTTAGTACAACTGTCTTGCAATTCAGATAGTAGCACAGTTGTCAGTGTCTGAAATGATGTGCTTTTGAGAGTAAGGCTGAACTTTCGTTGGCCAGAAAGCCAGCTGTTGGAAGCTGGGGATTTCAGAAGTACATGTTGCACATGTATTAGAGGGGTTTTTTTGCCTTTCAAATCAAGAGATGGTGGTGACTGTTGAGTATCACTGGTGGGATAAATACAACTGCACTTTTGTGGTAGTAAAACACTTTGTTTTTTCTGTGTGTTAATATAATCACTGATTTCAGTAGTTAGTTAAAACCCAGTTATTAACAAGTGAATCTTGGCTCCTTCGAGCCCTTGTTTTTTCCAGTAGCCTGGACTAGAACATCTCCTTGCAGCTTTATTTATGACAAAGTACAAGGGAGATAATTGAGATGCCTGACAAGCAAGAGAATGGGGGACATACCTCACAGCTAAGACTCATTATAAGTGATACTGCCTCTCTTTTTGGATCTAAATTACATGCAGGCCATATAAATCAACTTCTATCCAGCTATTACAATATCCTATTATAAATCACAGAAGCACAGACCTGCTTTTGGATTCATCCAATGTGCTTCCAAATTAAGCCAGAACCTACTTTTTTTTCTTCCCCAAACTACATCAGTGCTTGACATAATGAATTATGGTCTCATGTTTCTGGCCTAAAAATAACAATAGGGTTGTACTTTTCTTTCTCCATGTAAACATTAGTAGAACGAACTTCCTACTTCATGGTTCCCAACCCCTTGAGTTCATCCTTCGTTTCCAGGCAAATCAGGGAGTTGTGCAAGTAACATCTGTGACAAATTTGCTGGGTTTGCATCTATGCAAAAAACCTTTTTCCACCGTTTCCTTTATTTTTCTGGGGGTGGGGGAGGATATAACCCATTTGCAGTTTCTGAAATCCCGCTGCGTGCAACGTGGCCTTAAGAGTATTTTCACTAGATGATGTTCACTCCCTGTTAAACTACCCTCACTGCTGACAACAGGTATCAGCAGCAGATTATCTTTGTAGAAGAAACAGGGCTGGAGGGAATTACAGATTTTTGACAGAGATGACATTAGGGAAGCCAGCAAATACTTTTGCTCCTCATATGAAGTCTATGCAAGCTCATGTTTCTGGTGTCCGCATCTCAAGGAGGACATGGTGGAGTTCAAGAATATACGGAGAAGGGCAACTCAAATCATCAAGGATATAGAGCAGCCACCTTATGAGGAGATGCTGAAATGGCTGAGATTCCTCAGTTTAGAGAGAAGGCTGAAGGAGGGTTGATCATGTTTTACAGAGTCATGAAGGCAGTGGATAAAGTGAGTGCAGAGTTACTATTCAGATCCATGTTGGTCTGACTTGATGGAGAGTTCCTCTGACTCTGTGCGCTCTTTTCATGTGGCTCTGCTGCCTTTATCACTCTGTGGAGTATCTGTTGAGTGCTCACATCCTCAGGAGGAATGGATACAGATGCACTCTTGTTGAAAGAGTGTGTGAAACTTTGCTGTGGACAGTCCAACAGGAAAGAAATGGTTTGTGGCTGAGTGAATTTAACTTATGGAGAAGCCAATAGCTCTCTCCCACAGAATGTGATGCCATAAGAAAAAAGCAATTTTCAAGCTTCCTAAAGTCTTTCAAGTGTGTTCACTTGTCCACAAAGTCCTCATTGTCCCTTTTAAATAAATTCCACAACCCTAGACAGTGCAGGAGTTTCTTAATCAGTTGACATTGTAATTGTTTTAGGGTAATCTGTTTTCAGATGCAAATTCAGATCAAGATGCTGAAAAGGGATTCACGTAGGCTGCCAGAAAACTCATGGGAAACCCACTGTAGCTTTTCTGAAACACTTAAGCAGTAGAAGTTCTCAGGCAGTGGGGGAGAAACTCCCACTTGTACGTTTTTTGTGCCAGAAAAACCTGTATCAATGGCAACAACCCCCACCCCCAAACCAATATATACAGTGAGAAAACAGTACAAATGTGCTGCCAAACAGCTATATATTTATGGAGAAGCCAATAGCTCTCTCCCACAGAATGTGATGCCATAAGAAAAAAGCAATTTTCAAGCTTCCTAAAGTCTTTCAAGTGTGTTCACTTGTCCACAAAGTCCTCATTGTCCCTTTTAAATAAATTCCACAACCCTAGACAGTGCAGGAGTTTCTTAATCAGTTGACATTGTAATTGTTTTAGGGTAATCTGTTTTCAGATGCAATCAAGAATCAAGATGCTGAAAAGGGATTCACGTAGGCTGCCAGAAAGGAAACCCACTGTAGCTTTTCTGAAACACTTAAGCAGTAGAAGTTCTCAGGAGTGGGGGAGGAAACTCCCACTTGTACGTTTTTTGTGCCAGAAAAACCTGTATCAATGGCAACAACCCCCACCCCCAAACCAATATATACAGTGAGAAAACAGTGCAAATGT
>NW_008795283.1:692596-702733 GCF_000699145.1 Aptenodytes forsteri | reverse complement strand
CCCGATTGCAAAGTTGTGGATTGGGTCCTTACATGTCTTCCTTCCTTTCAGGTGTTCTTCATCATTGTGCATACTGTGAACATTAGATTATGTGGTGTAACAGAAGACAGGCATAATGTGAATGAAGTAGTAAAGTTGGAAAATATAAATCAGCTAGATTAGGCTGTACAAGCACGCTATATTTAATATATTTGTCCTTTAAAAATGAATTTAAGAAATTCAATGTATGTAGACTGAAATGTCCATATCTCCATGGCAGACCATGAGGCAACTAAGAACGGTGTGTCTTCCTAGGTTGTTCTAGCAGAAGCAGGCATGCTGCAGCCTCAGTGGACGGTGCTGCAGCTTAAAAGCAGGGAGCTCTCGCCACTCTGTTTGCATATGAATAACATTGCTTCTGCTGGGTGGCAGCCGGGGTGTGCAGCATTTGGGTTCCCTCTGCTGGTTCAGCTTAAGGCCCTTGCCCGGTTAGCTTGTATGGTGGGATGGCGTTATTCCTGAAAGACTCTGAATTAGTTTCCTTCGTGGTTACATTTTACGATCTTATGTAGTTATCACGTCAGCAAACCATCCCTCTTCGAAAGGGATGTAAATATACACCTAACTCCCAAAATAAGTGATTCAGAACTTAAGCAGGTGCTTAAACTTAAATACACACTTAAATGCTCTCCTTAATAGGAATGGTGTAGGGATATGTTTCCGTGTTTTTCTGAATGAAGACCTTAAAGATGATTTTGTCACTGGACAGTTAAACAGGCTGTACTCACAACACTTCACAAACCATTAACTTGATTTTTGTCCCCATCTGTAATGTCATTGTCTATACAGCCATGAAACTGGCACTTTCAGGCATAACGTGAAGGCAATAACAGTCTTTAGTTTCTCTAGCTTTTTTTGAAGGCTTCACGAGTGAAGTGTAAAAGTAGGGATAGACTCTGGTTTTAAAGCAGAATCAAAACTCTGAAGCTATTGACTTGCTTTTAACTTCCTTGCTAACTTTTCTCATAGCTGTGGGCAGGTGATTCACTCTCTCCTCAGCTTGGTTTTTTTCATTTGTCAAAGTAGTTTTATGAATTCATCTGACTGCTGGAAGGCATACCTTAATTTTGAAGTGGCATGAAATTGTCAGCTGTAACATTATTGCCTTGCAAGGGGCAATTGGAGCAAGGATGATATTTGTTCTGTCAAGTCCATACCTGTAAAGATGTTCTGCTGTCAGTGGAAAGGAGTCTCCTCTTTTTTTTTTTTTTCATTTGTCAAAGTAGTTTTATGAATTCATCTGAAAGGCATACCTTAATTTTGAAGTGGCATGAAATTGTCAGCTGTAACATTATTGCCTTGCAAGGGGCATTGGAGCAAGGGATGATATTTGTTCTGTCAAGTCCATACCTGTAAAGATGTTCTGCTGTCAGTGGAAAGGAGACCTTTTTTTTTAAAAAAAAAAAAAAAAAAAATCCCTCAAGCCTGAGTACCAAATAAAATGTCCAGGAGCCACAATTAGTGCACAGGAATAGATTTAGAAGTATCTTTGCAATTGCCTAGTCCTTGCACTTTTCTCTAGACATGTGCTATTGACCAGTGTTCTAGGCCGGGTGCTGGAGTACCTGCCTACTACCTGCAGGAGTAGGTGGATTTCTGGTCTGACCCAGCACCGCTGTTTTTGTGTTCTTGCGTTTTATATTGTACTGCTTAAAAGGGAGGAGAAGTTGTCCATGAGTCCCCCTTCTTCATCCAAGTCTGAAATGGAGAAGACCCTGTGAGCTATGGCAGTGTGTCAGTCTCCTGTACCTCCCTGGGAGGGAGGAGGCAGTGCTTGGCTCACTATGGCCACCTGATGTGGCTCCCCGGCTGCTTAGATGTTGCACAGCAGCATTTAATCTGATCCCTCTATAGCCTCTGGTGTCTGCACTTGAGTCTTTGTTCCTCTGCAGGAAATGGTTAGGTGAAAAAGGTAATCTGCTCTCTGTTGTCGCTTACGTGGTTGCTTTTATTCTAGAAGAATTAGACTGAATAACATATGGGCATATTTGTGGCCCGATCTTCAGTTTTGAAAGCTCCCAGCTCCTTTTTAGAGCTGATCTGGAGCAGAGTGACATTGCTCCCAAGCCGTGCTTTGCTGTGCTCACCTGAAACAGGCACCATTTCCATCAAAAGGTTCCTGCTCTTCAGTTAAGTGTTGGCAAGTGTCACTACTCAGCAATAACTGTGTTAATTTCTTGTGGCTCGTGGTATAGCTGTAAACATTTCTCCATAGTTCAGCCTACCATGTGCAAGATACAGTGCATAATTCCATTGGAAAGTCTCTGAAATCATATAGTCCATACGCAGACTCTTACCAGACATCTGCCTCCTAGCGTATGTTCGCTCCTAAGACCTATCAGTCTAACTTATTCCTCTTCGCATCCCCACAAAGTCAGAGCAGGATTTTGTGGAGACTACCAAGAACTGTAAAATGTGAACAGCATACAATTTGGAGATGGAGAAACTTACTTTTCTGTTGCTTCTTACTTAGACCAGAGTCTGTTCTCCCTGGAGAACTGCACAGTGTGGAAGTCTTGCGTTTCTCCCTCAAGCTCTCCTATCACGATGCCTGGCCTCGCCCTGGCAGTGGTGGGGCAGCGTGTGCGGGCTGGTGCTGTGCCCTGGTGGGCCACCCATCAGCTGGGAACTGGAAGATCTCATCAGTGTAGCAGCCGTGTCCCACGTGGCCCTGATATCTCTAAGCTTAAACCAGGACTAATGGGAAGAAAATAGTACAAGCAGACCAGCTGCCAGCTGGAAAATTATTCACTGGGAGGCTACAGTTACACAGAAGGAAGAAATTGCCAGTTACTTTTGCATTGCCTGTTTTTTGATTTGGGGAAAAAAATTTGCAGTGTGCATCCTCAGTACAGTGAGGTGATGAAAATAAAAGGCAATTTCCTGATTTTATTCTCATGCCAAATTCAACTTGACATTTTGAAACTGCTCACTTGTTTTCAAGGACTAGAAAATATTTTAGAGTTCTTTGAAGGGATTATGCAGCAGGCAAACCAGTATGTGTTCCTAATTTACCCAGCAGAATAATTAAGTCTTTCAGTTGTAAAGAACTGAAAAATCTTCTTTAAAAAAAAAAAAGTTTTGAAAACAAGGGATGGTAGAGCTTGGTCTTCTGCAGAGCTAGAGTTCGGAAGCACTTTGTCTGATTCATTGCTGCTTTAGGCTTGTCCAAATCTGAACTAATTCCAATAAAACCAACAGGATTTGATCAATAAGAAATAGGATTCATATGCTGCTGAATCAGATCCTGTGATATTTAATCAGTACAGAGACACTGGACGTGGAGGAATGTCTACAGTACATTATCGAGCAAGGGTCTGGGATCCACCCACAAGCAGGACGCGGTGCAGCGCTGCAGGGCTTACTACCTGTTCAGCAGGACATAGTGCTGCAGGTTCATGCACAGCTGACTTGGGATAAAAATCCCAGAAATCTCAGTGCAGAATAAGCCCAGGTATGCCTGTTTCCACTTGGTGCATGTGCCCTGAGTTTTAGCTTACCTATGCTGATACAAGTTTGGAGTAGTTTGGTGAAGTCAATAAAATACTAGTGATGCAGTATGAATATGGTTGGAATCACTCCTACTATTTCAGCAGCTTTCTGAAATGTGGTACCAGCTAAGTCTAATGAGAACGGTGCAGATTGTGTGAGGAGCTTGCTCTGCTAGGTACTTTTTTTAAGATGTTGAGCTCCAGAGGAAAAATGCATTGATTCAAAGTATAGTAACTCAGATAATAATGGATTTTTTTAATATAGAAACTGTATTTGGAAAAAATTTCAGTAGTCGTGCAAGTTTCCCTACAAAATCCAAACTGAAGAAAAGTTGATGGAAAGTTTTCTCTAAAGCGCATTGTGAGAAGGTAAGGTTTTGATAAAAGAAACTTTACTCTGCTAAAAAGTGACGATAGTAAAAAGAATGACCTCATTTCAGAAACTTGGAAGAAAAAGAGCCTTAAAATGCCAGCTGTCCCCAAGAGATGTGATCTGGGAGCTTCGACAGGTAAAGAAGGAATTCTTAGAAGTGCACAATCTCCAGAAAGTAAAAAAAAATGAACATTTCTCTCGCAGGTTTCAGTATTGACAGGCTTTTAAAAATGTGCTCTGCTGTCGTGGACTCCGCTTAGCTGCCAGTTCTGCACCTTTTTTCAGAAGTGCCTGGATTTAAATGGAAAAGCTTACTGTATAACCGCGGAGGAAGGAAGTCTGAACTTTAGCTTCCCAGAAATGTGTACTAGGCTTGCAACTGAAAAAAATTTAATGGCATTTTATGCTATGTTTAGAAAAATGAGGAGGATGATGGAAGGGACTTGCATCAATCATTGCACTTGCCTCTTCCTGAATTTGAAGGGTCACCAGGGGTTTTACCTCAGTGTTTCAAATTAAAATCTGCTTTAAATGCATTTTAAGGGGGTGGGGGAAAAAAAAAATCAATGTGTTGGAAAAAGCATATTCTCCTCCTAGGCAAGAATTCATATGTTAACAGTAATAGTTTTTCTTCCATCATTTTCCAAGATTGCCTCCTGTTTATGGAAGGAACCAGAAAACAGCTTAATTATGGTCTTTCAGTTCATTTAAACAGTTAAAAATCCACATTTTTAGCCATTCCACCAAAAATGGATAGGAAGTATCCATTCTGATCGGTTTATGATAATGCTCGAAGGTTTTTTTGTTTGTTTTTTTGTTTGGGTTTTTTTTTTTTGAGCAAGCTGTTGTAGTGCCCAGAGTTGAGTCCTGGGAGTTTAAGCATGATTCCTGAGCCTGTACCAAACGTAACTTTATACTTTCTTCTGCGTCCTTCTGCATCCACCTAATAGCAGTCATCGGACAGGGTTCCAGTATCTACAAAGATCCCATATACCTCTTGTTCTGGGGTGAGGCTTTGAAGTGGCTGTGAATTGCCTTCATGTGTTCTCCCATCCTCTTTACAATTGCAATGTTACTCTGCAATTTATCATTCCCTACATGAGAACCTTGAAGAATTGGGTCCCAAATTATCTACAGTAAAAAAAAATAATCTTATGTTAATGCTATTATATTAGCTCCTTGTACCTAGCACGGGAAATTTTCCCAATTTTGGTCAGGATACAAGCAAAAGTCAGGTATACATGAAAACTATTTTTCCCAAACACTCTCATTTCAGTGTCCTGGTTTCAGCAGGGATAGAGTTGGTACAGCTGGTACAGTGCTGTGTTTTGGATTGAGGATGAGGATAATGTTGGTAACACACCGATGTTTTAGTTGTTGCTAGGTAATGCTTACACTAGTCAAGGACTTTTCAGCTTCCCATGCTCTGCCGACTGAGAAGGCTGGAGGTGCACAAGAAGCTGGGAGGGGGCACAGCCAGGACAGCTGACCCAAACTGGCCCAAGGGACATTCCATACCATGTGACGTCATGCTCGGTACATAAACTGGGGAAAGCTGGCCGGGGGGGCCGCTGCTCGGGGACTGGCTGGGCATCGGTCGGCGGGTGGTGAGCAATTGCACTGTGCATCACTTGCTTTGTACATCATCATCATCATTATTATTATTATTTTATTTCAATTATTAAACTGTTTTTATCTCAACCCACCAGTTTTCTCACTTCTACTCTTCTGATTCCCTCCCCCATCCCACTGGGGTGGGGAGAGTGAGCGAGCAGCTGTGTGGTGCTCAGTTGCCGGCATTCAGTCGGCACATTCAGTCACTCAGATCAGTGAGTGGAAAGGGACTGGAGAACACCAGAACCTTAGCATCCCACCATGAAAATCTTCTAAACTAATTTGACAAGTTATTCTTGGTTTTTCTAGGAATTTCATCACTGGACATAACTTTGATTTATCCATGCAAACCTTTTGACAGTTTGTATGACATGGTACTAGTAAATGGCCTGGAAGAACTCTGTCCAGTATGTATTCTCCACTGTGTCTGGGTTTTTTTCTGCAAAACTAAAGTGATCGCGTTACAGGTCGGCTGGCAATTTAGGCAATAACTGTGGATAGTTACACAATGTTGGCATTAAAGTCTTGCTCTTAGAGTTTTAGATTATTGTGCAAATGATGGCATATTGTTACTGTGGTTAATAAGAGCTCCTTGCCATCTGTGCAGTGATATTGCCATAAAGAAAAAACAGGTATATTTTTCTGCCCCGCTTTCATGTCATATATTATTCATATTATGTTTGAGAAGAAAAATTCATTCTTCAGGGGATGTTTCCCATATGGATTTTATCTGTTATGGAAACTATTATGGAAATCTGATAAATCTTCAGGATCCTTGTAAATTTAGAGTCTTCCACTCTTTCTTCCACAAACAGATTTGCAAAAAAAAAAAAAAGATACTTAGTCAGCCTGTGCGTGGAGATACTATTGTGGGAGCAGTTCCCATACTTTTCAGGCTTAAGTTTTCTACGGCAACCCGGTAACCATTCCTCTCTGGGTCAGCTTGTTGAGGTACGTTTTGCTGTGCACAAAGACTCTGCAAGCAGGATATTCACAACATTAAAGCATAAAGCAGTTATTTATTGGGCAATACACAAGGTAGATGGGTAGACCTTGGGAGCTATTGAGCAAAGCAGTCCTAGTAAGGCATGCGATGATCTGGGCAGTTGTCAGCAGGTGGGGACAGGACAGGCTCGGCAGCCCCCTGGAAGGGGCTGGTCCTCTGTGTTGCTCAGTTGTGGTCTTTCAACTTCATGTTTTTCCTGAAGAGCTTGATGTCTTTTCATCTCAGTGCTTTTCCTCCTGAGCTCGTGGATGTTAAACGTCTCCATCTCCACAATCTTACCTCTGCCTGCAGCTGCACTTTTTTTTACCACGCGTGTCCCTGCTCTGTGGAGTTTCTCACAACTTAGTGGCTCACCTGTAAGGCCCTGCCTGACTCGTTGCAGAAGGCAGCAGATGTGTAGAGGATGAGGTTAACGGGCAGAAGGAGAAGGCAGTGCGATGGTAGCCCATGTAGCCGCTTTCTGCCTCTGCCACAGAGTTCCTGCGTGGTGGTGAGCAAATTGCTTGAAACCAATAGTCATTAATTGTACTCTCCTTGTTTTCTGGAATTTCTTAATTTTCAAGAGGCTGACTTTACAGCCTGAATGTAACTTTAACCTTTTCCACCCCCTGCACAGGACATGCCTACAAGGCAAGGCACTTGGGCCTATCGCAAAAAGGTATAGATTAAAAAAAGAAAAATTCCAGCCTAGCCACTGGGGGGAAAAAATCATAAATGAAAGTTAGCCAGTGTTGCCTCAGGTCAAGGAAATATCTGCTTAAAATAACTTGATTTTAATGGTGTGCGTTTAACACTTGTTCATTTAGCAGAGGAGGGTATTTTTTAGCTCTGCCATAGCTACAAATAATCTTTTAATGCAAGGTGAAACAAAACCTGCATGTAAATAGTTTTAATCAACAGGCTGTGAATGAACTCAGGTTAGTGTATGTTAAAAATAGAGAAGGCAGAGACTAGAATATTTTTCTACCAATTTTCTGTTAATTCATAGAACTTCAGCCTTTTCCAACTATCTCTTTTTACTAAAAAAGAAGCAAGTAGAAGTGATAAAAAGATTCTGATAATTCTTTGGTGGAAATTAGTGTCCTACATATGATTTGTCATGATTTGAATGACTTGGCCCTATTTGTAACACCTACTTCTCTTCCTCTTTTTGAGAAAGATAAGAACAACTATTTGTAAAATACTGTGGGCAAGAAGTGCTTTCTTCATCCTGTAGGCAATCGTATTATGCCTTGAAGCATGAGATTTGATTAACCTGTCCCATTGTATAAGATTGCACAGCTGCAAATTTTATCGAATAGTGGTACTCACTTTCTGTAGTGCCTGAAAGAAGCTTAATATCTCCTACTAGTGACTTGGAGAACTGTGAAGTCCTGGTGTTGTGATGCACTGTGACGCTGGAGAGAGACGGCCACAAAGTTTTGACCATGCATAGCAGCTGTCATCACAAAGGACAACACTACAACACTTTGTAGGCTATTACGACAACCACTGCTCCTTCTTTTCACAAGCTACTGAGTGGAGATCATCTCTGGTCTTTGCCCTTCCTTTGTTGACTGCTGAAGGGTCTTCTCCCTTTCCCTCTTCCCTCTCACTTCTTGTAGGATTTCTTTTTTTCCCTCAAAAAAGAGGAGTAAGAAGCATCTTTGTGGCTCTCGTTTAAGAAGGTGTTTCCTGTGTAGTCTTGAATTTTACCATGGAGTGCTCTTTCAGTCAATCCTTTGTGTATTACCAGGTATTATGTCTAACATTTAAACAGAGGATCACCTGCTAAAAGCGTAGGTTTCAGGAGAGCCTACTATGATTGCTCATCACTATCACTTAGAATTATTACATCTCCAGATGTAGCAACCTGCTATATTGAATTCACTAGCTTCAGGAAACTGAATTATATTTTATAGAGTATGATGTCCACTGTCCTAGTTACATGCGAATAGAAAATATGTGCTTAACCCCAAAAGGTTGCAGCTCAATTTAAAAGAAAAAACAATGCATGCATTTAAAAGCAAAATAAGACAGTAGGATGAGAGAAAGTTGTGGAGAAATACAGTAATAATTTTGTCTCTTGATTCTAAATTTTGAACACTTGTTTCCCCAAGCAGTCCCTTATCCTCATGTGAAAGGAAGAAAAGCACGATGAGTCTTTTCCACCCCCTGTCAAGTCTGAGGAAATTAAATTCCTTCTAACACTACTCTTTTTCAGGCTGAGTAATCTGTGTCTTGTCAGTCTGCCACTATATAACTCCTGGTGCATCACAAAACTGTATCTGGATAGGAGATCAACAAGCACTCAGTGAGCTACACTCACTCAGTTGTCCTAGGGCAGTAGTGATGCCTCCCCATGCATGTGGCAAGTATGGCTGGAAGACCCTGCATGCTACCTACAAAGTGAACGAATGGCTCTTGCTTCAGAGTTAACAGATCATAGAATATCTCAAGTTGGAAAGAACCCATAAGGATCATCAAGTCCAACTCCCTGCTCCTTGCAGGACTGCCTAAAACTAAACCATAATGACTAAGAGCATTGTCCAGATGCTCCTTGAACTCTGACAGGCTTGGTGCTGTGACCGCTTCCCTGGGGAGCCTGTTCCAGTGACCAACCACCCTCTCAGTGAAGAACCTTTTCCTAACGTCCAGTTGTTACTAGTAAGGAAGAAGGTGTCAGAATCAAGCATTTACGTACTTGTGACTAGTAGTTTTTAGTTATTTTTTTCCGTTGATTCTAATGAGACTGTATTGCTGTAACCACTTTCTTCTCCTTATTAATTATTTGGTAGAGAAGATTTTCTGTTTGAGTTTGGGCTAAATGCAAGAGCTAGTGAAAGACTGGCACAAGCTTTCTGTCTTTTGGCGAGTTTTTTATTTGTAATATTTGTTCATTACTTGATAGTGCTTCATCGCTTTGCATGCCTGTCCTAAAAAAGGTGTTAGTTAATAAATGGCAGAGACCACTTCAGTCTCAACTTTGCTCTCTAGTGTCACACATGCTGCGGGGACTGATGTGGCTGATTTGTTCTCATCCTTCCCTGCTGGTGTCTAGCCCTGTTCCCTTTCCTCCATCTCTCAAGTTAGGAAGCAGTAAACTTTCTTGGAGTGTTACATATCCAGATATTAACAAATATGGATGTGTAGGAGGCTTTGCATGCTTCTATTCTGGATGTCCCAATGTCAAAGGATACCTTCACCTGGTGTTGGGGTTCACACATGTCTGTCAGTTGCCTGCTCATGGATGAAATGAGTCTGTATCGTACATGAGATGAGTGAGCCCGGCTGGACATGCTCACTCTGCGTTCAAAGTTGATGTCTGTTATCTGCACAGGATACCATGTCCCACCAGCTCTGTGCCCCAGCTTTGGAAATCCTAAGGCTGAATGGCAAATTGTTTTCTAAGCTCCAGTAGGTTTATGTGGGCAGGGAAATACTTTTCCTTGAAGCGAGACAAAGAGCGAGTGATGTCCCTCTTACATATACACAGAGCACAAGAAGAGAAGATCCACAAGCGCACCTTCAATGCAGTTTCCTTTTCCCCTCAAAACGTGTTTTTTCTGTAGGGAGTGATGGGCAATAAAGAAATAGTAGTGGCCTGTTTGATTTTTTTTTTTTTTTTTTTATAA
>NW_008795283.1:675334-692560 GCF_000699145.1 Aptenodytes forsteri | reverse complement strand
AGGGAGTGTTGGGCGAAAAAGAAAAATTGGTGGCCTTTTTGATTTTTTTTTTTTTTTTTTTAAGTATTTGGGGGTGCCTGATCTGATACTATGAATGATCACTTACCAGGATCATCCAGCAAGTTGTCAGCATTATTATCTATTTCTAATGTAGATCTGAGTTGCAGAAAGGGAAGAATCCTGGGAAATCACAGGAAAATTTGAATAAACCCCAAGCGCATATTACTTCATAGAATTAGAAAGGCTATACCTGAAGGTCATTCAGCTAAAGTAATCTTACAGATTGCTAATGAGCATAGTGTATGAGCTGTTTTATTCTAATGTGTGTTGCTAATTATCATGTTGTAGATAGGGCTTGTGGCAATCTTAGTGTCAAGCTGTCAGAGAAAGAGCAACCAAATTAGGTTAAATTGACTGATGGCCATGCTGTAATTACCACTGAGGTAAAGCTGGATTGCAGCATTGTGAGTAACATACTACAAATTGCTATAATGTCTAAGCATGTATAGCACTGCAAAATGCCAGCTAAAGCATTAGCTGGGCTTTCATTACTAGGATGTAAATATTTATTCTGAGGTGAATTGTACTGGGAAGACACAGAATTTATGCTACCAAACATGTATCTTCTTGGAACATGTCTAGCAGGCAAGCACATACACTGAGAGAAAAGTTAACAGATGCTATGGGCGCTGGAGAAATGTATTTATTGTGAAGTCCTTTTTTACTGTAATTACAGCTGGGAAGACAATCTCCAGCAAGGCATTAAATTGGGTCAACAGCTAAAAAGGCTTGAGAAGAGACATTGATGACAGCGAGTGGTATATATACAGGAAATAAATGGCAGTGTGGTGCTGGGCGTGACAGGCTTTTAAATGCTGTAAGGGTGCCATTAACATATAAGTAATAATACATTAGAGAAAACATGGTTATCATGAGATGATGAATAATTCTCAGATGTTAAGGCATTAGGCTCAGCAGACTGCTTCTAATCCTATGGGACTGATTACTCCGTAGTAGCTGTATCCCCTGGAATCATCTTGTACAGTAGCTATTATAAAATATCTTAGCTGTTATTACTTAAAGAAGCTGTGTGGATGAGTGCTATCATCATTAAAAGATTGCAGGTATAAGCTTTTCAGACACTTGCTTGTCCTCCCGTCACCCCCTGCTAAGATCTTGCAGAGCCAAGCTGAATCCTGGCCTATGGTTAAAAATTAAACAAAAATCCTGTGTCAGGTATTCACGTTCATGTGTGGGGCAGAGCAAAGCTGTCACTTCAGATTCATAGTGCACAGTAACTGCGGGACTGGAGGATTTGGCAAGTTATCTATTTTAAATGTGAGGAAGAGTCTCCTGCCTTGGGGTTACCTTCCAGAGAAAAGAAGATAAGATTTTGTCAGAGGTAGGAATCTGAAGGAGCCAAGGCAGATGGGGTCGCACATGATAAGTCACCGGAACTGAGCAGTGTTTGCCTGAGGAGTCTGATCCCTGATCAAAAAATTAAGTGCTTTGCACTTACAGACAGCTTGCTTCCAAAGCGACACGTGGGAACAAAGGAAGTCTCAGCAGCTCCATTAATGAGTCTGAGTGATTATCGGGACTGATGGTTCAGTATCCCAGGCCCACACCACAGCTCCAGCACCTACTGTCCCTCACCCTGTTGAGAGCCTGGCCTCCCACCTTTGCTCCCTGGCTACCTGCAGCCTTGCCTGAAGCCACGGTGGTGGGCTTCCATAGCAGACCTTACCTTCTTTGCCATTGCCAGTGTGTGCCTCGCTCTCACCATACCTTTTTCATTTGGTTACTTCCCAGTGGGGTCTTCTGTTCGCTGCTGATGTGTGTGTCTGGGGCTCATTAGTAAATGTAAATTTTGCCGATCAGTAGAAAAGGTGCTCTGAGTGATCTTGGAGAATAATAGATCAGGGAGGAGCATGCTGTGCAGAACAGCTTGGGCCTCTGCTGCACCATTCGCTGCACTTCCCTCCATGGCTTATTTTTATTTAGGTGCAACAGTTAAAGGACCATAATAACGTATTTTCTAATACCTCTCTGTATGCCTCCTGCAGTATCTGAAACTGAAGTCCACTGCAAGTGTTGCAAACACTACATTCATCCTGAAGTTACTTGAAGAGGGGAGAGTCGCTTACACTATTTGAATCGGCCCAGCCGTACCGATACCGTTCCACAAACAGTTGCATTTGAGTGTTTGATGAATGTTATTCATACAAATGTGACTGAGCTCTGAGTCAGACATGGTGTAGGCAGCCTGTGTGCAAAGTTTCCTTCACAGCTCTGCCAATGCATCTTAATCCTGATTTTTAGCAATTCCTTGTGCTATTTCAGTCTTGGACCTCCTCCCCGCTGTGGTCATCACCAGGCACATGAACAGATGCATACGCGTGCACAGCTCTGACAGCATGCCTCCCTTCTTGTGCCACATTTTTATTCCAGCCCGGCATCCAAACTGATCTGCCAACATAACTCGGATCTGATCTGCAGCACAGCTTATCGCTGGTCATAAATCACTCTGCTGACATCCAGGTCTGCAGTACTGTGGCAGAGGACACAGCGTAGGTTAATGTGGAGAGGAAAAGGGGATATAACCTGGTCTTATTAGCCTAAATTACCTTAAATGTACACATATCTCTTAAAGTTGTTACAGGATTATAATCACGAATGACAGGGCACTGTACTTCTGATAAGAGATGTCCAGGAAAAATGCAATGCTAAAATTTATGCTGATAATAAAATGAAGCAACGTAGCGCTCCTCGAATGGTGTACTCGCGTGTTTGTGCTGTTATTTATGATCAGTGGCTGTAGCACTGAAAATGGATAAGGGTAATATACTGACCGATTACAGGGAAAACAGTGCCAAGGAAGGAGAAGGTGCTGTTGAACTCTACAGAGTAAATTAGGTGTGATTTTTGTCTTGTGCTGTTCTGAAACTTTGAAAAATCCCTGTTTGTGTTCTCATGGGTCAGTTGCTGTAACTGTAGGGCAAGAGGAACCCTGGTAGACCCAGCTGGCTTTCACCTGCCAGCGAAAGCATGGGCTGGTTTTAGGCTTTCCAGGTCTCACAGAAACATTGGGTAAAATTCCAGCAGAGAACGAGACCTTGATTTTTTCTTTGCTTTGCTCTGGTGTAGTCAATATTGCCAGTAGTAACAGGTCCAACGAACATGCTTTCTTAGGTCATTGCTGCTACAGGAAGATGAACTTTTTTAATTGTCAATATTTTTATGGAAATGTGTATTGCACTTAAAAGGTACTTTTTTAATTCTACAATTTTCCATTAGGCTTTTAAGTAGTTTAAATACATACTATTGTTAAATGGCCCATAGTTTGATAGCTTTTGATGTCTTGTTGTACATTTAAATAGTTTGAGGTCTCATTTAAAATAAGTACGCAGTTTTCAGATGCTGCTTTGAATGAGGAAATGCCTGTTATCTAGGTGTTGAATGAAACAGGAGTGTTCAGGGTAATATAATGCATATGCATATTTAATTGCTTCCTATGCTCTCACTGTTGTAAATGAGTACTTAAAGTAAAAAAATCTGGTTTGAGTGGGAAGAAGCTGACAGGTATGGAGTAGCGGTGATGAAAGTAAAAACAAGGGGAAACCAAAGTGTAACAGGAAGAAAATACAGCATATTTTTCATCATCTGGGCTGTCAGGGAAGTGATGTGACCAGCACATTGCAGTATGGCTGTAATCAGTTACTTCTGAAAACAGTCGAAGACGCTGCAACGCTGCCAGACCTTTGCCAAAGGTGGTACGTTCATCCCACTGTGGGCTAAGGAAATACGCAGCTAAAGAAAACGAGCAAATCCTCTGAAATGGGGTCTAAGCGAAATGCTTGAGTTTTGCTAGTGCAGGCTTTTTGATGAACTGGACAGATGATCTCTCAACTAAAGACTTTTACTCAAAATTGCTGAAGTTGAGTAGCTCAAAGGAAGTTCAAAAGTCTGGAGGCTCTAAAGGGGGCTGAGGCACTGAGAGCAGCGAGACATTTGTTTTTCCAATCACTGTGCAGAAGGCATGTGCTGTATGTGAGACAAGAAGATCCTAGAAATGTGCCATGATTTGGGGTTTTGTGAGCCTACTCTCAGCTGGTGGGCTTTCTCCTGAGGGAGAAGAGAGGTGAAGGGTCTCACACTGCAGACACACTGGCTCTACTCTGATCTACCCAGCCTTCTGAGGCTTTTGAGTTACTACGTTTGGTGTTTATGCCACTTAGGAACTAAAGTTAGCTTACTCCCATGACTCACTGCTTACAGGCTGGTGTTTCCAAAGTCACCTGCACAGTGAGAGACATACTAAGAGCGATACCTGTTACAGTCTGATTGCAAGTGGTTAATAGCTTGAAAAGAAGAGAGCTAAGGGTTTAGCTGGTAAACTGGTATCCTCCTCAGAAGCACTTATCAGTGCATTGCTGGAGGTCAGATCTAGAGGAGGAACAGAAGATATGTAAACAAAAATGCCTGTGTTTGCAAGCGTTCACTGCAGGCTATGACAAGGTGAGGGTGCTAGGGATGAGCTTGAGGGGAACCTCGCTAGAGTGGCTTCAGTTATTACTACTCTGAATGTTAGCCTCTGTACAAGAGACAGGAAAGAATATGTGCTCTAAGCCTCAGCTGCACCCCTTCGCAGAACAGCATAATACCTTAAACCTATTCTGAAATGGAGTTTGCACTAAGACATCAGAGTGTGAACTGCAGTGTAAGTATAATTTGCTTCTGCAGACTGCTTGCTGGGTGGAATTTGCAACTCCTATCACACACACAGCTGGGGCCACTAATACCCTAAGCTGCTGCAGCAGTTCATTCAGCAAGTGTGAGTTGAAGCACCCTGTGTGTACAACAGGCACCCTGTATAATGCTCCTGTGAACTTGCAGTCCCTGAAGCATGACATTGTGGCCATTGGCATTTCTGAAGGGAGTTATGACTACTAGAAACTACAAGCATGATTTCAAGAGCTGTGCGAGAGTAACTGTGGTAGCAACCTTACACTATCTGTGAACGTGCCCCTCTGCTCAGGGGAGATCAGGAGCTTGGAAATACTGAGCTGCTGCTTGGTGTGGCAGGATGGAGACAGGGCAAGGAAATGCAACAGTTTTCCCTTTGAGGCACGGCATTATGCTTAGGGCAACCTCCCTCTTTCAGCTGGGACGTTTCTCGCATGAGAAATGCCATTTCTTCATTCCTTGGAAGAGCCTGTCAAAGGAGCTGTGGAGAGCGAAGTCCTCCTCCAGAGAGAAAAGAGTTGCACAGAGGGCTGGGCTGGATGCCCTGCAAGAAGCTGCTGCAGTGGTAGTATCGGCCCTTGGTGTACTCCAGGTTTCCTTATTGTTTCTGTTTCCAGAGTGCTCTTGTGAAAGCCTGATGGCGTGTGCAGCTGCACCTCGTGACCTCCCAAGTAAGAGCATGTGAAGAAGGTATTTAGTTTTCATTAGCTAGGATAGTTGCTACTAATTAAGCAATGTAAAAAGCCTTCAAGTTAGGTGCAAATTTGATTTTCCTTTTAAAGACTATAATGAAGGTGTGTTTCTAATTAAAGATACTTTGCTTGGCTAGGTGAGAGCCATTTTGCTTGCTATGTCTGTGCAGGAAGCTGCATCTGTTTCCATTAGCTGTCCCACATGCACAGGTGAGTCTAACTCCATTCGTCCACATTAACACATGGAGCAGGTTTGAACAGGGCCAAAGAGGTGGCACAGCCTGTCCCTGGATCCCCAGTTTGCCTGTGGCAAGAATCAGGGGCTGCCTTGCCCTTACCCAGAAACGTGTGTGCTCTTATTTTTGTGAAGAAGCTGGAAATGCTCACTGGCAAAAGTGACCAGTCTTGGGAAGCTGCTGGAGCGGTGGTGGCCTGTCCTCCTCCCTGAGGCCAGCTGGGGCAAGGGAGGAGTGGGGATCGTGAGAGCCCAGGGCCTGCTCCAGCTTTTATTTGTTTATTCGAGTGATGTTTGGGCATTCAGTTTTAATTGTGTTAGTGAAGCACCTTTAAAATCCAAGAGAAGATGAGCAAGCAGTTCTTCTCTTCATCTCCAATTGCTGTCTGTGATTTGGAGCAAACAGCAGGTTAAATTCCCTGGCCTGTGTCTGAGTCAGTGGGGCTCTGTATCTTCTTGGGGTTTGCTTTTCCATGACTCCCCACCCAGCTGTGAAGGTCACTGACTATTTCTTACCTAGCTGGCAACAGGTTTGTAAGGCAATGCTCCCAAAATCTGGTTTTATGCTCATTTCTCATTCAGTTAATTAGAGCAAAAATCCAAGGTTCATGTCAGTTGCAATTAAAAATGTCCCTGGACTAAGTTGTGGACTACCAGTGCTAAAAGTATTAGCAGTTGCTTTTGTATTTATGGCTTGCTTAGGCCTTAGTGATGATAGACCCAATTCATAAATGTGATTTAGTGAAATACAAGCAGCAGAAATTTGTACGAAACAGCATCCTGTAACTTGTGTAGTCACAAGTTATTTTAAAAATTGTGCGGGCAGATAAAGCTGAAAAGACAGAACATCGACTCTTCCTAAATTTCTGTTTGTTTAAAAAGAGAAAAACATTTAAGTCACACATTTTTACAATTCCTTGACATCCTTACTGAGAAAAACTTGTAGAAGGGCTGCTACTGGTTTAAGAGACTAGACTGTGACCTGACCCTGTGCAAGAAAACGGAGCACGAGATTGATCCCTCAACAGCACGCTTTAAGAGGCAGTGTCTCCAAGTCCAGATGCTGCTTGGACAGCCCCGTTTGCCCTGCTTTGGAGGGCAAAGCAGGGCACGGGAGAGGGCTGGCAGAGGAGCTGTGGCTCTATCCCCACTTGACCTCAGCAACCAAGGCTCGTTGGCTGAATGAACTGCGGGGAAAGGGAGGGATTTCTCATTTTGCTCTCCACAGGAGGAAATTCTGATAAACAATTAGCAGGTAAAGCAACAACAACAAGGATAGGAATACAGGTATCGGAAGCTTTTCTCAGAGGCAAAGTGCAGGCTTTTAAAAATATTGGCCCAGATTTCTGTGAAGCAGGGTCTCTTCCAGCATTCCCCCCCTAGGCAGCACACTGCTCATCTCTGCCTATGTCTGCAGCCGCTGCCCAGGTGTCTTACTGGGACCTCAAAGGAGGTGAGAGAAGGATATTTTATGCTAGTTTAGTTTTCAGGAACTGTTCAGAGGAACTGTTTAGAGGAACAAAACAGAAGACTCAATCTAAAAAGATAGGTTTTTCTTGTGGCTTTTTTGATATTTCCACTTAGGACAGAGCTATACAGCAACAAACCCCCGTTCATGCGTACATCACTAAGACTCATTTGTTTTGATCTGAGCAACTAGGGCATGCCAAGAGTTGCCTTTAGCATCATTCAGATGAAACAAATGCACCAGGTTACACATAGCATTTTTAAATGAGTGAAAGATCATTAAAATAGTTTTAAATAACACACGAGATCTGGGAAAGGCTGTAATAAAGAAAAAGCCAAAAGCAATTCAGGGTAATACTACTTATGGATAATTCATTTTTTTTTTTATTTCCATGTGCAGAGCGTATAGCAATAGTTGTTGGCTCAAAGACTTTCATCAGCCAAAGCTTAGCTGTTGGCAGTGGCAACCAGTCTAGTTCAGTGGTTTTGCATGAATGTGTCCCTGTCCCCTACTCGTCACAGATCCTTTAAACTGTTCTATTCAGCTGGGTAATACTCAACATACTGACAAACTATTAAGTAGATATTTAGAGTATGTTATCAATAAATTGATACGGAAGTGTTCTGCAGTTTGCTATATGCATAAGATCAACATATGGAGGAACACAGCTGGGAGGAGTGAACAAACTAACAACACAACTCCAGTGGTATGAGTTATTACACTTTAATAGAAATGCTCATAAACTTTAATAAACTCGTCAATGAAAATGATCAGAAAAGTAGATATTTAGAGTATGTTATCAATAAATTGATACGGAAGTGTTCTGCAGTTTGCTATATGCATAAGATCAACATATGGAGGAACACAGCTGGGAGGAGTGAACAAACTAACAACACAACTCCAGTGGTATGAGTTATTACACTTTAATAGAAATGCTCATAAACTTTAATAAACTCGTCAATGAAAATGATCAGAAAATAATTATGCAGCTGTGAAATAGTTGTTGGCTCAAAGACTTTCATCAGCCAAAGCTTAGCTGTTGGCAGTGGCAACCAGTCTAGTTCAGTGGTTTTGCATGAATGTGTCCCTGTCCCCTACTCGTCACAGATCCTTTAAACTGTTCTATTCAGCTGGGTAATACTCAACATACTGACAAACTATTAAGTAGATATTTAGAGTATGTTATCAATAAATTGATACGGAAGTGTTCTGCAGTTTGCTATATGCATAAGATCAACATATGGAGGAACACAGCTGGGAGGAGTGAACAAACTAACAACACAACTCCAGTGGTATGAGTTATTACACTTTAATAGAAATGCTCATAAACTTTAATAAACTCGTCAATGAAAATGATCAGAAAATAATTATTTGCAGCTGTCAATGTAAAAAGATATGGAAAAATCTGAGACTGTCATCATTAAGAGTTATTTTTTTAAATAATAAAGGAATAATTTATTAAAATATTTTATGGTATTTTATAAAGAAAAACTTCATGGCCAAATTCCTGTTGAAACTCCCATGAACATGAAAACCCACAGAGAATTAGAAAGAGAACGACTGAAAGACACTACATGATAACTGAGCAGTTTGATTTCTAAAAACAGGGAGGAGCCCTAGCTTCTACTGAAGTTATTTGGAGATGTCAAAAATTTAGTGTCACTTGTTCTTAAATCTGCCATATGAAATGATGGTGATGAAAGGGGGGGCGGGGGGAGGTTTACACCTGTATTCATACTATGTGAATGGGTATTCTTATTTCAGTAGATATTTAGTAAAATTACAAACATGGATTCCTGCAGTGTTTGAAGTTTCTAGTACATTGTGCTTAACAACAAGCCAACATTAATTAACTTGGTGGTACCTAGTGGTACTTACCTATCAAGAAGATAGTAGTACTTTTTTTTAATGATTGAGATATGAAACATTTATTGTTCTTGTTGAAAACAACATGACTTTTGCTATTGTCTGAAATTGAGGACAAGCTTCCTGTAATTTCTTCACAGGTAACCAGATATGTTTTAAATAATGAACTCTAGACTGTTTGTTTTCCTGTTCAAGAATTTGCCCTCCCCTGCCCTTCCCCACTCCCTCACCCCCCCACCCCGATATGTTTAGAAGTAGTTGCCTTCCGACTTTGTGCACTATAACCAGGTAGAGTTTTTTCAATGTCCTGATTCACAACTAGTTGTGTTGGCATCTCAGAGAGGGCAGCATGCTCCAGTGCAGGGGCAAGAACAAATAGCCCTGAATTGGGATGAAGGCATGTAACGGGTGCTGGTGTTGAACTGGGTGCACTGTAGGACTGCTGAGACAGGAAAGGGAGGCCTGTTAGGTAGTTTGGTGAGCAACAGAAACACAGTTTTGCTCAGGTTTGCATCTCCGAGTTGACCGCAAGTTTTAGCGGGAGCTCTTCCCATATAGATGGGTCATACGTAAGGTCTCAGTTGTGTGTGGGTTGTCTCAAGGCAAATGGGTGTTGAGTGCTCACTGCAGCAATTCCCACAGCTGTGGCACTGACACGAAAGATTAATTTGGTCTTTCTCTAATATGTAATCACTTGTTTTTGTAGAACCTGTAGAATTGCAATTGTATCTGGTATCTCCCCTCCACACCAAATGTGGGCCAGTGGGTTCAAAAGTTGTGCAAACTGTGAGTTTCAGAGGGAGAATCAAATATATAGTCAGCAAGACTGAATAAGCTGAATTTTTGGAGCGCTTTCCCTCCTGTGCATGTGTGGTACCCCGCAGTGCTCTCCAAGCTTGGGACTGGGGAGTGACAAGTTCTTGTACTTTCAGAGGAGCAAATGCATGGTGGGGAGCAGGTTGACAAAGTAGATGAGGAGACTGAGGCGCTCAGAGATAAAGATGCAGAAAGGCGGGAAGTAACCTTCCCTGAAGCCCAGGGAACAGACGAGGAGGAGCTGCACGTGCTGAAGTAAGAGGATCCAAACTACTCTCTTGGTACATCTGGAAGCAAAGGCAAAATGCTTATGGCCAGTCACTGGTTGCTGGCAACAGGGTAGTGGGAAGGACAGAAATCTAGAGAGGATAGGAAACAGCAAATATCAGGAGAATGAGCATTAAACCCTCAGGATGACTTGAACTTCAGAGGCTGACAGTACTGTGATTGTGTGCTACAAAACTTTGCGCTCAGGTATGTTTTAAGTGTGCTAGTTCTTAATCCCAGGAAAATCAAAAAGGCTGTTGCTGACTCCATGGAGAGATGCATCAGGATGCAGGATAGCAACAGAAATGACCAGACGAATGATATGTGGAAGCTGGTGGTGAATCTTTTGTCTGAAGATGGACTATGAGCAACAGAGAATAGAGACCTATGGATTGTTTGGCTTTTGGAAAGCTTTTGCAGTGTTAGCTGCCTGATCTGCAAACCTATTAGAAGCCTATATATCAGGAGTCAAACTCTGATAACAGTGTCAAATGTGAGAATGCAGTCAGACCTCCCTGCATATGAACTCGAGTCCTGAATGTGAAAGGAGAAGAATTCGTGTTGAATTTCTGGTAGAGACTGTCCCATCTCTTTGCAAGCATGTTGGAGAACTGCTCGAATCTGGGACGCAGCCTAGAGTAATCCCCTTCCAGCAGCTCATTTATGTACTGGAAGACACCGGTAAATACAGGGTGGCCATGCTCACAGAAATGGCCTTGAACGCTCTCAAGAACAACAGCTTTGAAATCACCGTGCAGTTCCCTTCTTCCTTGTGGCTGTTCAGTTATGTATTATTGACGGCCTTCCACCATCCTCCCTCGCCCTGCTCCTGCAGAGCCCTTGTGCACTGCTGAGCTGAAGCAGGTGCAGAGACCAGCGTGGAGCCCGAGCTGCTGATCTCCAGGCTGTCAGGTCTTGTTTCTTTTCATGCATACTTCCTAGCACTAATAGGGACCACTTGATACTGGCACAGAAACTGAAGAGGACTTGTAGAGAATCTTTTTTTTTCTTCTTTATCCAGTTACTCAGTCGTCACTCATTTTCTTTTTAATGTCTTGCTGGTCGGCTGGGTAAGAAATGCAGAGCTGTGTCTTGCTGAGTTGACTGCAGGTATAAGGGTTTTCCAACACCCTGTTTAAGTAACAGATTTATGCAGTCTTGTGTTTCCTGCCTTTGCACTTCAGACAATTGGCATCGTGAGACATGTTAGATGGGGGTTAACTGTCTAATTCCTGTTGATTTTTCACAGGTGGGGGGGGGGTTGATGAAGTTGTTAGCATTAAGTACCAAATCCTGCTCACTCCCTTTTGTTTGACTTAAGGTAAAATAAGTAGAGAAGAATCTGTCAGTACTACTTATTTCAGAGGTTTCTTAAGTTTCTCATTTAGTCATATTTATATAGGACGTAAAATGCCACTTTTTAAAGGAATGCTCTGTATTAAAAATTGTAAAGAGAAGTTTACTGTATACCCTTTGCATTTAATCATGGTTGTAGAAATGTGAATAGACACAGCATTCAAACATGGTTTGAGTCTAAAAAAATTTCAGTTCACTCACATTCATATTTGAAGTTGTTTGATTTTTTTTTACAGTGTACACATGTGCACATGCATGTATTTTTCATTAGCCAAGCGTGTTCACAGAGGTGAGAATTATATGCATCTGTCTTTAGAGAAGTTTTTTATTTCAAGTAAGTATTCTTAGATTTATGCAAGTTGCAGTATTCATGCATTAATAGAAGGATCCACATTTGGTCTTTCCATGTCTTACAGAAAAAGTGACATTGCATCAAAGCAAGAAACCGCTCTTAGATTGCAGAAAGCAAGTAGCAAAAGAAGAGAGTTACTGAATTGCTCTGAATAGTTACTGAAGCTTACTGCAAAGCTTGTTACTCAAACTACCTGAAAAATACAAATAAATTTTTAGGTTCAGGAGCTGGTCACAATGAAAAATGTTCATCAAAGCTAGGTTTTAGCTTAAACATGTTTATCTGCTCTCTGCTAGCAGATTAAAAACCAGAGCCCCCCAGGAGTTTAGCATTAGGATATTTTAACAGCAAACATCTAATTGTGGTGTTCAACTAATGTAAGGGACAAACACTAAGGCAAGTTTTTTATTATCTGTGCCAATCTCCTCTGCTAATAGACAAAGACTAATAGCATCATAAGCTTCCCAAACCTAATAAACAGTCAGAGTTTGTATGGCAACACAGAGCTGAGAGCCCAGACATTCCTTTCTCTCGCCGCAGTTGTGGACACAGGCAGCCTGAGACTCCTTTCTTGCCTTGTAACTGATGGTCAAGTGCCTGCACCTTTGGTTCTGCAGAAACATTTTATCTACCATTTACTGTCATAGCACCATCTTCAACCTGAGTATTAGCAATCCAGGAGGAAGCAATCATCCACTGCAGCACTGGTGTGAGCTACCACATTTGGCTTTCGGTCTGAAAGGGCTTTATGGTTACCGTGCTCTTCTCCTTCCCTAGGAAGGGTTTCAGATCGAAGGTTGCTGAGCCACTTGTCTGGTTCTGATGTGCAGAACGATGAAGACGCTAAGACTTACATGTGGCACCATATTTCAATGCATGTAGTACTTACCCCTTTAGAGTTGCATGTGCTTAAGTCTTCAGACAACCTGCGCAAATGAGAGGGGGAGGCAGTGGGGGCTCAGGGGCAGGAACTGGCAGCTGGATGCAGGAGCAAGCCAGAGTGGATGAGGGGCACAAGAGGCTGCCGAGGAGGGAGGAACATGAAGGAGAAGATGCTCTGGAGTAAGTTTTTTGGGTTGTTTTGTTGTTGTTTTTATTTTCTTACTATGTGAGTAAAAAAAACCCCACTGCTGCAGAGCTACATAGTTTTATTTTAGGGTAGAATTTATGGGTAAAAGTATATTATTCTTTGTGAGACGAGGAAGCTCTAAGGAAACTTCTTTTTGTGCGAGGTTTGTTCTTACCAACAAGAATTACTATTGTACTTTTGTTTCTGTCCATTTATAGATAGACTTATAGCTATATTGCTACAAAAGGTTAGCCCACTGAAAGATGAGTTGCTGGAAAGTGTGTTAGATACCTTTTAATTCTGTTTTAGAGATAGTTATGTTCTTTGCAGTCGGATGGAGAAGAAACTTAGGAGATAATTTCTTAGAAGAAAAAAAATTACAGAACAGGGAGACTTTGAATCTGCCTCAATAGTGAATATTTCAATACTTCAGTGACTTTAATAATGACCTTAGCTGGTAAGAAGATGATTTTATAGCAACGTGAAAACCCCTTATACTCTTGTTAATAATTTACCATTGAGTACTAGTCTGAGCACTAGTAAGATTAAACAGCATAGAGGTACAAGTCAGGCCTGCTAATATGTAATTCCTTTGTATCTAGAAGTCAAAGTCGTATCACTGAGGGTTGTGTGTTTATAAAGTTGGAACAGGAATACAGTTTAAAACATCGTAAAACAGTGATCCCAGTGTACTTGTAAAACCATAAAATGTATTTCCCATCTGTGTGTAGAGTTGCTTTCGTTCCGTCTTGGAATGAGGAAGGTAAATCATTTTAATGTGGTCTGTGATTTATATTGTAACTTGTGCGCTTAAAACTCATGTTGTTTGTGTGCTGCTTAGTATGTTACTCTTTCAGTACATTAGATAGATATGACCTATGACCAAATACCCCATCTGTCTCTCAGCTGACATCTGACAATTAAAAAAATGCATTCTTGCAACATAGTTGTATATTTAACAATTCCATCTTTCAGCATGAAGCAGTTAAAAATGTTGTGGAAAAGATGTTTGGCTACCCGTTCTTGTAGACTTACACAACTGAGATGTATAGGTATGTAACTTTTTTTAATATCAAACAAAATTCTACAAGCAAAAGTATACTAGTGCGGAAACCATTGCTGTGGAAAGTAAGGTAGAGTGGAAGTCAAGACCATGTTGTACAACCAGTTGTTTATGTGTAATAAGATTTTAATATGTTTATGATGTTATTACCTGTGCTAGATGTTCTCCTTCCACACAACAAAAACATAATTAATTGAATATGAAATTCATGAGAAAAAATTACCTGTGTCATGCAAAAGGATTATTTACTGTTTGTTTTGGAGCTAATACTTTCTGCATTTGAAAGAAAAAAAAGTAAAACTGTGTATAGATACAAATATCACATGACAGTGATACAAAAAAGGGTGAGAGTAGTTATTTCATGCTCTGGAGGTAGCTCGCTTGCTCTCATTTGGTATGTTCACATGTTGAAACAGCCACTGAGCTGTAGCCACAGGATGAAGTGTCTGCTCCTTTTATTCTGTTCTGTCCTTTCTCAGTGAATAAAACAGCAAGTTAGCATCACGGGGCCAGAGACAGGCTTTTGTGTTGTCTGCTGGCAGGAGAGGCAGGCGAGAGGCCCTTGTGTTCTTGCTGGGTAATTCTGCATTGTGAGCGGTGTCTTTGGTTGTCTCTTACGCGGGCCCCTGTAGAGAATATAGCAGTAAGCTACCAAGAGTAAACAATATCTTTCTTTGTAGGATTTCTAACATACTGATTAGGTGTCAAGACACAAAAGTCTAAAATTGGTGTCTCCGGCAGGGTTCGCAGAAGCTGTAGCCATTTCTGCTCAACCAAAGCGCACTTGTGTTCTGTGGAGCTGGCACCTCTGACTCTTTTAGGAAAGATTTCAATGTATATTACAAAATAGAGGGTTAGAAGGAACAGCAGAGCCCCAGTCAGGCATTAGACACGTCAAATGCCAGAGTTGAATCAAACAGCAGTTTGATGCTGAGATTTGAAAGACAAGCAGACATGACATCACTCTTACTAACTTCCACAAGTTTACTGCAAGTGATGTATTCCTTAATTGATTATTAGCAGATGAAGGAAAACTTTGGGGGAAAAAGAATCTGACATTTCTTTTTGTATGAACAAGGAAAATTATTCTTTTTCCAAAGTATTGTTATCAACTGTTTTAAGTATTCCTCCCAGTAAATTGACAATATCATTGCTACCAAAGGACACAGCTAACAGTAGTAGAACCACTAAATAAATCATAAAATCGGTGTTGAAGTAAATAACTTCACCCATGGTGAGGATCATAATTGAGTCGCAGCAGAACTTGTAACTACTGTTTGATTTGCAACATTGGCTTTGCCAAAGGGAAAGCACCAGTCTTAGAATAATAAATAGTAGTTGCAGTGCATGGAAATGTTAATGAATCCAGTAATGATGATCATGTTATGAGAATCATATGTGCATTTTTAATTTATGCCTTCCGTTTAGCAATCTGTGAGGTTTGGATTTGGGTTTTTTAATTCTAGCAATAGCTGCTATCAAAGTCAAGGGCCAAACCAATTGAGTGGCTCAGTTGAAGACGCTCTGGGACTCCTATGTTATGCAAACTGGCCTATCAGCATAACTTAGCATATTTGAATAAATTAATTCCTAAATTAAGATAACTTCGGTCAGACAGTATCAGATCCGGTTTGATTAATGCTCAGATTTATTTTAAATTTTCTCCAATACTTTTCATTTTACTGCTGCTCACTAACGTATCAGAGAGTGAAGTAGAGCACTTGAAAAATGATTTTTCAATAATTGCTAAATGCCCGAACCTTATCACCTCACTAAAAAAATGGCATCTGTACTTTGCAGAGTGTTTAGATATTGTGTGGGTGGACAGACCAGCCCTGCCCATCACTGCCTTTTGTCTGGAACTCTCTCCCAGCGCTAGAACAGAAAGTCTTGCAGTGCTAAACACTTCAGTGTTGTCTCTTCATGGACTAAACCAAGATCTTCAGTTTCCAACACTGGTAATCTTGTACATTTTTGTGATCATATTTTTGATATATGTACTTAAAAGGCATTAAAAAGCAATATGGAGAAAAGACGTAGTTCATAGAGGTATGAAAAAAAAAAATATCCAAATCTACATTCTTTCACTCTCCAACAAACAAATCTTCACAAAGCCTCTCTCTTGCCTCTGTTCTGAAATTCAAATGAAAATAACATTTCCTTTTGCAGCGGTACCTTTAAATCCTAGGTGGAAGATTTGAGGGTTTTTTCTGTGTTTGCCTTTATAATTTTTTTAAGTAATTTTTTTAGTTTTATGTATATTAGAAAAAAAAAATTGCAAGGCGACACTATCATGTAGAAAGGGAGAGAAACAAAATACAACCTTTTGATGGTGGTGAATAGGGTTTCCTCTTTTTCCTGTAATTTATTAACTGCTCTGCTTTGCATCTACTTCACAGCATTTGGGGGTGAGGGGGTGTATCTAATCTTTATTGTGGTATGGCACTTTGCAGTGCAAAGAGTTAAATGATGCATGAAATGACCTGTCACACTGCATTATGTGCCACGGTATTATATACACAGAGGAACGCTTAAAAAAAAAAAGGGGCAGAAAAAACAATTCCTGAAGCCCCACTTTTTGTTGTTTTGAAGGGAAACATTTGGTGCGTGTATATATATTTCTGCATAATTTATTTTAGCTAAGCCACAGGAGCCTATCAACTATCAAAATAGAAAGAAGGGATATGCTGGGTAGTTTCCCTCATGAATTCATTAGGGAAGGTAACGGTGGAGATTTGGTGCCTGTGATACAGCTTTCCTGCAGGGAACAACAAAACCAAACTTTTGCATCTCATACTGGAAATAGCTTATGAACTATTTTCTGAATGGCTCCAAGTAGCATCGTTACTGTGGGAGAAGTTAGGAATGTGTTTATGAAGCTTTGCAAAATGAATAGAAAACTATGGTACACTGCATTTCTTATTAAATCATAATATTCTCAAGTTCGTACTACGTAGTTTCATCTGATTTTGCCTGCAGTTAATAGTGCTTTGTTGAAGCTCAGACTGAAACAAGAAGTCTGCAGTGTAAAAGCCTTGTCTCATGATTCATGTGTCCTTCTCACTACAAATACCTTTTTGCCCTTTCACAAGGGTATGGACAGAAATCTTCCCTCAGGCACGGGGCCTAAATCCAAGTGCAAACTTCGGCCTTACAGTTTTAAACAGAAAATAGTCACTTCGAATGGGAGTTACTTTCTTCCCATTTTTCGTCCTCTGTATCCAGAATATGGTAAAGAATGCAGCATATATATGTATATACACACTCCCCCCCCCCCCCCCCCCCCCCCCCCAAAG
>NW_008795283.1:669742-675307 GCF_000699145.1 Aptenodytes forsteri | reverse complement strand
CCCCCCCCCCAAACTGCAGAGTTTGCTCCCTGTTAAAGATCTGCTAGCGGGGTAGAAAATCTGCTTTGCTTTAAAAAAAAGTGAGAACTGGAGAACAGCACAGTCTTCTGAGTGTTTGAGGTGATACAATGGCATTCCCTGCTTATCATTACTCAGATTTTTAAAGACAGCAGTAGCAATGCCAAAACCCTGATCAGGCATCCACCAACTCCATCCCCACTTCTTACCTGCTTAATATTTATGTCCGTGTATTTCATTTCAATAAATAATATATTTAATGAAATACTTCAGATTAATTATTTAGCAGTTGCTGCATTTTGTAGCGAGGGGGAAAATGTCACTCATGAGGAACAACTTGTCTTTTCATACCTGCTCAACATTGTTTAAAATAAATTAATTTTCTGCTAGACCAAGGAATGGCCCATCCTTGGGAAGGCTCATTTTCACATGCCAGTGGCGCTGTGAAGGAGATGGCTGGATAGTCCTTTCCTCCCCAGCCTCCCATTGAAGGCAGGCTGTGTGGGCGGTGGCAGGTCTGTGTTTCTAGCTCCAGGGAAGGATGATGAGCCTTGAGAATATTGTCCAATTCCCAGCTTTGGGAAGGGGCAAATGAGAGTCTGCTTGGGTTTGTGGATTTGGTTTGAAGTGGTTTGGGTGCAGTTCATAACCAGCTCTTCATTTTTATCAAGATTTGGGGAGCTGCAGGTTCCTGTGGGGGAACAGATTGGTGACCCACTGAAGTCCGGCATTTTTCTATCTGGAAGTGCCTTATATTTGATGTGCCAGAGGAAAGTGAACTTTGTCTGCAAGTACTGTGTTTATCAAACTGCGATTCAGCATCACGGGGGAGAGAGGTGCTGTTTTCTAACGCCAGGTCATGCATAGACGGCCACAGGCGGGGATTATTTATTATTTCATGTAATTGAGTGTAATACTAAAACTCTTACATGCTACTTCTAATCAGGCTTGAAAAACTAGCCTCAAATCATGTTACAAATTGGAGACTAAGCCCAGTGTTGCTGGAAGATTTAAGATTCATGGACCTTTCTCAGTTGTTTCAGCACAAAAACAGGTTCCAGCATAATTTTGTCTTGCATGAGAATGATTAGTTGATGGCCAGAACCGAAGTGACCAGGGTCAGGGTGTGTGAGCTAACCTGCAAAAGAAGCCCTCGTAAAATCAAAGCTGTTGAACTAAACTCTTACTTTTGGCACTTGCCAATTCAAGAAGCTTGTGCAGTGTTACTTTAGATGGCAGCTGGGTCACAGCTTTACTTCTGGGCATTCCTAAGGTTGGGTTAACGGGCTTCACCCTGTTGCCCTGCCTGCAGTGGGAGCGGCAAGGGGCCCAAATGTGCATGCCCGCGTGGGAGCGGGCACACAAAGGAGCTCTGCGGCGTCATGTATGGCGTTTGCTCCTTCTACAATAGTCCCTTTGCGGGCTGTGGTAGACATGTCTGCTCCATGCCTTCTCATTCATCACTGTATGAGCAATCTGGAGACCTGCGTAGTTTTACATTCGGTGCAGCGACGCAACAGAAAAGAAAATCTCTACTGTTTCCATGGCAACTTGTGCGTCGGACCCTGGCTGGAGCAAGGCAGCAGGATGCTGTCAGTCCCTGCAGTTGGTGACTTCAATACAAGCTCGTCAAAAGAAAGCATGTGCTTTCATGCTCCCCCCAAGCCCCTCTTGGTTATTCACATAAGGGGACTGTGGTGAATATATTACTATAAGCGCAGCTCTAGATTTCCTGTTCTAACTTTATTCCTTCATATTCAACCCATGCTGCTCCTTTGTTTTGATTCAGTCTTCTATCTGCAGATAGTTACTGCAGAGCACTTCAGGATTATCCATTTAAATCTTGCTGAGGATGGCGTGGTCAGAAGCAGCTAGTACTAGGTGACTGGTGACCTGTGTAAAATGGTCTGGGAGGCTCAGTGCTGTCCCTAGCTGACAAGATACCGGCAGCCCAGATGCTGTCAGCACCAGTGGCTGCCTTAGCAGCATTGTTTAGGGGACAGAGGGACTGAACTTCTTCCTTTTTCCCCAAAGTGGTTCCACCAATTCAGATTGCACACTGAGAAACAATTTGTAGATTATTCCACGCCACAGTTTTCCTGGCTGAAACAATCTGTGTATCTGTGCATAGGTTTGTGTATGTGTTTGCATCGTTCGTAAGTCACACAAAAGCCACCTCTATTCAGTACATACTGCGTGGCAGTAATGGTATAATTTCTTTCACCAAAATGTGACTTGCATCACACCTCAGTGATAATTCTATGGCCATTTGGTTTCCACTGGAGTGCTTTATTTAAAATTCACATCATCTTCACTGGATATTTATGATACTTTCCTACAGCCATAAAAAGCTTAACACTTCTGCTTATGGAGCAAAGTAAATATTTGGTCTAATTTGCAGCTAACCTGAGAAGGTTTCTAATTAGAGCGGCCATGCTCTAAATGATGTAAGATCTCTCAAGCTGATTACATGCATATATGTGACATCTTTACCATAACTGTAGAAAGCATGGGGAAAAAAAATGCACCACTCTGTTCACAAGAAACTTCTGTTATGCTGTAAAATGCAACAGAGTCCCAAGCATTTGCTACTGTAATTACAGTTGCACAATCAGTAAATAAGAGTTCACTTTTAGTATTCTACACAGCTTTCTAACATGCCAAAATAGCCTCCTCTTTTAGGCAATTACAGCTCATGTAGAATTTGAGCTCATCGGGATTTGTCTGTCAAAATGTTTTTAATGAAAAATTGAGTTTGCATAACACTGACACATTGATGTCTTTTGCTTCTAACTGTTGACACTGGGCTAAAAAGCTTGATTTTGGGTAGGGAGAAAATTGCATTAGTTCAGCTCATTTGGAGAATCTCTGCTTGCTGAATTAGTTTGCTAAGCTTTGTTTTTCTGCTGAATATTAAATCTTATTTTCCAACTGTGCGTATACTGCCTGAAGGGAATAGCTTCAGCTCCCATTTTCCGTGACTACATTTTCTTATAATGCAGCCCAGGCCCGAGCCAGGGGTACTGTGCAGAGCTGATATCATAGGCTGTGTTAGGGGAGGCATGGTCTGATCAAAAAAGCTGCTGCCTGGTACTCCGCAGACTGTGGTGTTGCACCTCAGCAGCTGAATAAGAAGCGTCACAATTTTTCCCTAAGCATCATTTTGGTTAATTCAATTGATGTGGTGAAACCTGTCCCTCCATGTGATGACTTGCTGAGTTAGATACTCACTTTGTGAAGCTCTAGCTAGATTAGCAGCAGTATACAAATAATCACGACGAGTGCCTTGGTAGCTGTTCCTTCACTGGTACCCTCCTATTCACGATAGAGAAATATAAATGCTAATAATGTCACCTTGAAACTGGTAACATGCTTTAGCTCTGTTTCACCGTCCCAATAAACATCTGAAGAACATACTTGTTATTTTCTTTCTTCCCTGAAACACACTCAAGCGTGAGGGAGCTATGTGGTATACTCTGCCTTTATCTGAAATAAGCTCTGAAATTTAAAAAGCAGCAGAGATAAAAGCTCCATCGGGAAGAGGACAAGTTCCATCGGTGCCCCTGCCTTCAGCCGTTGTCAGAAGTTAGTCACGTGGGAAGCAGCCAAATGGCCCTGCCAGCTGACGCGTCGGTGCTCTGCTGCGCTTTGGTTTTGTTGCCGTTGTTGGGATTGTGGAAGGTTGTCAGAGATGGGGAGTGTACCTTTCGTAGTCGTGTAGCATCCGCTATCCCAGGCACTCCAAGTCCTTCTCTGACATCTTTTGAATTAAGTTTCACTGCCCCTGTGTGATTCAGTATTATCTCCGTTATACAGGAGGGGAGACTCGGACAGAGACAGATGAAGCCGTTTGCTGAAGGTCACACAGCAATTCTCTGGCGGTGCTGCTCCGCTGCTTTCCAGCGCTGTCTCAGAGGCAAGGTTGTCCTTTCTCCCTCGAGGGTGCCGAAGGGAGGTGTGTCAGCCCTTCCTCCCACCCCCCCCAGCCTCCCCTTCCTGTGTTTGAGCAGAGTGAAATTGTCTGGGCTGGTGAAGCAAGTTGGCTTCAGACATCTTGTCAAATTAACTTTCCTTGTCTGTGCGTGCGTGGGGCTGCATGGCAGGAGTCAGCAGGTGCAGAAGGCACAGGCATGCTGGTAGTGTCAGAGAGCTAGTCAGAGGTGGTTATGGGACCCGTAGGGGTTGGCAACGTGAGAAACAGTCTATTTTAAACTTAAATTTCAGTCAAGAGTAAAAGATCAAATGTATTTATAATTGTTGCCATCATGCTAGCTGACAACAGACTGATCCTTTCCTCCAACTATCATCCAGCTCCACCAATATTCATGAGAGCTCTCATCTGCCAGGGCAAAGAGGATTTGGCATTGCACAGAGCTGTTGTCTATCCAACCCTATACGTTTAATGTTGGTGCTGATGAGCGATGCTCAGAGACTCTCCAGCCACAGGTTAGCTGGTGACAGGAATCCCCAAGAGTAGGGTACCTGCTGTGAGTAATCAGACAGGAACCTGGTGCGTACCGAAATACTCAGAAATAGGCGGCAGGACCTTTCCTGCAGGGTCTGAGGGAGTATGTGCAGCTAACTCGGAGGCTAGAATATGAAAAGGGCACTGTTTCCCTCACTAGCTCACAGAAATGGGTTGGCAAAATGGGACCGTGGTAGCGTTTGACATCATTACGTGGTAGTCACTCGGTTGCAATTAAACACGTTCAGCCGGGTAGCTCCAGTAAACTGTTGTTGGTGTCCAGGCATGGGGTCGTGGGAGCTGTTAGCTTTTCTTTTTCGTGTGTTACTTGCCCTTCCTTCAGCGTGTCGCCTCCAAGGTCAGCCTTGACTGTGAGCGGGGTGCTTCCAGGGCTCAGCCAGGCTGTCCACGCTAATGTGCTGCGGTCTGGGTGCCTGCTTTATTTTGGTGCTGGGAGAAGGAGAACGTACTGCAAAGTCAAGAGTCGTTTTCCACCTTATAATGGTAACACTAGGAATGTTGTGTGGCACTGACCCAAAGTTGCCAGGCTGTGATGACTTATTTTTTATAACACATCAACAAATGTAATACGTTATTTTCCCCTGCCTCAGAAAAGGGACTTCTCATCTCCCAGTGATAGACAACTCAGGTCTGACAGAAATTCAAGGTCTTCTACTTCATGCCTTCACCCTTCTTAGACCAGCAAAAGTGCTGATTGTGGAAAAGAAGAAGGTCTAATTCCACAGCATTCTCCTAGATGAGCTGGTGGCTCATGGCTTAGTCAGGTGTACTCTGCGCTGGGTGAAAAACTGGCTGGACGGCCGGGCCCAGAGAGTTGTGGTGAATGGAGTTACATCCAGTTGGTGGCCGGTCACGAGCGGTGTTCCCCAGCGCTCAGTTTTGGGGCTGGTCTTGTTCAATATCTTTATCACTGATCTGGAGGAGGGGATTGAGTGCACCCTCAGTAAGTTTGCAGATGACACCAAGTTGGGCGGCAGCGTTGATCTGCTCGAGGGTAGGAAGGCTCTGCAGAGGGACCTGGACAGGCTGGATCGATGGGCCCAGGCCAATTGTATGAGGTT
>NW_008795283.1:642493-669104 GCF_000699145.1 Aptenodytes forsteri | reverse complement strand
AGAAAAGGAGGCTGAGGGGAGACCTCATCGCTCTCTACAACTACCTGAAAGGAGGTTGTAGCGAGGTGGGTGTCGGTCTCTTCTCCCAAGTAACTAGCGATAGGACGAGAGGAAACGGCCTCAAGTTGGGCCAGGGGAGGTTTAGATTGGACGTGAGGAAAAATGTCTTTACTGAAAGAGTGGTTAAACATTGGAACAGGCTGCCCAGGGAAGTGGTTGAGTCCCCATCCCTGGAGGTATTTAAAAGATGAGTAGATGAGGCACTTAGGGACATGGTTTAGTGGGTGGTGGTGTTGGGTCGATGGTTGGACTCGATGATCTTAGAGGTCTTTTCCAACCTCAATGATTCCATGATTCTGTGATTCTAATGAATACCAGCAAATCCCACACGTATTAAATCCCCAACACATTCTGTGAAACAGAGTATGTTGGTAAAGTCTCGTAAACTACCTTCTGTAGAGTCCCGCCTCCACTAATGACGTGCTCCTGAAGCCAAAAGATCTTTTCAATGCATTGGAAGTGGGGTAACATGAGATAAAATCATTCTGGACAAATGTAGGGAGCAGAGTTGTCAGCAACCAGTCAGGAGGAAAGGCAGATCTAGTTTGTTAGGCATACATTACAGCATGTAGCTAACAGTGACAGCAGATACATAAATTGCTCTGGCTTTCTCAGGGACATACTGATCCAGAATCCACTCAGAGGGAAGAGTAACAGTTTCCTTTACTGATGCAAAATCAGACCACATTGAAACGGCAGTGATCCCCATAATAGAAAAAAACCATTGCCTGTTCTTACCATGACTTTTGTTGGGCAGAAGTTAGTTCACCGAAGCTCGTCATTTAGGAGTGATAAATATGAGGAACGCTTACTTTTTACTAGTTCCTGCCTTCTAGCCTGACGAAATTAACTATCCAAGGACTCTTATTCCCTGTCTGCCAGATAGGGAAACCTAAAGGATATTTAATAATGCAGAAACTGAAGGGAGAATCATTAGCAGTGAAGAGTCTAGGTAACTCTTAAGATGAAAAGCTTTGATGAAAGTGACCTTCACACTTGATGTTCCCTCTTTGCTTTTCTCCACACATGAAGCTCTAATAATAACTTTTTTCCACTTTGCCACTGTATCACTTATTTCATGAAACATTTCCATAGCTACGTAGGAATTTGGATCCAGGCTGGTAATATCTGCAAACGTTGAATGGATGCAGAACACAAAGGCTGGTACAAAGGGTCAGATCTTCTTTGTAGTGGACTGAACAAAAACTTGACATAGGTTGCTAAATATAGTTTTTTAATATTTTATTTAAAACTTCATTTTATCCTTTCTTGAAGTTATAATCATCATCAGTGTTTCTTTGAGTAGGCTATGCTGTCCCCTTTGAGCAGTGCAGAAATTTGCTAGAGAGCACAAGGAAAGCATGTTGGGAATGGAAAGACTATGTACAACCAGAAGCTGTAACACTGCGGGCTCTCGGGCAGCAGTCTGCAAATGCTGGCATGCTGTAGGAGGATGACAGATGTAGTCATGTCTGGATCAGATGAGAGGACAGGGAAGGAAGGAGACGTGGCATCTGAGTAGAAAGGGAAGGAAGAAGAAACATCCAACGCTCAGAAATAAGGAGAGCAGAAAGTGCCAGTAGTCACGCTGGAAGACAAGAGGAAGAAGGAGCCTTTTGGGAAGGAGTTATCTCTAGGGCAGTTTTGTTTATTTTGATTTAAAATTTCAGTAGGCTTTTGTAATTGTGACTGAAACCCAAATTAATGGCCCCATTTGAGACACCAGTGCCTGCTTGATTGCTTGAAATGGGGATAGCTTAGGTAAAAACAATATATTTTGCTTTCAAGATAGTTAAAGGTTTATTTTGCTTGAAATGGAATTTTTCTTGGGGTGGTAATGACATAAAGCATGTCTGGTGTTCCTTTAGCTTACAGTGAACAAAAGAATAAGAAGTTTATTTTCCTGCATCAAAACAATTATTTTCACTCGTTTTTCATTCTGAACGTTTCATTGAAATAGAAAAAGAGAAAACAACAGTTTTACCAAAAATTATGCTTGTGGTTTTTAAAGCCCTTAAGTGTTCCTGGAGACATGGGACTCGCAACACCTTCCAGAGTAGTTTCCTCCTAATATGCATGGAAAAATCTCTTTCTGATGCCAGCTACAAGTGCACACGGATGAAGGCACATAACTAGTTGGTCCCAGAGAGGCTTTTTCATTGCCTTGTTGAAGTGGTTCTTAGTCTGGCTGACCTTCTTGGTCCACCCTTCACAGGCAACTGAGCCATACTGTCCCCCCAGCAGGTCTGACATCAGAGCACTGTATCCTCGTAGGTCTGGGTTCACGATGAGCAATGCTGCCAGGCCCCTCAACACCACGGGCTGCTGTGAAATGCTTCTTATCCAGCCTGAGAAGAGCAGTTACTCCTCAGGTATCCTCAGACTGGAAGAAACTGTTTTGATCAGCAAATAACCTTGCAAAAAGTTCAGGTAAAGGGGAAAAGGTGGTATTAATTTTCATAGTGTTTGGGTTGGGGAAGAAGTAGCATTATTCTATCACAAATTAACTGTAGGTATCCAACCCTCCTGTAATCTATTGAATATCTCAGGATATTTTCATCTTTGTGACTTCATTCCCGCTGAGAATTTGTTCAGGGCATGTGTTAACTTAAAAATAATATATAAACAAGGTGCGAAAAGTTCAGTTAAGTGATAGCCTTGAGGTTAAAAAACGCAGTGATCAAATTCAGTGTCTGAAGTTGGCAGGGAGATCCAAGTCTTCCCGAGGAGGTAAGACAAATTAAACTTGTTTTGAAATGTAGGTGTTAAGTCTGTGAAAGAAACTCACTTGCACATCTAAATGAAGCCAGCTTTCCAGAGTTGAAAAGAGCTGGTTGAGGTCTCGGGCTGCCTTTAGGAGAGAGAGGGGCCATGCTCCCACCACGTAACCTCTCTGCTGAGGTTGTGTTTTGTAGCATCTGTGAGGAAAAAATCTTTAGGTAAAATCAGAGCTGTGCTCCCTGTCTGGCTGCTGTTGGCCTTGGCCTCCTGTCACCAGCAGGTAGGGGCTGTGCTGTCAACCACTCGAGCTAACAGAGCCAACAGCTTTGGGTTTATTTTTGTTGGGCTTCTGAGACCTTATTAACTTGAAAGAAGAGAGTTTTTGGAGATACCGAATTTCTGCACTGTGCTTATGTTCAGCTTTTTGTTCTCCCTGGCGTTGCCTTCAAGTAAATACAGGGGGAGTAGCCTCAAAAGGAGCAAAAATCCCTTCCTGTGTTAGAGTGAACGGGAGGAGGATTAAGCTCCTTTCCCCAGTAATCAGATTGCCATGGCTTTTGGAGATGATTGTATATTTTCCTGTATATGATGGATTATGTGCTTGTGAAGTAAAAGTTAACTTGGCTGTGAAAATCTAACCAGTTTTTCTCTATCGTAATTTTACTTTTTGGTTGTGCACTTCATACAGTGACCATGGACACATACCATCCCTGCCCACAGCATGAGGCACGGGGAAATCACCCTGCGGTTGTTCTGTCTTATGCTTTTCTCAAGCTGTAGGTCACTGGCAATGTCTGGGAGCCTTTGGAAAATGAAAGCCCTCCCAAGATCACAGTATCAGGGATTCAAATGAATATGGGAGAAGGGGGGAAACTGGACTGGACGGGAAGCGCCTTAAGCTTGTCGCAGTATAGCTCTAACCTAATTCACATGTGGGCCAAACAACACGTTGCTGTCATACCCAGTCAGCAAAAAAGCATGATTGCAGTAGGATTGTCAGTATGCTCAGACCACCATCTCTTAAGCAGGTCTATGTTGTCTCGTGGTTTCTAGTCTCAGGGTTTAAATTCGGGAGGTGGTAGCCGTGTCTCTAGGTGTGTGTTTGTGCAGTAACACACATGGTACATTTGAAGCCTATCCTACCAGCAGGGCTCCAAAGCACTCGCGTTACACAAACGTAAGTCACCGTTTTGCATAAACCACTAAGTCTCTCCTTCCTTTTGACAGATTGAAGACATCATTACGAGAATGCAGGATGACAAAACAGGTGGAGTTCCCATCCGCACTGTCAAGAGCTTTCTGTCCAAAATCCCCAGCGTCGTCACCGGTAAGGACCCCGGTTAGCAGGGAAGAGAGCGCGAGCTGTTCCTCACTGGCTCTAAGCAAACATATTGCTAAAGCCACAAAAAAGAAAGAATGAAAGAAAAAAAAATGCCCCGTCTGCTTATTTTTTCTGCACATCGTTATGAGGTGAAGTATTGAACCAAGATTTCTTAATTCTGTTTAGGCAAGCATTTATATTTCTTTGGGGTGAGTTATATTTTAAAATGTTACATAGCTTTTGTGGCTATTATGGTATAACCAGGCAGAATCATTCCCCGTGATGGGAGCAGGAAGATCTTGGGGAAGAACTCGGGAAAGAAAGCTGAAACAATGTTTTCTCACTCATACCCAGATACTCTTATCACACTGCTGTGACAGGTAGAGGAATGTGAAATACCTTTTATGCATGTATGCTGTTTTATTAAAGCTATATGTACAAAAGCATGAATGGTACGGGAACTGGGAGTCAGAGTACAAAACCGTTCCTACCCGTATTTCCAGACAGAATATCTTCCAGTGCAACAAAAAAGAACTTGATAGATGATGAGTTTATTCAGGGTGATGTAAATTGCTTGGAGGATTTGTACTTGGGTTTCTGGTACCTGCTTTCACTAACTCTATAGCAGTATTCACTACGGTGGCACAAAACTACTGTTTTCCCTCTCTCTACCAGTAGACTGTTGTCCATTAGGAGATACCTAACTACTTCTGTGACTTATGATTTATGATGTTGTTTATCTCTGCAAAGTAAATATGGTTTTATCTGTCCTGCAGAGTCTCTTTCCAAATCAGACCAGGTACACACACTGATGAGTCTGTTTAGGGAAGTTTCCCCTTCTGTTCTGAAAAGTGAAGGGCTTCCTTCTCTGTGGCTGCAACTTTGCTGCAGTGAAATTCAGATCATCACTAAAAATGCAAAAGTTGCATTGTTACATATAGGCAGCACACCAATAACTGATAGAAGACTGGCAGTTCAAAGGGACCTTTCTTGCTCTTGGGGACTGCATACTGTTGTAAAATAATGGGGAAATATCTCTAGTCAATAGGGATGCTGGCAATGCAGCTGATGTCAAACCATTGCAAAGGGGGTTCCCTGCAATGGAGCATATCTGAGCTGAAGTACTTCACAAATATCTTTACTGTGAAAATGGTTGGATTGAGCAGAGTTTGAGGTTATGTTGATTGCTTCAGGAGTGTGATTTGATATCCTTGTATCAGAAATGTCCAACTTAAGCTACAGGGATGGAATACAAATTTGCAGAGTTCTTGGGAATAGGCAGGGAATATGGAACTTGGAATGAAGTTTTTGCTTAAATAAGGCTCAATCCAGTTAATCCCTTTTTATTGAGCAACAGGCTGTTCTGTCTGAAATTGATTTCAGGGTGGTGACTCGGTGTAACTGGCAGTAGCAGGATTAGCGTTTTACTGTGGAAAAGAAACCTGAATCTAGAACAAGACGTGAAAATTGTGTTACTAAATTGCAGGTTATGGCTGGAGCAGGTATGAGCTAACTGTTCTTGAAGGTAAAACAACCATTTATCTGATTTAAAACCCATTCCATGAGCTCAAGCCCGCAAACACAAACTGGATGTCTTAAGATTTATTCAACTAAAACAAATATCTGATATTCCTGTTAATATTCATAGCACTGATTAAGCAATTGACCTAGTTGTCAAGCCGACACCTGTTACTCAAAGAAAAAAGGAAATGGGAGACCTCACAGCATCTTTAAACTGATTATACTGATCCTTAGGTACCACCCTGGTTGGCAGCGCTGGCACGCTGGAAACTGCCCCCTCGCACTCTGCTGTTCTGGAAGAGCAGCTGCAACTGCATCACCTTGAAATGGCTGATTTTCACAGCACAGGGAATAGTGAAGAGATGAAGATAAAATAAGAACAAAACCTCCCTCCAGAGCTCACAGAAAATTCTCAGATTTGGAGGGGGACAAGCTCAGTACCATTCCCTTCAGGTGATTTGAAGGCAGCTCCCTTGTGACGCACTGGGCAGTGCATGAAGCCTCTGAGTTTGAAAAGGATGGGAAAATAATGGCTCAGATGAGTGCCCAAAGTTTTCTTCGTTTCTCATTTCTCTTTTCAGATGCATAGACCTGCCAATATAGACCAAAACCAAAAGAAATTTGTATATGGTTTCAGTACTTGTGATAGACGAGTAAAGAGCTGGAGCACTTGAAGAGGCAGGAGCACCTATGTTTGAGTTGAAGCTGAGGACACTGGGTTTGTTCAGTCTGGAGACGGTAAAGCTGAAGGGAATGAGAGGCTATAGAGAAGACAGGGTCAGACCCTTCTGAGGAGTGCATGGTGGAAGCACAAAAGACAACGTACGCAAGTTGCAGGAAAAGAAATCCCAACTAGATACAGAAAGTAAGTTGTTTGTGGTCAGAGTGGCTGAGCATGGGCCCGGTAGCCTGGAGATGTGGTGGAACCAGCATTCTGGAGCTGTTCAGAAAAACCCCTGAGCACAGCTGACCTGGGCAATCTGACCTAACTCTGCATCTGGCCTTGCTTTGGATGGAGGTTGGACTAGATGACCTCCAGAGAATCCTTCTAACCTGAATTTTTCTTATGATCATTGGACACTCAATTTTAGTGCTTGTCTAATTCCACTCAATGTCATGAACACAAGAGAAGAGCTGTCAGAAACTTTGGGCCCCCTCTTGGGAAGAACTTAATTTCTATACTCTAGCATTCTCACACACTTTTTATTTCTACCTGAAAAATGGAACAGCGACAGTGAGACGTGACTTACTTGGCAGGCTCACAGTGACTGTGATTAACAGTTTATTTTTGCTTGACGCTTCTATTGTAATTGCTTCTCACAGGAGAAATGTAAAATCTTAAAGAAAAAGAAACATTACAGCAGTGTCTCGGTGCTCTGAACAGGCAGCTCTGTTTATAGTACAGCAAAGTGGGTGTTGGATTTAAAGTTTGAATACCAGGGAAAGAACTGCTCATCTCTCTTTTGCTTTCATCTGTCCTGATGCCTAAGTTGTGAATGAGGCATTGTGTAACATGAGGAGAAGGAGCCTCAGGGAGTTATCATTAATGGTCCCCTCTCCACAACAGGAAAGGGATGAAAAAACCTTTTTTGAATGTGTGATGAGTCTGTGGGGGGATGCTGTGCCAAAGGCACTTTTTAATCTGCATTAGAAGTAGATTTGTGTATCTTCTTCCCTGGCTTTTGGCTCAAAGTAGGTCAGTCAAAGGAGGACAACACAACACACCGTTATCTTCTCGGTTAAGTCTTCACTTTTACAGGCAAGCCACAGAGAATGAAAGTAAGATGAAACCAGTCCATGTGGCATCTGTGTGTACGTATCTGACAGAGATTGTCCAACAGTAAGTTGAGTACAGCACTGACATGGACGAATGGAAGGGAAAAAATGACGGAGGGCAGGTATTGACTAGTGCTGTGATCCATGCCCAGACCGGGTCGTCAACCAATGTCCATGATGGCAGTTGCTGCAATAAACAAAGTTTCACATTTCTCTTTTAGTGAGAAAACAGTTTCCTCAGTAATGATTTTGTTTCTGCAAATGAATCGGCAATTCTCTGTTTTCCCAGTCATCAGACTGTTGTAAGAACATCTCATTATACTAACCAGCAACAAACACCTGGCTTTCTAATCTTCTTTTTGATTTCTGTACAATTGCATCTTAAAACTAACCTCCTGTTTGGTAGAAGGACCAAATGCATATCCTTTTTTCTCCTGATTCAGACTTGGCCCTAGACAACATTGCTGAAACAAGTCAGGAAGAAGTCAGTGCTGCAACAGCTGAACTTTCCAGTGCAAAAAGCCTCCTTCATGCTCTCCAATCTGCCTACAACCTCATTCCAGATTTCTCCTGGTCCTGTGTACTGTCTGATCCTCTGTACCAGCATCTTTGCTACTGCAACCCAAGGGAGACGTGCAGTCTACAAGCCTTGCACCATTCTGCCCTCCTCCCACGAAGTGTTGATACAACTTCTTCCTGACCCATAACCCCCTGACTTCAAGCAGGCCTGTCCCCACAGCTCCGTTTTGAGTGATACCTCCTTCTTCAAGTAGCAGTCCCCTAGCTGGCACCTCACTCACTCACTGCTCCTGACCCTTACCCCAACGCTCACTTGTCGTCTTGCTCTGCTCCCAAAGCTGCCTGTGTGGCTGTGAACAGATTGATGGGTGATGTCCCAGCTGTACTGGCTTGGGTTAAGTGCTGCCATGCAAGCTTCGTGCACGAAGCCCTGCCAATGCATTTCACTCCTGACCTGCTATGTCTGTCTTAAGTCCCAGACCTCTCTGAGCAGAAAGTGCCAGTATTACTGAAATGTGCCAGATGGCCTGTCATTACTTGAGACTCACGGTCTAAACCAAGTTTAAACTGCTATGTCTGAAGAAGCCAGCATGTGTCTTGGCAAATGCCTATGGAGTTGTCCCAGAATACATCAGAATATCACGCGCTCAGAGAAAATGCATTTGGCTGGACCATGGAAATCCCATAGTGTTGGGAAAGAGGAGAGACTTTATTATTGATAGTGTTCCCTGACGGAGTAGTTCAGGACAGGCAAGTTCTGCTGGAGGACTTCATACACTCATTGTGAAATGAGTTCCTCTGATGCCAATCAGAGGGTATTCATAGCCTTTTCCCTTCAGAGGAGTTCAAACACATCTCTCATCCAGATGTGGCAGCCAGAGGCACAAGGGAGAAGAGCGAGTTCCTCGTCTCCAGGGTTTGAAAGGTCCCTGTTCAGAGAAACTGTAGAAAGAAGAGTTTGTGGTGTGGGGAGGAGGACCAGGACTGGCAATGCTGATGAGACCCAGCACCCATCGCCTAGCAGGGCCCGGAGAGCAGGCTCTGAGGCTGAGTGCTTTGACACAATGTTCACTTTCTTAATGCTTTTTTTTTCAGGGTAGAACTTGCCTTGGTGCCTTACAGAAACTACTTTCACTGGGACCAAAAAACTCCGTAAGCTGGCTGCAAATGGATTTGGCTTCCCCTGGGCTGTCCGTCCAGCTCCTTGCATCACCTGACCTTAGGGCCTTAAGTGGAGGACTGAGCCTGATACAGATCTACCTGAGTGTTTGGGTAGTTTCATTCTGGATCTAAACCACTCATGCCTAGATCTGGGACAGAACCAGTCTCTGAACCTGAATAGCCGAAACATTTGTCAAAATTAGTGTCTGGGTCTGAACTTCTAGCCCAGGTCGATCTTTTTTTTTATTTTTATTTTGTCTTTCCTCTGCAGTTTTGCTTTGAGAAACAGGAGACTTGAAATGTGGTACTGACTTGGTTTCAGGCAAGGTTTAGTAGATGTAGATAGTCCCAAATCTAAACCAAGTTCACTCTTTTGCTAAACATGAATGAGCCTATTTAGTTAGAACAAGCAAAACAAGAAAAAAAAAAACCCTTTGCCAAAACCTAAATAATATCCAAACTAATTTTGGGTGTTTACTGATTTGTAAATGATACAAAGAACATGCTCATGAGTTAAAACTGATATATATTTATATATACATATATAGTACTGTATCATTTCTGATGGTTTTCCACATTTATGTACAGCAGATGCTACACAGTAAATTCAACAGTTGTGCAATTGCGTGGTGGAACCTGGCTTGCAAACACTGGTCGAGCATACAAATCCATTTATTTCTCATCAAAAATCAATTGCTCTGAGCAAGTTGCATTTAAACTAATTCAAGTCAAGACTGGGCTTGTTCATCACAACTTGTATTTTCTTCTTTTATGCATCTCTTCTTCAAATTGCACCCAATGGAAATGTAATCTATCCTTCCCTCAATAAGAAGATTGTTACACCTTTTAATCTAGTATTTCAAAGCTGCTGTGAATCACATAGCATTAGACATGTCAGCTATTACACGAGTAGCGCATGCCTTGCAATTTTTTTTTTCCCTGTAGCTTTCTCTTAAGTTCTCTATTCCCATGCCAGGAGACAAATTAACCCAGTTAAGGAGCCAAGGAGTGTATGCTGTCTTCATCCACAGGTCCCTCTTCCCTCCCTTTTTCTCTTTAACTGCATCCAGCTTCCTGCCTTTCAAAGGGTGAGAGGGATGGGGAGGGAAAGATGCAAATCAGCTCTTTGAAGTGTAGCAATTCTTTGCCTGTTGTTAAGATGCAAGTCAACAAACTTTGTGAAGCAAAAGTTTAAAGGATTTGATTTTCAGAGGACGAGAGGGATAGTAGATTAATTGAACAGGATATGGTTGTCAAAGAAATAAGAGAATGCAACCAGAATTAATATTTTTAAACAGTGAATATTCAATATATCTCTCTGTGCATCTGCACATGTGTACACTTAAATGCACGTAAAGAGTGTGCAATTTTTCTTAAGAATAAGCCTAAGAGTGGTAAGTGTTGTACGCTAGAAATAAACAAGGACAGGCTTCTGCATTTGTAGGTGCTATGCAGAATCAGGACTGCTAGTGTTTGTGTATCACTGCCCTCTGCCGCAACCAAGCTATAGTTCAGTTCGTGCAGCTTTTCACCTTCATCACAAGCTGTGCTGTGGTTGTACTGTGCTTTCCCAGCTCAACTGTAGTTTGTGTGGTGCTTTTCGTGTGCAGCTTGTTCCACAGTGTGGTCCTTCCTAGCTGTGTGGCATGAACCCAGCCCAAATATTACAGAATATCATGAGGAATTTAATTTCCTTACATTAGAATTGTGAAGGTCCTTCCTGGTCCTACTTGTCTTTGCTAGATTTAAATCTCTGCATCCGTCAAGTGAAGCTATGATAAACCAGAAACTTAAATAATCATGCTACATGAATATTCCTGTGGGCAATAAAAGTACAATGAAAAATCACCAAATGGTCCAGCTTTATCTTTCTGCAGTGACTTGTCTGCTCTTCCTAGTCTCCAGAGATGTTGTCAAAAGGGAAAGTAAAACCAAGAAGACCTTCCAGCCACCTGGGCAGAAGTTAAACAACACAAAATTATAATTTCTCTTATTGAAGAACATGAGCATAAAAATTACTGGGCTGGAAGACATCAAATGAAAGCTGTGAGCCTGGAACAAAGCAGGGTTTATAAAAAATGTTTTATTCCCCCCCCCCCCCCCCCCCCCTCCAATAATTGCTTTTAGGCCTTTTCAGTCTTTCAGTTGAGACTAAAAGCTGGAATAGAGAGATTTTTGATGATATATTCCCTGCTGAACTCCAGTGTTTAGATGAATTGGTAATTCAGCCACAATAACAAAAAATGTTACATATTAAGGGCATTCTTGTTGCTGACTGCAGTTTTATTCTGAAACACAGCATTTAGCTGATGGAATATTGTGGCTAATGAATAAAGCATTAAAAAGAAAAGCCAACAATATTTCAATGCCTGTAGAAATTCATAGGAATGAATGATTAATGCTTTTCTGCATTCATCTTGCTATCTTCAAAAGCGCAGCATTATTACAAAAGTTTGTTTCCAGATCTGAATGACACAGCAAAAGAGCAGAGATTAATTATAAGTACTGCGTGGCTTTGATTTTTGGATGTGAGCGTTGAGCAGACTGCACTCGAGCTGCAATACTTCACCTCTCCTGTCTTCACTTCATAGCAACCTGGGAGTTGCGTGGTGAAGGATCTACCAACAGAGTTTTGTTTTTTCACACCTCTTGCTTTGTTTCTGTCCTGCCTACAACACTCCTGTGGGCTGCTAAGCTTCAAATACACAGCGGAGCAGCTTTGCTCCCGCTGTGCCTGAGAAGCCATATACCCACCGAGGCGTATGTGGAGATCTGACCCTTAGACAAGCCATTTTTACCTTGAGGTACTGCAAAAGCAATGATATGTAAGTGCCCAATGGTAATCAATAGCAGTGTGAAGGAGCATATCTTTGAGTGTAATTTGGCAACCATTACTTTGAATCTGTTGCTTTAATTTGATGCCATTCCAGCCGTTAGAAAAATAAACCACTCTCATTATTCAGTGAATATATCTGCCTCATTATGCCATGCATATATTCTGTTCATTCTTATCTATCATTCTTTGGCTTTTTTAGTCAAAGTAATTTTCAGGATATTATTTATTGAGCAGATTCTTACTTGCATTTTAATTAAAGGGCTTATTGCAAAACACAACAGTTTGTTCTGGAGTTTAAATTTCTTGACTTTAATCAATGTGGTGTTGTAATGAAATGCAGAAGTTAACTTTAGTAACTGTAAATCCCGTCTCGTGAATAATTTTCTATTCTTTTACACATACATTAGGTTTGATAGGTGAATGATTCTTCTATGTAGGCTATATTTCAGTTACAACATTGAAGTTACCATTAATGTAACTGTTGGGGGTGGGGTGAAAAGGAAGGGTTGGTTTTGGTTTTTTACTTTAAATAGTACAAAGAATTACATAGTGCACCAGCTTATTTCTACTAGCCATAGATAGCGCACCAGTCAGAAATCACTGTTGCTAAAAGCTACACTGGGGACAGTTAGGATAAGTCTCCAGAAGATGCTGTAGCTGAAGGGGGTTGGCATAGTGCTAGAGTGGACAAACTGTATTACCTGGTCTGTGTGGATACCCTGAATGGTTGACGAATAACTTGTTTTATTCTGCCTGTTCCAGTAGAAATACTCAGCTCTTTGGTCTGTTATGTATTTGCACTACATAGCACCTGGGAGCGCCATAGATTTGGCTTTAGAATCTTCTACCAGAAATGGCAAACAGGAAAACAAAAAAGCTTTTAGGCATTCCGTATATATCCATCATTATAAATAATACACATTTGCATGTTTTCTTTAACTTTTTTTTCTGTGTGGATAAATCTCTCAAAATTGCATGCTGGTTTCCCATGGATTTGTTTTGAGTATGGTGTGAATTGATGAGCTTGGATATTTTTGATGTATGATTCACTACCACATGCAGGGAAGAAAATTATATTTTGGTCCTGCAGAGAAATAAAACTAAGCAATTAGGTCTTTGTTTAGTTAATTCCTATTTGATGGCTGCATGCTTTGCAAGAAGAGAGTCTCGGGATTCTACTCCATTACAGGGTCACTTGCACAATAAGAATTTTCTCCATGCAGATACTTCCACAATATGGCCAGGATTGCAGATTAACTCTTACCTAGCAATGAGTAATAAAACATGCAAGAAACTTTGAGAAGTCGGTTAATGTAAAATGCTAATTATACTCACAGGAGAAAAAAAACCAAACCATAGACTGATATGTCTATAGCAGTGGAAGGCTTTACATCCAATTGTTGTAGGGTTTTGTGTTGTATTGCATAGAAAGTCTTATTCTGTTATTTTTGTACCTATTTTTATTGTGGATAGGATTGCGTCTTTTTTTCTTGGTTTCTTTTTAAACTTGGTTGTTTGCTGGTTGATGCCAAAATCATTGTCAAATTCACCTGAGTGAGTAATTTCTGATGAGTGTTTCTTTTTTTATATTTTACCTTTGCCCTTAAGTATTCAGTAAATTTCGTTCCTATTTTCTGAATAGGTTTGACTGAAAACCACACTTTTAGAAAATGAGATATTTAACTCATCCAGTGTTACTTTGTTGAATGCTGTTTGTTTTTCTCCTACCAGAGACACAGTGACAGGTGAGCTTTCTAAGGGAACTGTAGTAGCCACGGAAAAGAAATAAAGGTTACTGTATTCTGATAAAATTTCGATCACAAGGCTAGTCAAGGCTGTCATTGCTGAAACTAATGAATTGGACAGTGGCATCTTTATCAAAGTTTATTTCTTTTGTCAAGTAGAAAAAACCAGAATTGGAAGACTAGATTTTTTTAAAACATCATTTATAGTTTTGCATTGTAGCATTTTTTTTTTATTCATCATTTACATCATTGCTACATGGATGCTGCATTATGGATTTTTCTTTTTTAAGTAGGAAGAGTTGATTTTAGAGCTCCAAAGAGTGTTGGGTCCTTGACACAGTGGCTTGCTTTCTTGGAGAGCTACAAGATGTACTTGGAGATGATACATGCCTAGAAGTTGAAAAAACATAACTTGAAACTGTAAAAAAAAAAAAACAAAAACAACAACAACAAACACCCCCCCCCAACCCAACAAAAAAAAAAACATAACTTGAAACTGTAAAAAAAAAACAAAACAAACAACAACAACAACAACCCCCCCCCCCAAACCAACAAAAAACCCCACAAAACCAACCAAAAAGACAACAAAAATACTTTCAAAATGAGCTTGTCAGTACGCCTTTGTTTACTGATTTCAGAAACTTCTTTTGCCACAAGTTTGGTGTGTCTGGGCACTGTGTTGTGCCCAGTGGGAGCTGACAGGAATCAGCTTAGACACTGCAGCCATGTGCCCAGCGATAAATAACACAAGTGTAAAGGCTCACAAGTCTTGTGTGTCCTTGAACTGTTGTTAAGTGCAGCGCACGTTCCCGGGCTGACCCTGGGTGGGCAGAGGAGGGATGGACACCTTTGCCCATTGTGCTGACTGGTGCAGCAAGAGGTTGTGGTGGTCCTTTGGTTCGGTCTGCTTACATACAGCTTCCCTGCCTCAAATCCTCTTTATGACTGTAGACCTTACAGGAGACTATCCAATTTAAAAAATGCCTGGCATAAAATCTGCTGTAACCTTTAAAAAAAGTTACTGTCACCCTTAAAAAAGTAGTAATATGCTCAAAAGTTGTTCCTTGTTTCTGGTCTGACTTTGTCCAGATCGCCTTCTGGTATTGAACCTGGTGTTATGGTTGACAGTGAAGATAGCTGTTCTCCCCAAAAAGATGCTTAGTCACTGCAGTGAAATAGCCACTTCACTTTCTGTTTGTGAGGTTAACAAATTGAGTCCCTGAAAGCGCATCTGACTACAAAGCACTTTTTCCAGGCCTTTAATTCCTCTTGTGCTTCTACCCTGGACCCTTTCCCAAGTTTTTAACAACTTTTTTGAACAGTGAGCACCAGAACTGTCTAAAGTTTTCCATCAACTGCTGCACTAGTGCCCAGTGCGGGGGTAATGTAACCTCCCTGATCCTGCTCCAGAGCCACCTTCCCCTTCAGAGGTGGAGCACCACACTGGCTGCTCAGGTTATCTGTTCGCCTACTGGGTGCAAATTCCCAACAGGAAGATGCCCATAAAGAAAGGGTCTGATAAGTGCTCTGTTGCCTTTGTTCATATCCATGATACATAAACAAAGGAATGAGTTTCTGCTTTTTATGTAGTATGTTAGCATATCTCAGCACCATCTCTGTCAATGACATACTGCTCATTTGTTCCCTATTCAGCTTTTTGCTCCTGTTGTCAGCAGTGGTCCTTGAGCATCAAGTTAAGAAACATACCTAGTCTACAAACATTATTTCATGTCTTGGCACCAGTAAGAGAGCACACTGGCATGTTACAATCTTTCTTTGCAGACTTTTCTTCCCCATTAATTTGTATGGGCTGTCCTGTGGGGACCTTCTCACTCATTCAGATAACTGAAGATCTCTGTGGGTTCCCCTGATTTTTTTGTACAAGACAGCTGAGCAGACATCCATGAGTGTATTCCTCTATATTTGGATACTTTTATTTAAAAACACAAAGGAATTTATTTCTTTGCCATGGTGGAGAACAGCATAAGGAAAAATTAAAATAAATATAGCCACAGCTTTCTTCTTGCAGAGTGCTGTATTTTAAGAAAGTAATATTATGACTGATTATAGTTAGCTTTCATAGAGCCATTCTTAATTAGTGTTATATTAGTGGCTTGGGACTTGGCTGCAGACGCTTGTTCTGTGTGTGAACATAAATAAACTCAAGAGCGGCGTTCAGGTTTTGCGGATTCCTCCACATTCCCCAGTTTTCTTTCCTCAAGTACTTTCTGGGGGTGCAGGGGCCTGTTAGGCTGGGGTGCTTGAGGCAGAGGGGTTACCATAGCCAGCACCACACAGGGAGAGCATCCCCCTCCCAGCTCCTCAGTCCCCACGACCAGGTGCTGGCTCAGAGGGGGTCAGCTGGGGACAGACATGAAGCCAAGTGAGCTCCTACCTCTCTGTGCTGGGGGAAGCTCTCTGACAACCTTGACACTCCCCTCAGAGCTCACAGATGAGGCTCTTTTCATCATTAATTCTATAATGCTCCTCTCCCTTCCTCTTCCCTGGCAAATTTGTCAGCATTGTGAAATTAAAGCTGGGGAAGAGTGGGGAGATCAGAACAGAATCTAACGCAATCAGGGCAATAAAGCTCAAGAATATATCTCCTGCAGCCTTTCTACTGTATTCAGTCAGCCTGTTTCTTGAGCCCTGTGCAAGTTAGATTTGAGCGTAACTTCTAATTAAGTATCTGGGTCATGTTTGACACACTCTCGGTTCAGCACTGACGTTTCTGTGCTCCTACTTAGGTCTAAATTTGCCAGCTGTTTTCCTTAAATAATTCCACCTTCCATTAAAGGATTGTGCATCTTATGTAATTATACCCACGGTAGCGTGAGGGCAGTCTTCAGGACACGGAGGTAGAAATAGCTCAGTGTTTTCTACCAGCCTTGGCATTCTTTAATTGAATCATTAAAATTTGGATTCCTACCTCTGCTATGACAAGCTTCTCTAGCTCTGCCGAGCTCTCGTTCATAACGTCTAGACTTTGACAATTTAGGCACAGCTCTGGAAACAGCTGTCTTCTGTGCCACTGAGTCCTCTAATCCTTGCCTGTCAACTGTTTAATCCAGAAATGTCAAGATTCAGTTCCCTTTCATTATCTCTCTTCAGCAGTCAAAGGATTTGTTACCAGTTTGGACAGATTCAGGGATAGGTTGCATAAATTTTCTTCTAAATAGTCTCAGGCCGTGAAGCATTTTCTGAAACAGAGATTTACATTATGCGACTCAAAATAGTACCAATGCTATAAAAGCAGATTGTGTGAGCACTGGACAAGTCGTGCCGCGGTGTAGACTGCTAGACTAAGGAAAAAAACTTTGCATGTGCAGTGTCAGGCTGGAGATTTGTCAGTCTGCAACTACTGTTGTTAAAGTAGGGTCCGCTCTGTTAGGGCCCATGCTGTCGAAAGAAAAGATCTTAAAAAAAAAAAAAAAAAAGCCTTCTGGTTCTGTCTCCACCCACTCCTCTTTCCTGGGATTCCTGGGCTAGTCTGTCCATGGATTCTTTCGAAAAAAAAAAACTTAAAAAAAAAAAAAAAAAAAAGCCTTCTGGTTCTGTCACCACCCACTCCTCTTTCCTGGGATTCCTGGGCTAGTCTGTCCATGGAAAAGGAGTTGCCCATTTTAAGGGCAGTTTGTTAGAGATTTGCATCTATCTACTGCAGTAGGTGCCTTACTAGTACCTTTTAAAAAATGCTTCTTTTTTAAAATGAAGAAATCCTGCTCCTCCTCCTAGTTCACCCTTCAGTCCCCGTCTGCTCTTTTTGCATTTGTGTGTGGTGCCTCCCCCAACTGGCAGGTTCTGCACAGCCTCATCAGCTGCAGTTTGCTTCAAGCTCACAATCATTTCATAATGTGCTTAGTACCGTTAACCCCCACCGCCTTCTGGTGTCCTCTTTCTCCTCCCAGCTTCACACTTTCTTCTCTGCCATGTCTTGTGCTTGGAGCAGCCTCTCACAACCTGTATACCAGGTACATTGATGATTATCAAAGTGGTGCTTTCAGAAAGCCTTTGCGTGTTTCTAGTGCCTTTTATTTCCCAGGAATGAAAACGTGTATTAACTACCCTAACTTACCAATGAAGAAGTTTAAGACAGGTCAGATTCAAGCAGCTGAGCTCCTTGCCTGTGGTTTCATATGGGCTTTCTGTCTTACATTGCTAAACTGTGCAGCTTGACAGCATCCTTCTGAGGTCTTGTTATATCCATTCACGCAAGTAGTGAAGATAAAGAGTAAGTGACTTGCCTGGTGTTAGACAAGAAGGCAGGTGAACATGGAGACCTAGGTACAAGACTGTCCTTTTCCTCGCTATGGCTGCAAGAAGGATGGAGATATGGCAAGCAGGATCCTGGGCAGAGGCAGATTAAAGTAGTCCATATTTCTCAGGGGTCAGAGCAGGCATGTGTGGCAAGACAGCACATAGGAATGGGAGCTTGGGGGGGGGGGTGAGGAGAGGTTGAAAAGCCATCACATTTTGATTGTTATGGTCACCTGCAATTACATATTTTCACTTCAGACTACCTCTGGGTGACAATGATCATTAATACGGACCTGGAGGTTTGCCCTGTAGAACAGGAGGGGCATCCTTCACAGGTGGTACTGAGAGAGATGGATTAATATGCCGCCACAGCGAGAAGTAAAACCTGCGGCTGGTTTGCGTCATGTCTGCGTGGGTCTGTTGAGCCACCTTGCTGGCTTTACTAAATTAAAGGTAGGTAGCATCTGCTCTTCAGCTGTGTCACTTGGCAGTGCCTGATCAGCCTGACTGAGTCTCCGAGCCTGTTTCTGCCTCTCTTTGCTAAGAGAGGGAGTCACTTCCAGAGTTCATCCTGTTTTCTCTCATTGCATAGCAAACTTTATTTCTTGAGTGGTATTACTGAATTCCACTATCCTACCTCTAATGAAAACCTATATAGATTTGCACATTAACATGAATGGCAGTTGCATTTTTTTTGTCACATAAACTTACCTTTTTTATTATTGAGCTGTATAGGTTAAGCTTTTGGTGTTGAAGATGGTAATTTCATGGTATGTTGTGGGGGCACAGGATAATATACAACCTACTCTCTGCAAATAAAGCTGCCACGTAGGGCTGTAGTAGTGATAATGATGTGCAATTCCATATTTTGGGTGAGAACTTGCTGAAGGGGCTTTGGAGTCTAGAGGGGCCGCACTGTATGTGTTTAGGGAATTAGCTGCAAGTGCTCTATTCTGAGGTGGGTTTCTGTAGGACAGTCAAGAGAGAGAACTCTGCAGGATCTCTGCTGGTGTTAGGATACTAGTTTTCTAAAAGGGTAGCTTCCAGTGAAGCCAGGCTGCTGTGGACATCCATGCATGCAGCTGCCCTTGGAACCCTTATGGTGAAGACAATACCTTTGCAAGCTCCCTGTAGATGCTGGGAGGGAACGAAGATAAGGCATGTCCTTTTCACTTGTGTCCTTCCCTCCTGCTTCTGCCTTTATCCTCATAACCTGCAGCTGCTTAAGGGATTGGTCTCACCTAATGAGACATGAGCGTACAGAAGATTTCTCTGAGGTGAGACTTAACTAACGTGGAGTAAGTTAGCAGGTATGAACTGCAAAAGGTAGGCTCTAAGGGATGTAGTAAGAATGCCCACTCTGAGTCAAACCAATGCCCACCAATATTCTGTTAGGCTGTGGATCCTGTAGTGGATATCTAGGGTAGCATACTGAAAAAATAAGGAAAAAATGAAGGTAAGCAAAAAAAAAAAAAAAAAAGAAAAGCCATGTATAGCAATACTGTGGTGGTATATTCCTCAGTCTCCAGCTGTCCACTAGGAGGGACTCAGTGGGGGACACAGTCAAATGTTTTGCCATTCTGTTTGGATTTGATTGTGTTTCCATTTTTCAGAAATGGAGAACAAATGTTTTTACCTCACAGTAAAAATAAAAAAGCCTTCTAGGAAATAGTTTGGAATATGATTATAATTTTTTCAGCATTTTACATTGGCATATGTAAAATCCTGTAAATGTACACATAATGTACTTTTTACCTTTTGTGTGTGACATAGACAAAAATGTGCTCTCATGAGCTGGATTTGAGTGAGTGACTGAAAGAACATTCAGGTTAACGTGTAGATATTTAAAGTAGTCCTTTTCTTCTAACCTGACTAATATAAGTCACAGTCAAGTAACCTTCTCAGTTACTTAATTGAAGATGAAGAGGCTGGCTGAGAACATGTATTTGTAGCTGGAGGTACTGCTAGTGCCATGGAGAACAAACTGCTCTGTGCAGGAGGATCCTGCACTGATTACCTGCAGCAGCCAGGACATCTCACCCTTGCTGTGTAGGCATGCTTGAAGGTTTCATCTTTTCCTGTAGTTCAAGGAAATGGTTTTCCCTTTCTTACCCCAACACATCCCACCTGGACACGCTCGACCTGTTCTGCTGTACTAACCTTGTTTGCCACTTGCCATCACCCTTATTTTCTCTTATCATCTCTGGGCTGTGCTTGTCACACAGATGCTTTTTAGCCTTCTATGCTTGATTGGGATCATGCCGAATGGTGGCATTTTGATGCAAAACTTGTTAATTTTTTTAGATTTTGGATTTATAGATATGCCTGGAATGTACCAAAAAGCCCCAATGTCCACCAGGGTCTAAAGTGTGTGGCTTATAGTTAGTCAAATACGTGAACTACAGAGTGCTTTGTCCCTTTAATGTTGCATTAGTGATGACTTTCATGCAAGAAATTATTTGTTTACCCTTAAGGGACAATTTTGATACGTATCATTGATCATTTTAGAAGAAATCCTTGCAGTACTGGAAGACTGATGTGAATTACGTAGCTGTTTATTTTACTGTATATGAACTAAAATGTTTACACATTGTGGATGGGTTTTTTTAAATGTTTACTTATACATGAAAGTATAACTAGAGAAAAAAATATGCCCAGGTTTTCCCAGAAATCTTAATCTGTTTTACAAAATGCTGACTGCTGAATTGTAGAGGGAAAAGAAATAACCTGATGAGTTATGGAATTTAGTCTGGGACTATATGCCAGCTTGAGAAAGAGTTGAATGCTTGAAACGAAGGGCAGGCTCCTCCAATACCTATGTGGCTAAGTGAAACACTTGAAGTGTCTTTGAAAAAGTAAGTCTGCCGTTAAAAAAATGGCTCTAACTATTATGCCAATACTTGTTGAAAGCCGATAGGATGTAGGCTCCTAAGGGCCTTTCAGTTTGAAAATGGAACAAAGGAGTCTAAGTCATTTTGGCATTTTTGAAACTCGTGTCCAGCATCATCCTTTAAAAATAGAGAAAGGTTGTCTGTAGGACACCTTTTTGTTGCATTAGTATTTTGTCTGGGGTTGACATCCTCTATAGTCAAAATACGTAACAAATCTATCTAGGGGAAATTCTCAAAAGCATGAATGGTTATTAGCCTGCCATGGCCCAGTAATAATCCGAGGGAAATGTCCATGTCTTTGTGTATTCAGGGAGGCAAAGGGATGCAGACAACTAGAGAAAAGAAAAGGAGAAGCAGGCAAGGAGGTGCATTGTTTTGCTCTCAGAATTATTACTTTAGAATAGCAAATTACAGACAGCATACAAATACCCAACAATTTAGTTTCATAAAAGGGAGCATTCTAAACCAGCATAATCCATATAATTACTCCAAAATAGATTTAAGACAAAAATGTGCATTTACTAACCAGATGATAAAATTGAAGAGATCTTCGTGGAAAAAAAATTTCTAGTTGAATCTAAGCCAACCTGGGGACCTACTTATCTTCATTCCTGATAGCCACTGATAGCCTTCCTGCAGAAAGGATAACAGCAAGCTGATAACCCCCCCCATTTGTTGTTGCTATAGATCAACTTTTCTTACGTTATTTTAATACTAAGAAAGCAATTAAGCCCCATCAACAGTGTGGCTGTTTTCATTAGCGTGTGCTTTGGCAGGGCGTGTTGCGGGTTTTGTATGGAGCTCTCGGTCTCCTCAGGGAGGAATTAATTGTGGTCAAACTGGTCTGTATTTATGGGCAATTATATTTTTCCTTAATACCAGAACTTAACCCAGCCAGCTATTGCCCAGCCAGGACAGCTTGATGTGGTGACAGGTCAAAGCGTCCTCTGGCCTAGATGAGCAACTCTGGTGCTACGGAGCAGGTAACAGAATCATGCCAAAAGGCTGGAGGCAGCCAACTTCCTGACCCCATTTTATAAGCCTCAGAAGTGTAAGAGTTGGAAGAGTGATTAGCAGGTGGAGGTGCCCATGGCCTCCCATGGTACCCACCTTCCCATGCTGGCTCCGATGGCAATCCAGCAGTGCAGGCACTCTTTCTCCTGCAGTGAGGGATTCGGATGACCTAGAAGGTCCTGTGCAAGGGAGTCCCTCAGGGTGGGAACCTCACTTGAACCCCTCTTGAGTGCCATGTGGCCCAAAAGGCATAAGCTGGCCATCCCTGCAAGTAATGCTTCAGATGGGCATTACCAACAACTGTCTAGCTCCTGAGCATCTGCAAACGTTTGAAAATCGCTTTTTTGTTGCCCATGGTAAGCCTGCTGTACGCTTTTCTGCTTTGCTGTCACTGCTCTGCTTCCTGGACTTGATTGCATATCCTGAATCAGTGAGTTTTCTGCAAACTTACATCTGAAATGGTCGTGAAATAAACACATCCTTACCATTTTGTGTTTACGTTTCAAACAAGGGATAAATCTGTTCTTCCTTGGCTTACCTGTCTAGATTGGGGGCCACAGTTCTGTTTCCTATGGGCTGGAGGAAGAGCAGGAGAACAGTTTAACCATGTTAAAATAAATATCTTGTACTGTTTAAATTGTTTGTGCTTCATTGATCTATTTATGGTCTACTCATGAGGCCACAAGTCTGTTGGCCTTTTCTGTATTTTTCTGGAGGCTTCTGTGATACCGGTTTTGACTGATGTATCTAAGTGCTTGTTGTTTACTGGGAACTGATATCCTCAGGGGAGCCTCGCAAGACCAGCTGTTCCTGGTATTTGTGAGGTCCAGGTCTAAATCTAAGGAGAGTTAGTCACAGCATCAAAAGCATCTCTGGCAGAAATGCAGTCATTTGGCTAGACCAGCGTTCTGGGATTTTGTAGGTATAATTTGAAGAAAGGTTTTTATTTTCAAAAGGACATAGAGGGAAAGCTGGAGATGCTGATTGTGGCTTGCCATGTTAGATAGGGAAGGGTGTCTAGAAGGAAGATGAGATGTAACTGGTGTGAGAGATGCTTCTTTAAGAAGTGGGTCGATAATTTGTCATGCTGTACTGTACTTTATCGTAAGGCTATCATCTCCACATCTGTGACATGCCTCTCTGTGTGTTTTCAAATTTAAATGCATAGAAGACCCTCATGACTTTCAGAAGCAAATATCAACTCTTGCTTTAATCTCTTCTCCTCTCACAGACCAGCTCCTGGCAGCAAATTGCTGGTTTAGCCATAATCTGGCAGCCTTTGCTTAAAGTTTGCAGCACGCATAGTCACAGTCATGGCGTGAAGCTGTGTGAGCTCATTGTCTGAGACTGGAGCATTGAAGCTGTGTGCAGCGTTATAAGAAGAATGGGTCAAATAAAGGACATGGTCCTTGATTGAAAGAGCTTAGTATCTCTGGGCCCTACAAAAGGGACCTGCCCAGTACTAGACAGTACTGAACAAATGCTGAGTAGTATCTTGTAAAGATAAAGTTACTTGATTGGGATCTTGGTTTCAAATTTGCATGGCCTTGTCATAGACTGATCGTGTTGGCACAAGACAGTCTGTGAGTAAGCTGGCAAGAGAATGTACATATTGCCCTTTCAATTTGTTCTCTCAGGTTGGAAATAGTATTCTGAGTTACCTGCCTTGAGACGTGCCGTGGTTGCTCTGGGCATAATGCTAGCAAAATTTGCAAAGCACTGACAGGTTTCAGTCTGTGAAAGTAAAGCCAGAAACGAGCATTTACAGAGGAGAGACTCTGCACAGGAGAGTAGCACTGGGGCACTCCGTTGGCAGGAATTAGTATTAATGTTCAACACACTATGAAGTTGTATGGTGTTTTATGTTTTCAAAGTGCTAGGTAAACATCAGTTCATTAATCTTTACAACCCTGCTGAGAGACACCTGAATATTATTACTATACTTTTTTCAGCCGTATAATTGACTTGCAGGAACATTATATGGTCTTTCCAAAGCTGTACAGCAACGTACCAGAACTGAAGCTTGGACATACCTGATGCCAAGCTCCAGTGTACTAGATGAAGAAGTCCAGATACAATGAGCAGCAGAAAAGGACTTTGTGAGTCAGAAATATAAAAGATTATGTTCAGGTGTATGCGTGGACTCATACAGACTTCAGTGGAAAGTATGTTCACATATTTCAGAGTAGCATTTGGACCATTTAGGTTCTGTAAGCATAATTTATTTTTTGCATACCTATCATTGTTTTCCACATCTATGTTCTTGTTCCTTGGGACTGGGTTTTACAGGCTTATCCTCTTGCTCCTTGTACATTTTCTCCACTCGCTTCTACTCTTTCTCCCTTCTAACTGCAAAGGAGGAACAAACCTGAGCTGGCGGAGGAGAGTGTGCAGCTCTGCACATCTGCACTTGCCTCTGTACATGCAGCATAAGCTACTGCTAATTGGAGTGTGAACAGGCCGGAAAGTTTATTTCAGAATAAAGCACTATGTTGGACAGAATCTGCTGAGCTTGTGAGATACCACAGCTGCAAATAGTGACCAGCCATGCTTTCGACTGGCTTCAGCAGAGTCGTGACAGTGCTATTAGCAGTGCAGTCAGTACAAGACCCCAAATGCTGACCACAGCAAGAGAGGAGAAGGCTCAGCCAGCACTGGCGGGGCGGTGTGGTTGCAGTTGGCTGAAGAAACTTTCTTTGCAGGTTTTGACCACAGAATATGAGGTATGGCCACAGGGTTATTCTATGTATATCACTGGGGGGAGGAGGAGGAAAGAAAGAATAAAAGAAGTTGGCCTTTCTAGAATATTTTATCTCAAAATTGCTTTTCTCAAAACATCTCTCAGAATTGCTTGTGTGTGTGCTGATCTACGGCTTGCAATTTAATTCCTTATGGAAAAACTTACATCACAAAAAATTGCAGTTGCTGTTGGCACCCTCCTTGACAATGCCGAGTGGCCAGGAGGAGGAATAAGTAACCCTCCCAATCTCTGTGAGGTCCCTCCAGGGAGTTTTGGCATAGGGGTAGTCCGGAAGAAGCTTTACAAGGTTCCTGCCTGTACTTTGCTTTTAGCTGAAGCATAGATATTCTGTCTCTCTCACCCTTTTTGTCAGTAAATATTGATAATAAAATGCGCACCTGATGGGGAAAAGAGTAAGGGAAGAATGGTCAATGCCAGCTGAGTTTTACAAGTAGCACAAGAGCCTGCATTGTTTCTTGATTATACTCATTTTGGAATTTCTTGTGGTCGAGATACCTAGCCTGGCAGTCCTGAGAGGACAGATCCAGTAAAGGCTTCCCAGTAGCCCACCGAAGACAGTTCTTTTCCAATGTAACTCTTGGTTTGGGACTTGCTAATTGTACGTGTTCATAGAAAATACAAGGCCACTTGGGAGGCCTTTGCTATGCAGAGTTGATTGGATTTGTGATTTTTTTTTTTTTTTAATATGGCCTTTGGAAGAGTATTTTGTATTGCTATAAATACTACACAGATCTCGTCAATACATGTATTCAGTATTGTTATGTTTAATCAGGTGTCATGATTAACCATCATTGTTTCCGGTCCCACTTCTACGCATCACTTCCATGCTTGTTCTTGCAGTGGGGACCATACATGAGCAATCCAGCAAATTACCCTCTGACCTGTGGTCCTGAGGAGGGATTTTATGGGTATCCAGAGACAAAGCCGTGGATTCCTGTATTTTTATCTCATTTTTAGTGCCTGCCTCTCTATGTGACAAAACATTTTGTTAGACAGAAGTGACTTTTGTCTCATTTTTTCTCCTGGGTTTAATATGATCTCTTTTGGAACTGACTTTCTTTACTTGTTTCTGTTGTACTATTCTTTAGATGAATTTGCTGTAGTACTTCCAAAACATTTTTTTCTTCAAAACTTTTGTTCCTCTCAATACATTCTGTATCTTTTGCTGCTTACGTTTCCCCTCTCTTACGTGATTCAGTTTAATTCATAAGGTCATAACTTTAACCCATTCGGTTTTGGGTGGGTTGTTTTCCTGTGGGAGGACAGAAGTAGTTCAGATTATAGGTGTTCATCCATCTTTTCCTCTTGAGTCCAGGCTTTTTTATCTGATTGCATTTGAGATCCACAGAAATAAAGATTTTCCTTTGCCCCCCCAGTAAAACAGAAGTGAATGCATTTATAAAAGGCAAGGTCTATAGCACAGTAAAAAGCTCGGCATTCCCACTAGGTCTTACAAATACTGTGAGAGTAGGCTGGTGAGCTGGCTGCGCCGGGATGGGCGACAGACACCGCTCCACAGCTGTCCCCCGGCTGATGGTGTGGCGGTCGGAGCGCCGTGTCCGCTCTGTCACCATCTTTCTCAGGAACTGTTGGTGCGAGATGCTGATGAGTCATCGAGGAAAACCAGGAGCGTCGCACATCTGAGCGTGTTCCTCATGAATGCGTGGTCCTGAGGTGAAAGTGAAAAATAAATCGATGATAAACAAGGCCTTTCCTCCCTCCGCCTTGCCACACCTCTTCTCAGATACAACCTGATGGTGTGACCTGTTGTATTTTACCGTGACATTGTAATTCCGTGTGTTCATTTCTTGGGACCTTTTCGTCTCGCTTCTCCTGTACCCCGTGAGTGACTTCAGCGGAGACGTTGTCCCTCTCTCTCCCGTGTTTCTCCCCGGGCGGGGAGAGGACAGTGCCTGCTCCTGTGTTTACTGTCGTTATCTGCAAAATTAGTTACATCTTAAGATCGTGAGCGGCGCGTCCAAAACAGGTGCGGGCTCCATCGGATTCGCCGTCAGCCTTGCCTGCCAC
>NW_008795283.1:600761-642215 GCF_000699145.1 Aptenodytes forsteri | reverse complement strand
CGGAGACTGTGTCAGGGCTGATGCTCGGTGAGCTCAACCTCCCAGCCGCGACCCAGAGGTTTGGGGCAAGGAGGAGGGAGAATGGGAAAAAGGTGCAACGAGGGAAGGAGCAATATGTATTTTAAATGAGAACGTGATCTGGAAGTGTTTGAAGAATGTTTGTAATCCTAGGAAATTTTCTTTTAATTTTAATAAGCGTTGATTTACCATAAAATCCATGTGGAATGGTCCCTGTTCTGTGCTCAGTGCCGGGACTTTTTCAAGTAGGTTTCCAGCAGATACGCTCGCATCTACAAAACCAGCATTTGCTCTCCATCACTGCTCGTCGAAACGTAACTGTTGCCCTGACATCCCTGTCAGTCAGCTTGCTGCTATAATGAAATTCAGAGGCAGGACTGTCTGTATTTGCACAGCGCTTACTGGCGGGACCCGGAGGATATTACAACATAAATGTGAAACAGTTGTTATTACTGGAAAGCAAATACAAAAGTCTTGTAAGCACAAGTGAAATGTATTTGCCTTTTTTTTTTTTCATTTTAATATTTATAGGAGGGCTTTTTGTTAAAAGTATTTACATAATTCTAGTTTCTCCAATCACTTGCGAAACTCTCTTCTCTGAAGATCTTTTAGGACTTCTCTCCCTAAATTTCTGATAAATCAAAATGCTTCCCAAGACCTTACAGAACACTGTTGAGGCTTTAAAAAAAAGCTTTTGCTTTGCACAGAGAGGATTTTGAGTTTTACCTATTTGGAAACTAAAAGTGCCAGAATGTGTTTTGCTGCATTATAAGGCTGGTTTATGCAAATTTGCCCAGGCAAACTGTGCCCACTGAGAAACGTTGTGAGGTCCGAGGCCGTTCCTGCCGCGCTCGCCAGGACACGTCTGAGCTCAGAGTGCACAAAGCAGCTGATGTGCACGGTGGCACTATTTGAGACCTGTACCAGACTGGGTTTTGTCAGGAGTCAACGGTGGCAGTTGACAACTTACCCTCACCCTTGTGAGGTTTCCAGAAGGAAGGGAGTGAGGCTGCTGGGCCTCAGACCAAGGCGTTGTTGGATGGAAATAGGAAAGCAGCAGTGCTGTCTGGTTTGTCCCACTGCTGTCTAGTGTTGCACCACGAAGCTCTCTGAGGAGCTACTTTGAACAAGGCTGATCCTCACTGCACGATGAATGGCTTTATGAAGGCTATGCTTTGTGCTCCTGCTTGGGTAACAACCAAATACGCAGCTGTGTCTGCCCCTGTTCAGGGCCTGTTGCTATCCAAAGTCATTGCTGTTTCGGGGCAGCCCGTCAGCTTTTCCAAGTCCAAACCCATACTTACATGGAAAGGAGTTAAATATAATGTTGGTCTTAAAATTCTTGGAGGGGAAAGGAAGATAAAGAAAGAAAGGAAAATATTTTACTAGATTCTCTCTTAGTATGGAAATGAAAATGCTTTCTAAAATTCATATAGATATTTTGCAGTTTGAAGCTATACAGTGTTTTGACAGTAGATTGAATTATTTAAACTTAATGGTATTTTTTAACTGCAGCTTTCAGCTTTTTAAAATGCTTCTTACTTTCAGAAGTTATTTGGTAAAATAAACTTGAAGGATTTACCAGACAGGAAATGCAATTTTAAAATGTAGGTATTTAACACAAGTTGATTGTTGTTTTCACTGCTTCTATTATTATGTGCAGCCCTGTGAAATCCATCCAACATAGAAAACAACAAATAATTTACCTATTTTGAACTTGTTAATTATGAATACTAACAGATTTGTGCTTGTTGATTGTTTCAGTGTTATCATTAAATTGTTCTGCACATTTAAAATTTGCACTGATACAGATCTCTGCCCAAATTTGAAATGCAGGAACGAGCTGTTGCCAGCAAAATCAGCAGCTCCTTGCCAGTATAAGCACCTTTAACACATAGTTTAAGGAGCCCTGTTTAAAATACGGCCTCCAGTGTTAGTGCCAATACTATGTCTTTGTTTAGCACGGTAGCAAGTAAGTTGTCAGCAATTGCTGTATGATCGTAATTCATCTGGCATTACCCTTGGCTAAAAGAAATTATATGTGGAACCTTAATCCCGCTGGAGAATTGTCCCTGATTGACTGCTGCTCCGGTATATAGATTCAGTGAGGCCAACTGCACTCCAATGCACCCTGCATTATACGCGATTGAAAGGCCTAGCAGGGAAAGGGGGAAAAAAGCTGTACAATACAGATTATTTCATTTTCAGGACAAGGAACTCCTGGAGGGAAAAGAGCTACAGATGTCAGGTTATTTCGTTTTCCAGGTAATGTGACTGTTACTGCATTAGCACAAACACTGTGTGTGGTTCTCAATCTTTCCTGAAGAATGAGAGGGAGAAGAGTAGCAACATGTCAGGATGAAGTTGGTTTCCTTGAGAATTTGGTTATGCTAATTATCCTTACCTGTAATAGAGAGGACAGACAATAATGTTGCCACAGTTAACATGAAAGTGTGTGATCTTGTGAAAAAGATAATCTCTTGTGGCCAGAGGTCTTTAGGAGGTTTAAAAATGGAGTGCTTCTGCAAACAGAATTACTGTGGAAATTCATAGGAACCTGGCGTAGGTGAGGACTACAGGGTCAGATCTCCTAGCAAATAAATATTGTGCCAAAATCATTAAAACGCTGTGGCTTTCAGAGCACTTTACTGTCTTGCACCAGTCAGTGACATTTACACCTTTGCAGGGAAACTGTTACAACACTGGTGAGGGCAAGGCAGACCTTGATGTGACAGCCTTTGAAACCCGCCTTGTGAATGAAGACGCAGTGTGACCTGATAGTCATATGCTGAAATACACCAGTCGCTTCTACGTTTTATCGATCTTCCTCTTTCCTGGAGAAGAAAATTTGCTGTTAAAAATACTAATATATGATTGAAATGACAGGAAGATTGCCTTTGATTTAAAGACTGTGTGCATGAATTGCATAGCAGTAAAAATGTTTCAGCCCTAACAAGATCTGACACAGGAATCTTCAAAAGCCCTGATTCCAGCAGTGCTCGGAGTTGCTTCCCTTGCTGTTTTGTTGCTGAATCATTTTGACGGCGTGAGGAACAGCGTCTAAACACTACTATATGGCAGAGAGCCAAACTGCTAAGCTATAAGAGCCACTTCAGTAGTCTGAGTAATGCAAAGGCAGAGCAGCCTGAAAAGCAACTGTAAATTTATCATCAATTGTAGCTGTAAAGGTACATCTTGAGACATCTGCAGTTCTTAGCGATTTGTAAAAGGAGGTAGCTTCAGATGCTACTGCAAAATGCTGTTACTATTGCTGCTGGGAGGCTGGGACTGCAAGGTACAATTTTGCTGCCTCTTGTTACCTTTATAATGGCTCTCAAGGCAACGTGCTCATCTTCTGTGTGTGTTACAGGAGGAACGGGTACAGGTTTGAATGACGCAAAATGTGGAACTGTTAATTTTTTGGGTTTGTGGTTTCCTCCCGTACTTGTAGTAACAGCAGTTTGTTTGGGGTTGCATTTGAGGAGAGACCAAGATTTGGGACAGGTTGCACAGTATGTCTCTAGAGCATGTCAAATTCTAGTCAAGCGACAGAACGGCAGGGGGGATTGCACTGGGGTTATGGTATATTCTGAGTTCTGGAGGGTGCGTGTGTGTTTGGGTCTGTCAGCGTGCTTATTGATGCTAGGCCTGTCTGTACATAGCACAGACCTGATAGCAGCTCAGGTTTTCCAAGTCAGGTGAGGAATGTTTAGCACAAATAAATCATTGTGGCTGCTCCTGTGGTAAGACCACTGCTTGGCGTCTCTCAGTGCGAGCAAATAGTGTCTAAGCAGTCAAAGGCGCTGAACATGGGGTGCGAGGGCTGGGCTGACGCTGACGTGACACAGCTCTGTCGAAGCAGAGTGAGAACAAGGCTGAGGTTGGCGTAGCACCAAACGCTTTATATTGGTGCAAGTCAACTGGAAAAAGACCTTTTGCTGGTACTGCTTTTTTTCTAGTTGAGGACCTGGTTTAAGCTGTGCTGGCAGACCTCTTTCACTGGGATTAACTGCGTCCATTAAGAGGTTTGCTAACTCAGCCTTACTAATACCACTGTAGAGCAATCATTTTAAATCCAGGGCTCTCAGCTAGTGGCATCCTTCAGCTCCTCAGCGCTGGCTGCCTGCTTTTAAGTGTTGTTGATGGGAGGGTATTGCAAGCCAGAAGCCTGTCTTCGGGTATGTCTTCTGCTACTTGCTTTCACGCCTTGTAAAGCTACCTGAACTGTTTTCAGATGGGCAGTATTGTAACGAAAGCAGTCTGGCCGTGATATCTCTGAGATCTTATGGTCTAATTTATCTTTGTTACCTGGATAAATTAGCCCACACAGAGCTCTGCACTGTTGTGTCTGATCATTTATTGATTCCTGCCTAGTGAAAATCTCCTTCTACAGGTCTGCATCGAAGAGAGTACGTGCACTTTGGTAGCCTGGCCAATTTGATGAGAAGGTAAAAGTCCCTCCAAATAGCAGTTCAGAAGAAGGAGCTATTAACAGGTTGAAAGTACACAAGGAATTTGGATTTTGCAAATCCAAATCTCCATCTTTCATCTTTCATTTCCGTCCATATTTAAAATGCAGGCAGGAGAGATTGTGTGTGTGTGTTACATATAAGATACATGTTGGAGACAAAGATCAAATTTACACTGCAGTGCTGATGGTTAAATTGTGAATTTGCAGCCCATTACTTTTTAAGCTATTTCAAAGTCTGTTAGCACTCAGTTGCTAGAAATTCCTGTTCAATTCCTAGTTACAGCACACAAGCAGCTCAGCGGCTCTGGTGTGTTGCCCTCTGCCTGGTCTCGTTCCCTGAGCTGGTTCCCTCAGCTGCTCATCTTCTTTCCCCACCATGACTACAGGAGCCCGTGGTATTTTCTCTCTCCTTGCAAGGTTATCTTCTGTCACTCTCCCAACACCACAAGTGTCTTATCGACACCTTGCAGTGCAGCCACGGGTCTGGGTCATTACTGCCTTTTGTGAAAGCATTTATTAATAGATTTGCTGTTAATTTTGCTTCAGGGCCTGATGTCAAGGACAACAACGTGCACGAGTCAAACATCATAGTTGTTAATTTTAATAGGCTTTTGATAAATCTGTGATCAGATTCCCATATGGTTTTGTTTACACAGATATGGACACTCATGGAACAGAAGTACAGCATGCTTCCTAAGTGCAAAAGCAACATACAAAACCCAGTGATTAGTATTTATGAGAGACTCATCTCTGAAATAGCAACATTTGGTATAAACGGGCAAGCATACTGAACAGCTTTCTGTAGATAACACTTTGTAAAGGAGGCAGAGGAGGGATGAAGAAATGGTTGGAATGTCACATCAGCCCAAACACTGTGATAAATAACCCACACTGTTGTCAGGAAAAGGCAGAGGATCAGAGATTTTTGAACCCATTAAATTTACAAATATTCTGTCCTTGTCATTGTTTCAACACCTTGGAACTTCATGCGCAACTTGGCTCCATGTGCTCCACCTTCCCACCAAGCATAATTTTTACTTCACACAAAGTATTATATTTTCAAATTTTTTATTACAAGAAAAGTAAATTGTAAATTCAAGGACTCAAAAGTTACAAAGATGAACAAAAAGACTCTTTAGAAACTTTGGCTGCTTTAATCAAAAAGGGGTAACACTCCTGCTGCTAATGATTGTTAATAATTCGCAAACAAGATTTAAAGAGAATATAATGTAAAGGAAAATTGCTATTGCTAGAAGCTCTAAGCTGTTGTAGCTTTGATGATGCTCCTTGCTGACACTGAGTGGTGCAATTACCACATACTGATGGAGGAGAGCTGCAATTACCACATTTTCTGAGTCAACTGCTGAGATTTTTTTTTTGGTTGGCATCGGTATTTATTTATGTGCTTATTGTAGGCAAATTCTATAAAGTGCTTCCCCAATATTTGTAATGCAATACTAGGGAGAGACCTAGATATTTCTTTCTATTTTTTTTTTCCCCTACCATAAAAATTGGCGCTTTGCATTAAATCCCTACTGTGAGCAGGAGTCTGTACTTCCAACCTAGCTGAAATCACTGTGGGAGTTAGTGGGGGACTCTGTGTAAGAAAAATAGTAGCAGGGAGTGCTGGAGGCCTTGAGAAATTTTGTATGAAATAGTTTTGCCCTTTATCATGGGTGATGTTCGTTTGTTTATTTTTGCAAGCCCGGTGGTAAAAGTGTGAATAATTAATTAACCTTTTTGTCCTAGATTTACCAAGGACCCAGTACTGTTTGGGGAGGGACCAAAACACATTATTTCCATTTAATAGTGTGATTGCTGTGATTGGCAGCAGCTTGAGTGGCTGCTCATACACCTATGCATGTATTCTTATGTCATTTTGACTGCTTGTGATTTTTTTTTTCCCAATCTTGCTTTTCTGATAGAAATATTTAAAGATTGGTCTGAGTTCAGGAGCAAATTGTTTGGAAAATTTGGTGCTAAAATGGGTTCATATGTTTTCAAGAATGAAGTGACAGGAAGGAGAACACATTTTCACCCTTGCATCAAAAGACTGTCTGGACCTTGAGTTTGGAGGTGACTGCCAACAGAGGCTAGGCACGTAGCTTGTTTGCCCATAGCGTGTGTCATGGAGTGTGTAGATAAGGTCTAGGAAGGAGCTGAACATTTCACATTTTTCATACTCCTTTTGTAAAATAAAAAAACAACCACCCTACTACGCAAAAATACTTTTTTTTTTTTAAATCATTAAAATATGTTCAGAGAATATTAGGGTTACATTAACACTGGAAAAAGATGGTAAATAACCAAGCAATCTTAGGTCTCTTCCTGTAGACATGTATATGTGACAAATTCTTTCATAACATGATCAGACAGTATTTTTTAATTTCCTTCTAAGACCTTACTTTCTTCAGTGTTAGTATTTGTCAGTGCAATGTGAGGCTGTGAACAATCTGAGATCCAAAGCATCCCACCTCATCGGCTGTAGTTGCTGGATGGCATCCAGTGATCAGGGCTCAGCTTAGCAACTCCCATGAGAAAGGACAGACTTTAGTCCTTGGTCACTGATGCCACACCTGGGTGACGTGAGACGTCCCATGTCAAATCACTGTGGAGCTCCACTCATCAGTGCTTGCCAGCTCTGCCATCTCAGGACACTCAGCAAAAAATGTAGTTGTCTTACCAGGCCTAAAAAGAAACACAAAGATGCACATTTGCTGAAGTTTCAGAAATACTCTTGTATTTTTTATTTGTATACATATATGTCTGTGTGTATGTACATATGTATGCCTTGTCAGGGACATGCCCAATCTACTGGATGACAAGCAGACCCCGGTGGTCCTGGCTCCTTTGTCCAGAACCAGCGGCACAGTCTCCACTCCAGGCAGCAGATCTTTAGAAATCGCTGGAGCAGGGTACGTCGTTCTGTCTGCCTTTGCCATTTCACACAGCACGTGGAAGATGGGCGAATCTGATTATAGATGGCTCTACATTTTCCAAGTAAGTCCTGGATTTTCTGAAAGAGGTAGAACAACTTAGGTTGAGTAGAAAAGGTATCAAATACAGTGGTGGTGACTCACCTCATTAACTGCGTCTTGCCGATGGCCTCACACCTTGTGAACTTTTTTTTTAATTTATCTTTTCATGGCTGGCCACTCATTTGTCATGTTGACAGGCAATGGCCTTCTGAGAACATTAGCTACTATTATGGGATCACTGAGGCCAAACAGAAAATGGAGAAAATAGCAAGAAATATAAAACTGCTAGTCTTTCTCTAAACCAGGTAGCTGGAAAAATGGTCATTGTGAGTCTGTTTGCACACAGAAATACAGCTATCCTGTTGGTATTAAGCAACTTAATCTACTTCAGCTTCAAAGAAGAGCCTAAAGCAAAAAGATATATTTCATTATAGGTGAGGAGGATACATGTTCACAGGCTGTTGACTATCCTTGAACTGAGCATAGTGACTCAGAGGAAATGTAGATGTGTGGAGAGGATCATAGAGGAGATGGGAGCCATTCCTCTACCTGGATCGAGCAACACTTTCTATTACGAAAACACGCCCAACTATTTGTTTTCAGAAGATCTCAAATGCCCTGTTAGTGTTTAGTGGAAACATGTCAAGGTCAAGGGTTTCCCTCAGGTGTCCTCTAAAAGAGCTTGTGAAATGTGAAGTCTGAAAATCAGCCAGAAAAGATCTTTTTAGGAAAGTGAGTTATGTGAGGACCATCCGTCGGGCTTAACCTACAGGAGAGGTTAAGATGAAGTTTTCTGGAAAACTTACAGATAAAGCAATCTGTGTCTTTGTCTGATAGAGGAGAGTCTTGTAAAGGATTCACTCAAGTCTTCACCGTGTCTTATAAGCATTAATCTGAATTTTCTTATTTGAGGAAGAGCACGAGTAGTATTTCTAGGTGGGCAAAAGTAGCTTGCAGTGATGGAAACAGCCACAAGCAGAGGCAAAGCCAATGTGTTAGGGCAACCATAAAAATTGAAGGTGTTGTGGGAGATGGCAGTAAAGAGTTTTCATTATGATTGAATATTAATTAGTGACATGGCTATTAATGATGACAGTAATTAACAGAGGAAGGAAAGACTTGTCATTGTCCCAAGGGTGAGTAATCAGTCTTGGCAGGTGATAAATAATGGTTCAGCAAACTCAACAGAAAGATAATCTGTCTGCCTCAGGACAACTGGAGAACAGCTATAAAATCTTCCAGGCTCTTGGCAACATTCAGGAATGACTTCATGTTTTTAACAGAGAGAAATTAAAATCCCTGATTTCAAGTGCTGCTTATATTCCGGAGTGGCTGATCATAGGAGTTCTGGTTGACTCCGTGCCTTCAGTTTACTTGCCCCTTCAAACCTTTCTTTTTTAATCTGAATAACAGGGGGAAGAAAGACTGGGGAACCAGCTTTCGGCATTACTTGAATTTTTCATTGTAGTTTGATGAAAATTGAATAGATTCCTCAAAAGAGGCGTAGAGACAGAAAAGTGCTGGCACCATTGCCAGAGGCATCGGTTAGACGTTCTGCAAGGTACTGCCTGCAGTTCTGGTGACCCCAGTGCAAAGAAATGGAACTTAAATTTGAAAGGTTGCTGAATGGTAAAGTAAAGGGAGAGACGATCTTATGAGGAGATTAAAAGAGTTTGGTTGGTTTAGTGAAATGGAGGTAGGGAGGCAATGTGTCAGCCCTGCGTAGAAACACTCAGGAGGAACTACCGAGGAAGAATAATTCTTTCTGTTAAATGATAATACAGGTATGACATCAAATGCATATAAATGGAGTGGGACTTAATCCTACATTAAGTATTCCTGTATATCTGGAAAGGGATCATGCAGAATGCACTTCCACCTCCCTTGAGCAAAGCAATGCTCTAGATGATTTTCAGGTATCAGCTGTCACGTCACTTGGTAATAAGATGCCTAAGAGATCACTGCAAGCCTGTAATCTGAGACCAAAATCAGGAGAAATAGTGGACTTTTTAGTTTGGGGGATGAACAGAAAAACCAAGAAAGATTCTGGTTAACTTGAACAAAGACAGCATTTTGTGAGGTTTTGTTTTGTTTCTGACAATACAGAAGCACTTCAGTTTGAGTCTTCTTGAAATGGTTTTCTGACCTCAAATGTTTTGTTCTATCTTAGGATATATTTGTTTTGTAGAAGGCAAAAGGGAACATCCATGTTTATAAAATAGAATGTTTTATTAACAAAGTTGTCAAAACAACAGTTACTGACTCTGAACATTTTCCCCGTATGTTATTCAGCTAGCACTGTTCACTGGATGTGTTCTCATCTAGCAGGTAGTTTTGGACCCCTCAGACATCTTTTTCTGAATAAATCATCCCTGGAGGTATTTAAAAGACATGTAGATGAGGCACTTAGGGACATGGTTTAGTGGACATGGTGGTGTTGGGTTGACGGTTGGACTCGATGATCTTAGAGTCTTTTCCAACCTCAATGATTCTATGATTCTATGATAATTTACTCTTCACAAAAAAATGATGTGACTTTAGGCTGCACCTGGCAAGCTGGTTTCAGTAGAGACAGGAAAGTGCTGGCACCATTGCCAGAGGCATCGGTTAGACATTCTACAAGGTACTGCCTGCAGTTCTGGTGACCCCAGTGCAAAGAAATGGAACTTAAATTTGAAAGGTTGCTGAATGGTAAAGTAAAGGGAGAGACCATCTTAAGAGGACATTAAAAGAGTTTGGTTGGTTTAGTGAAATGGAGGTAGGGAGGCAACGTGTCAGCCCTGCGTAGAAACACTCAGGAGGAACTACCAAGGAAGAAGAATAATTCTTTCTGTTAAATGATAATACAGGTATGATATCAAATGCATATAAATTGCATATTAATAAACTTAGGCTGGGAAGTTACAAAAAGAGTTCTATCCATCAAAAAAAAGAAAAAAAGGGTTCAGGAATAACTTTCCAAATAGGATAATGGCAACTTAAATTGCTCCTAGGTGGAGTTGGGAGGTATGGAGAGTAACCATAGAGCTGAGAATACAAGCTTGTAAGATAGGTCCTTTAGTGTCTGGTTTGTTGATACCTACAGGGCAGATTGAGACAATGCCCAGCTGCTGCTTGTTGGTCACATCTGTTAGCCCAGTATTTAAGCAAAAGCAGATGCTTCCCTTATCTTCAGGAGCTCTGCTGATTTCCTGCAGGGGACAAGTAACTTGTTTCCCTTGCCTTGGGTGGGGGAGGAAGGAGGTCAGGTCCATTTTCCTGCTTGCCACTGAAGCCTGACTGACGAGGTTTTACTGGTGCTCCTCGCAGAGTTGTGGGTCAACCTGTGTTGTCGCGGGGAGCGGGAGCTGCCGTCCCCTTCTGCATGGGGTAGAGCCCACATTTCTAGTGGGAATTCCACCTATATGGGAGAGTCACTCAGACCCAAAGATATTGCAGGGACCTGGGACGCTAGCAGTGCCTCTTGTTTCTCTGTGGCACATCATACTTGTGACTCCTGTCCTTCATTGTATTTAAGGTTTGTTGAGGCTGTGGGGATGCTCTGGGCCTGTGGAAAGCAAAATGTTCTTCAGACCTTTTCTGGAACAGGCATCACATGGGTTATGCTATTTCTTGAAGTACGCACCACGTCTGAACTCAGAAGCACTCCAGGCAAATAAGATCCTCCGGGGTTTGTTTAGTAAGCCTGAACCGTACGGTTGATCAGTTCCTTTTTGTATGCTATCTTCAACTGATATATCACAAAGCGTAGCACTAAATATTACCGGGGCTATTAGCCTACTGTATATGAATGCAAGTATTTCTCAACAAATTGACTATACGCAGAGAAGGGCTTGGTGTTATGTCTGCATCCAGACATGGCATCGTTAGGTTGCAAGCTGCCATAACTTGGCATGGACTTGCTCAGTTGCCTCCAAGTGCCTTTGCTGATTGCCTTTGACTTTGGACAAGTCATGTTAGCTGACTTGTACACACCATTATGTTTCATTTTAAGCTTAACTTTCTGAGTATGGGGTTTAACTAAATTTTGCTGCCCTGTCACGTTGTATTTTGATAAAAGGCCTTAGCTTCTACTGAACAGCGACAAGTTTTCTACTTCTGTGATTTCCATGCAAGCAACAGAGGTTGTGTACATGCAGAGGATCAATCCTAGAGATCTTTACGCTGTTTATAAGATAGCAACAAGCTTTGTACTACTTGATGGGCCCTGAAAACCTAATAAACTACCTGATGGGCCTTAAAGACTCACTTCTCTGCTCCTGGCCACCATGCTGCTGGTGCGATCACTAGCAAGTGACAGCTCAACAGTGTCTTGGTTACAGGCACACTGAATCCCACTTCCGTCTCCAAGACATTGCTTGTCTTTGACATAAGGGAGACTTTCCTCTGTCTTTTTTTGACTGATAACTCAGTTCTGTTCTTTTAGATTATTGCCTCTGACATTACAGGTGCAAGGTGCAATGCTCCTTCATCTCCTTGCTAGCTAGTGCTTGCAGAAATGTTACTCCCTGTATGCTGAGGTGAGAGAGAAGCAACTGGGAGAGAACAAGTTACATGGAACCATTAGAGTAATATCTGACTTAAAGTATATCAAGGCTCCTATCACACAGAATACTTCTTGGGACTTAGTACCTGTCAATAACTATATAAATACAGCGTGGCACAAGAAGGAAAAACATTCTGAAACCTCAGTGGAGATAAAAAGGAAAATGGAATAAAATTCATGTCAGTTCTATTGTATATCTATCTCAATGTTATCTCTCTCTAGGGCTTTAAAACCCTGTGGTCTCAGTGTTTAATGCTTTCTTTACTTTTTTTTTTTTTTTAAGGTGCTGATATTGTGCAGTGGCTTATGAAGAACCTCAGCATTGAGGATCCAGGTAAGGTGACCACAGCTGGGGAGTTACAGATACTCCATCTGTGTTGTGTGGGCCATTAGACAGTAGATACGTCTAAAATACCAGTAGAACAACAAGGTTGATTTAAGCATTGGAGGGAAGGAGAAGGGAAAGAGATAAGAATCAACATCTTAATTAAGGCTAATGCCTTACACTGCAACACACAGAAAGCACTTTGTAGGAGTCTTAGCCTGTCTGTGAAATCGTTGCTACCTAAGAAAGCCTGATTGATTTTAAGGTTGTTCCCAGACTTAGAAAGGAAGTTGGTGGATGTGTGTGGTTAAGCAGGCAAAGGCAGCGACAGGTTTTTGTGATGTGGGGAAAGGTAGCCATGACTGACGGGACATACTGGCCAAGGATGACACAGACACCATCATGGGATCAGATGATGGCTGCTAATTTATCACAGAAGATAGATAAATGGATAATCAGCCATAAGCAGTAATCAGTGTATGGGCCCAGTCCAAATAGTTCATTCCTCAGAGAAACCAAAATCGTTTTGGCACAGTTAAGAACTATTGGGAAAAGAGGAAGAAAAGATCTGCAGGTCCAGAAGTTTCTTTTCCTTTTCTGGAAAGGGAAGATATCCAGCATCTCACCTCCCAGTTTGTTTCTGCTGCCTACTGTCACCGTGTAAAAGCAGAGACAGAGGCAGTGTTGTCTCACCCAGGGCATCCCTATACACACATCCCTTTTCATGAGTCCAGTCAAGTCCCAAAGTCTGAATTTCAGCTGCAGACAGTAGCTTTATTATCTGCCTGGGGGCGCATGAGCCACTGATGTGTATTTTGCAACCCTGAGAAAGTTGATGCAGCTTTTGACAGCTGACGTTGGTTGAAAATCTGTGCAGATGTACCTCTGCGGTGGTGAAGGTTGCCCTGGCAGTTGTTGGGTACGTGCTCCCCTTTACCTCAGCACGATTTCCACTAACAAATGGCAATGCTACAGTGTCAGGATTTGTCTTTATGAATAAACATGCTGCTAATGACCTGGTGTTGCAGGTGTTTGTCAGATTTGTTAGAGGCAAGTGGGGTTCACTGATGGAACAGGCTTCTTGTCAGCTGTCACCTGTGGTGGATAATGTGCTTTGAATTGAATTTCAGACTCCAGAGTTGAGCTGGTGTGTGACGTTTTGTAAACATAAAACCAGCAGGTTAAACGTTTGAGCAGTGTTTCATCTGTTTTGTAAGGCTGATTTTTGCTCTCCTGCTTTGCGCGGTTTGGTTGGAAGGCGTAAGGATGCGGTGTGCGTACAGAGAGGCATGTGTGCACCAGGTCTTTGCGTGAGTCATCGCCAGGGCCGCTGCTGAAAGCAGAGTGTGCAGTGCGCATCTTCCTGACACATCCCTGCTGTTTTCTCTCTTTCACAGGGGAAGCAATACACTTGGGAAGTCTTATCGCTGCACAGGGTTATGTCTTTCCGATCTCAGACCATGTCCTTACCCTGAAAGATGATGGGACGTTCTATCGTTTTCAGGTTGGTGAGCCCTCTGCCTTCCTTGTGGCCCCTTCTACTGTCCCTGCAGTAATACTGCTGAAATCACCTGCTCTTTATCCCTAAGCACCCGTCAAGTCTATGAAGCTAGGGATTAAGGCTATCTTGGTAGAGGCCTTAGGAGGTTATGAAGTCCCTTCAAAACGATCTGCTTTAGAATCCCAAATCACTCTTTTCTAGTTTCTGACCCACAGTTTTTACATAAATGAACTGATAGTGTCCTGTGATTGTTTTTGATACGTGATTTCAACGCTGTTTTACTCAGAGTAGAAAATGACTTTCAGGTTCTAATCCTGGCACAAAATTGAGTAGCCATCCTCCTGTGCAAAATGGACCAGGGCAAACTTTGGAGTTGGACATTCAAGCTCTGGCCCACGAGCAAATTCAAATTTTTATCCTCTCTTGATTACAGGTTGGTGTGGGAGGGGGCAAGCTTCAGGCTTTGGCTCTTTTACAGAGAATGTGTAACCTTGGCAGTCACCTAAGCTGGGACATCTCTATCCCTCAGTGTCCCTGTGCCTTGAGATGTGTTGAATTTTTAATGTATCCTGCGCTTGAGTTCCATGCCCTTTCCAAAAACTGCTGCTGTCAACCTCCTAGATAACTGAGTGCTTGTGCTGCAACAACTCCTTTTGGACAGATTGTATAACTTTAAAAGAAGCAATAAGTTCAAACCTGGAGTCCTACTGCCTAATCCTGCTGGCTGAATTTGTGTTTTTCTGTTACATGATCCCAGCCAGCTCCCTTATCTTTCCTGTGACCTCTCTTCTGTTCACCCTCCCATTCCTCCTTTACATTTGTTTTCATTTGAAAAGCCTGTTCTCCTCTTTGCATCTGATGTTGCTGCTGCTCATGTTCACTGTCCTACTTCTAATGTGGTATTGTGTTACCATATGAGACCAAGGGCAGGGTGAACAAAGAAGCCCAGGAGCTCACAGACCTCCCCTTATCTCACTCCACCTTCTGGTTACCTGGCATCATTCAGACTAAGATTTTTCATGATAGTTGCCTTGCTTTTCTGAAAGTCCTGCTCCTCCTGTCATGCAAGACTTGACAGAAGCAATACTGATAGTAATAGACAGAAGTAATACTGATTGCCCATTTAGTCGTATTTCTCTCTATTTTAGAAGAATGACACCATAAGAAGTTGTCCTGTGCAGCTTTCAGGAACTAGATTTCAAAAGCAGAGTATCATTTAATTTCTTTTCCTTATTTTAAGCCTGTGTAAACCACATCATCAAATTGTCTTGACTGCTTATTGACTTTTCTTTCCCTTATCTTTTCCTACAACTTTTGCTTATTCTTTGCCTGTTGTCATTTCCTGCAACAGTTCTCCTCAGCCGTTTTCTGCAAAAATAACCTGATAAAATCATTTTTCTTTTCCATTACTCTCTTCTTGCCACTTTCTACCTTAACATCAGTCCTTCCTTTAACAGTAGCTCATCATCTTGTGAAGTTCATAAGATAGGTATCAGTGAGGAGCATTGAACCCTGTATTGTTTGATCCCTCCATGTTTTCTCACTGTACTTTGGTGCAAGGAATAGTCTTTCTGTGTGCAATGTCCTATGCCCGTTTGTGGCATTACATCAGTAATGCAAAACAGTGTTCTGTAATTTGTGTGATCACAGGGACGTTATTTTTCATTCATGTTAAAACTGAGATACAGCCACATATACTAATACCTTGTAATTAATTGTAGCAACTGCAATATGCAGATCTGGATAGAAAACAAAAGCAGTAAGCTTAGCTTACTTCTGCTTTCAGAACGACTCTAATCAGCTGAGTTTTGACCTCTGCCATCTGTTATATTTAAAAAGTAAATTGTTTTGTAGGCTGCCAACCAGACTGGTAGCTGCTCCAAAAAAGCAAGTTATGTGTAGCGTATATAAAAGGCCATGAGGTTTCTCATGCCCCTTTAAAAAAAAACCAAAAACCAAAAAAAGATTCAGGGTTCCTGTGAATTCCTGGGGAAAGAGGAGGTTCTGGGAATAGAAGGTAAGAGGTCCACATTCAGATGGGATGGCAACAGTGTTTAAAATGTCATCAGGATACTGGACATCTTCCTCAAGAGATGCTTGTATTACAGCATCTCTATTTACCTGCAGTGAGGAATGTCAAATGTGATACCTTCCTAGAAAAGCTTCCTCACTTTTACTGAGATCTGTGGCAGTGTTTCCCCTGAGGGCAGAGACTGGGCCGTAGACTTTGTGATTCTTCTTTTTGTACTCGTAATGTTTTTCTGCATCTGAATTGTTTTTCATCTCTTAAATTACAAAAATGTGTATGTTGTTTCTTAGGCACCGTACTTTTGGCCTTCAAACTGCTGGGAACCAGAAAACACAGATTATGGTGAGAGTATAATTATTTCATTGTAGAAAGTTACTACAGAAAGTTTGTGATGGAAAAAATTGTCCTTAAAATAATTACTGTTGGCCATCTAAACCCTTCATCAGCAGAGTTTCTTGTCAGACTGCAGCATCGGAGGCAGATTTGTGCTCATCTCAAATACGTGAAGTGAAATCCCAGGGTGGCTCAAGCCCACAGAGCTGTAGCCATCAAGTTCAGTGGGGCCAGGGTTTTACTTACCATTACCCTTCATTCTCCCATAGCTCTGTTCGTTTCGGCAGGATTTATGGCAAGCAGAATACTGCTGCTTGGGAATCTTAAATAATACCAATATTGCTTCTGTGGGAGAACGTACTCTGATCTGTAGCTGGATCTGATATGTTGATCAATAAAAAGTTACCTCATCTGGGCACTCATCTGGCTGATCAATAAACCAGTATATAACTGATGGCAGCCCATAGTTAAAGTTCTCTGATATATGACATCAGACTTATTTTTCCCATTTTTTTAAGATTACCAGCTGATAGCTGGTAAAAAAGAGAAGACTGAGCATGGTTTATGAGCTAATAAACTGCAACATGGTGCGTTAAACATGTGAGTGCCTGCAGACAGTGATAATACATAAAGAAAATATGTCAGTGTTGTTATCTTTAGCTGTCTGCATGCAATGTTGCTGTCTCTTCCAGAACTGCGCTTCTTTCACAGTTAAATGATAAAATCAGTTGTTATATCCTGGTGTGGTATTGGAAGAGGAAGCGAATCCATGTGTGTGCTCATACAACAGGAGCTTCTGGAAGTGCTTCTTTTGAAATATCTCATAATCTAAGATCAGTTTAGAACTCCTCCCTGAATAATCAGGGTTTTTTTTCTTTCCCGGGCAATAATTACTCATCATTATGGATTCTGGAAATCATTTGCTGGGGTGGAGAAGTAGCCTGCAATGGTGTCTGTCATGTGATAGTTCATTTGCAGTCCTCATCTGCAGGGAAGCTAGCACAGACTTACGCGTTTATCCCAGTGAGGGAACGGCTTAGGAGAAAACATGATGCTGTTCATTATATGCAAAATAATTTCCAGATTTTACAGTCATCTTATATAACTGTCTGAACTGTGCCAAATATGTATTCTGTAAATATCAGAATAACAATCTGAAGAAGGAAGTTCCGTTTTTCACTATAGTATCTGATAAATAACTGGTTTTGCAGTCAGATTATTGTACTGCAAGGGCATTGAGTGGAACAGTACACCTCAAAATAAAGCCCTGTATGAGCTGACCCACAGCTGGACAAGCTGCAACTGCATTAGCTCTGAGCCCTGTAGTGACAGATTTTCATCTGTCCCAGAAATCTCTAACATATGCTTATAATCAGTCTTTGCATATCAGAGGCCTGTACAGATGGAGTCTTCCCAGGAATTAATCCCAAACTAGCAGTAGACCCAGATAAAACTGAAATCCCAGCAGCTCCCATACTTTTTCTGTTTGCATGGATCCACTCACAGGACAGGAACTAACTTGCTAATGGCAGGTCACTGCCTAGCATGAAGAAATACTGGGAGATGACTGACTCTCACTTTATTTGGTGTTGTAAATGGCTTACAGATGAAACTGCTCTTGAGATGTATAAATATAAATATACATGAACTGATCAGCTCTGGTTAACGTGCATAATAATTGGCTCATTATATGAAGGTTAGAATTATAGGAATAGCATAGACTAGAATTACATGAGTAGCACTGTTTTTTACATATATTTTTAAATAGAAGAATAGGTTTCCAATGGGAAACATCTATGAAGGTGTCAGAAAATTGTATTTATTAAGAAACCAAAACCCCATGGTTTTCAAAGAAAAGCTGAAATTTTCTCAAAAAGATGTATTGCAGTTTGATGTAGATGATGCTTTGCCTTCTGCCCCACTCCAGTTTCATATGCTGTTGGACAATAAGTACCTGGCCCTGCAGCATGAGAGAGGGCAAAACACAAGGAAGCCATAAAATTCACACCTAGATCGATCCCAAAATGAGAGCACTGGACCTTTCTTACGTAGTTCAGACCTGACTGTACACCCAGGGTGTGCTGGGGACCTTGTGTTTCAGCCTGTAATGGAAATGGGGCTAGCAGGCCAGCTGAGGCTTTCCCAGAAGGCAGCCTGGGACTGGTTTGGTGCCATGCACTGGGCTCATCGTGACCCTCAGAATCCCAAACCACATCAGTTTCTGCAGTGTCTGCCTATGGGGAAATGTGAGAAGGCTTCTCTTAACCATTTGAAATGTGTAGAATAAGTGGTTGAAGCATATGAAAAAATGCTCAGATCATACCTTTAAGATCTGGCCTGTATTTCTGTTTTCTTTTCGATATCCTGAAGTCTGGTTTTCTTTTTTTAAACAGGAGGGGAAAAGAAGTGCAGGGCTGCTCACTTTGGCAGGCATGTTCCCAAAGTGCTGAGGGGAACAGGTTGCTGATGCTAAATCTTTTACCAGCCCCAGAAGCAATTGTGCCTTTCTCAGTCATCTTGTTAGGTCCTGGCATCTACTCTCAGCACTTTTAAATGAGATGTCCCAGATGTTTAAGGCCTCTGAGATTACTAGTGGGTAATGTCAGCTGAGTATTCAGCCCTCTCATTCGTTGCCTCATGTTGCTTTCTGATGAGAACGAACAGTGCATGGACCACTTTTTTCTTTTTTAAGATCTAGTACTAATAATCTGCCTGTAATTGTTTTCCATTCTGTTTCTCCCTTTAGCCATCTATCTTTGCAAACGGACCATGCAGAACAAAGCTAGGCTGGAGCTGGCGGATTATGAAGCCGTAGGTACACTGCTACTAGTGTTTAAAGCTGGGGGGTGCAGGGAGAGCTTTGCTTGCAATTGAATGCTGCCGTTTTGTGCTTTGGGGTCAGCCTTTACTGTGTCTTTTTTTCAGTTGTCAGAATTGTGTGGAGGTTGATCTGGAGACAACATCAGGAACGTGATTGGGTAACGTCCCTGGCTTTGCAACATCTCAACTTAAAGCATCTGCTGTATAGCCAGCCCTCCAAGATTGGGGAAATTACACAGAAGTTTACATTGGTTTCTTCTTTCCAGTTAACAGTTCCTGGGTTATATAGCAGATACTAACACAGGAAAATGATGGCTTTCAGGTGCATTATTGGGCAATTAAATTTCTGATGATCCATCTAGTTGTGGACCTTAAAAGGAAAGTTTTCAGATATTAGACTTCGACTGTTTTCAATATGCCATATAAAAATTATTACTCAAGCTTATTCAGGGCGTATTTGCTGTTATGAAATGTTTATCCATAAAAATATCCCCAACCTTGACTTCAGATTGTGGAGGGTTTGGGTGGAGAGGAGTGGGAAGATGGAGGCAGGAGGGGCAGCGCTGGTGTGAGTTTCTTTGAATGCCAGCAGTGTAACGCTCTGACCAGCTGAACTTTTCTTTCTGTCATAGTGACTTTTTTTTTTTGTTCACTAGCTCAACAGTGTAACAGTTGAATTTCAAATGTGGAGTTTTTCGTTGGAGAGTTTGTTTACAAAGCTGGTTGCAGTGGGCTTCTGTGTTCATGTTTATTACAATGAAAACATTTATATTGCATATATTTCAGGGTTTTTTTCCAATAATGGACTTTTTCCTTCTTCCTTACCTTCTATGTTTTGGGACTTTAGTGCACATGGATATATATACATGCCATTTGGTCCTTTCAGTGAAGAGCATGCAAAAATTGCCACTTACCTCATCCACCCTGGAAATGCATCCAGAGTTCCCAAGAGTTCTAATATTGAAGTACAGGCATAAAGGAAGGAATATAATAATCTGCATGCACTTACACATCCTTTTGCTGAGTTTTCTCTTCTGCATATTGTTGATTTCATTATTAAAACCATTAAAATTGCTCACAGCCAACCAATTAACTGTAAGTACTCTAAAGATCTATCATAAAGCAACAAAAGGCTGTTCAGCAGCGCACACACTCCCACACACATGCAGCGAGGCTATGGCTAAGTACTTTTGCACATCGTTGTCTACTGAGAGTAGCAATGCTCCAGTGATGGCAAATAATTAGATCTTGGCAGTCTCTCATTTTTCTTGTGAATATTGCATTGCACAATTAGAGATCGCTTCTGCGTTCAAACTTTGCTGTCTTAATTAGAGACAATCCGATAAGAACGGCACCAACTCTTCCTAGTCATTATGGGAGCTGAAGCCGATCCAGCAATGGAGATGTAAGTTGAGCACAAGTGAGAGAAACAGGCTTATAGGAGTGGGAAGGAGCCCTGTATATTTACTATCTATTTTTGGAGATGTAGTATGAGAATGCTTCTCCATCGGCATCAGCACTGACCTGGAGTTTCCAAAGAGAATCTCTACAAAGCATCTCAGGGGACATCTTCTCATTTTTAGGTTCTGCTTGCAGCATTCATAGACAACCCCCCACCTCCCATTTATACTGGTAGAGCAGGGGTCTTGACGATATGATTAAGCTTGCATAATTGCATTCAGTTTTGTTTATAATTGGCTAAACATAAGCACGATTCAAATATTGCTTCAGTTGGTGCTGTTTCATTGGCTTCAGCTTCTTACTCCAGAGGGCACATGTGAACATAATTTAAAATAAAATTAAAAAAAAGAAACCCTCAAAAAATTGTTTTTGCAGATAATTACAAGTAGTTCTTCCTTGTAGCCACAGTTAAGGAAATCATCGCAGTTCAGCACAGCTGTAAATCATTTGCTTAACTGTTTTCTTCCGTGTATACACACTGAAACTCTTACATGGACTTGGTGGTAACAGGGCCAAGCTTTATGCCTTGTGTTATACAAGAGTTTAAAGTAAATAATAGGAAGATTTCTTCTAGCATTGAAATGCATGCACTTAAGCACTTTCTTGAAATAAAGGGAATAGGTATAAAAAGAACAGCAGTAGAACTAATAGTGTTCATTTCAATGAAAATTTGCAACAGTTGAACCAGCTGTAATGGAGAAGAGCGTCAGGTTAATGGTCTCGTAGGCCTCCTTGTCAGTGTGGGTGTGGATATGTGACTTCGGGGTGCCATTTGAGCCTGAAATTCTGGCCACGTCCCGAGTTTGACCTTGAGCTGTGATGAAGTCACATCCACCTCCAAATGTTCAGAACATGACACTCTCTGTAACGGGTCTGGACCAGAGCTCTTACTTCAGATGTAGAGCAAGGCTGCATCTGGACCCTGTCTTTGCAGTTAGCGATGTTCATTGTTCAGACAAACAAGCTATTTCCTTTTATGAATCATCCTGGCAATCCCCAGCCTTCAGTGCTGTGCAGCTGCGTAATGCTCTCAGCGGTGACCAGGACTCAGCAAAGCAAGGGATGCTCAGGCTTTGCACCTTAGCAAAAGCCTGAAGAGAAGAGAGCAGTGGGGGGGAGGAAGGGAAAGTGGGGGTGAGAGGAAAACGTGCAGGTGGCAGCCATCTGCTATCAGAAATGAAAGTCATCAGCTTCACAAAGCCTCTCAGTGTTATCTTTTGGGAACAAGTCCATCATTATTTTCATAGTAGAGCTCAGGCTGCCTTCATCACACTCCATTACTTCTCCCTGACAGGGCCTTCTTGACTGCAGCTATGGGGCTGCAGCCCGAAAGGATGTGTTACAACCTTGCTTTGCCTGCAAGATAGTTCACCTGAAACAAACACTGACTTCCGTGGCTTGAGTTTTCCAGTTAAAAAAAAAAAAGGAATAAAATAAACACCTGCCATGCCAACTGTGCTCTTAAGCAGCTGCTGTAATTACAGGGGTTAATTGTTCTTACTATTTTCATCTTTTGTCAGGAAAACTTAGCCAGACTTCAGAGAGCATTTGCAAGAAAGTGGGAATTCATCTTCATGCAAGCTGAGGCCCAAGTGAAGTGAGTAATCCTGGAACACTAAACTGCACCAGTATTTAGAGCTGTGAAGGGAAGGGGATTCTGTACAGAGAAAACTTCTCTGTCAAAGTCTACTGCAGCTAAGCTCAGAAGGTGTTGGTGAATTTTAATCACCGGCAGCCTAGAAAAAATAGAGAGCCAATTCTGAAGGTTTGTGCCAGAATCTGAAAGATGGGTTTAATTATCTGTACATGGAAATGTTGTTCAGGAGCTCCTGAGCCTGGATTCACCATGGGAGCTTGGGCAATTCACTTGCCCATTCTGCTTCTACTTTTGTGTAGTATTTTTGTTTTGTATGAATGGAAAGAACAGAACTTTGTCATCTGTCTGTGTTACTCCATGCTTGTAAAGTATTTCTGAGTTTAAAAATACCGCTACTTCAGAGTGATTATAAGGGTGGTATTTACAGCAGTCTGGATTTGGTTTTCTCATTTATACCAATCCCCAGTTGACTCCATTGTACCTCTACTCTCTGCAGTCTGACTTGTGCTGCTAAATTAGTGTGGAGAATTGAGTACCACTTACATGAAACTTACTCAGATTTAGTATTTGGGTTTTTCCTATCTGCTCATAATTGAAATCTACTTTTTTTTTTTCCCTCATCTTCCCTTGTGAAAACAGTTTGAAGCCTCTCAATGTTTTGAGCGTGTTTTCATTATTGCTGCAAAATGGGTATGGTCCAGGGTTTGTAGACTAGTGTCTACAAACTAGCGCCTAAAACCCTCCGTGACCGTTTTGTGCATGTAGTTGTCACCTATAAAATGGAAAGGGTGGTGAAGATGGCACATGAGAACACTAGTACTGACAATCTGTATCACATGAAGGAATTTGCACTTTCAGCATTAGATGCTAAAAAGTTAAGGAACATCATTTCTTGAGGGTGTGGCTGAGGTATATGTCTCTATCTTTGATTAACTCTTTGGAATTTTGATTAATTCTTTGCTTAATAACATTGTAATTATGCACTATTTAAGTACATGGTAGTTATCCTTTAATTTACAAGGTAATTAAGGGATTTTTTCCGACCAGAATACCAGTGTTCTGTTTGGAAGAGAAAATTAGAAGTTAAGACAGCAATTGTACTTTCAGTTACTTAAAGGTTTATTGCCAAGATGAAAAAAAAACAAATCTAAGTCAAAACAAAATTCTGCATTCTGTCCACAGCACACAATTATTACCTAAGAAAGAAATGTAAATATCAGATTCTTGATGTGATCACTGTTGCTTATTCATCTTTTCTCCATTCAGTTTTCTTTGAAACGTAAGCATGGACTGGCCACTATCAACTTTTTTTGCTGGCTAGTTTCAGCTTCTTGGTTCCCAGTTCATGTGGTGGTTCAGTGTTCAGGTTTCCAACAAGGCAGGGCTGGAATTCACAGTGTAATTCACAGCCCTCAATTAACTAAAAAAGAAGACAAACCAAAAATAACTGAAAACATTCCTCCTGCTTATCAAGTTCTGCTCTGCCTTCCACGTCTTTGCACACAGGATTTCCATTGCTGTACCTACATTGCTCAAAAACTGCAGGCACAGAGCATCTAATTATGTAGTGTCTTCATAGTTTAAAATGTGAAATACTGAGTTACCAGTAAGTTTGGGAATAAGAACCAAGAACCTCGGTTCAGCACAAAGCACCTGTGAATACAATTCATGGAGCCTCTGAAGAGTCCCTCCAGTTCGTGTGTGGTGTGATGTTGGCCAAAGTCTTCACCTTCCCTTTTGGCCAGGCACAAAGGGCTTGCTCAGAAAAAGAAGTTTTGGGCTGGGTGTCTGTGTTTGTTCCCCAGCACAGTACAGCAACTGCTATCTGGTGGCTGCTCTGTCTTTGCGCAGGGACAGAGCTGGTGCAGAGCTGGTTTCTCGTCTCAGTGTTGCAGGGAGGATATTCAGAGAGTGATACCAAACTGTGGAGGACTCAGGCTTTTTGTGGGGAGGGGTGTTTGGAAACTTCAGTTTCAGTCCTCCATTTCCTAATCCTTTTTCTAGCACAGACTTAGCCGAGGATCACCGCCCCTCTGAAAGAAAAACCGGAGGGAGGGAGAACCTGATGGTCAGAAATCCCAGCTGGGGTGGATTTTTTCCTCACTGCTTTGATTTTCCCGGGTGGCGGCAGTGCAGAAACCCAGCACAGGGATGCTGTCGGCTTTTCAATCCTGCTCTGGAGACAAAGGCGGTTCCTCCTTCCCTGTGCCGCACCCAGTCTCTCTGCAGGTAGATCTTGCAAGCCAGTGGTGACTTTGCTGTGCTCACGTGTAGAGCTGAGCACAGGAGTGAGGCACCAGAAGCGAATTGCCTAATGCTGCCGAGAGATAGGGAAACAGTTGTTTTGAACAACCTCCGGTCGCCTTTGATGCATGTGCTTTGAGTGAGTCGATTCACTGGCTGCATCAGGGCTGAAATTACTGAGTTACAGTTGTGCTGGCCCAGCCGCGTGTCTCTTGGGTGAGTGCAGGCTTGCACGGGGCCATGCAGCAAGCTCTGCTCCCGTTGCCTGTGCTGTCACCGCTCGTTCTGCCAACACGGGCGGGCGGCAGAGCCGGTCTGTTGAAAGCCCTAAGGAGGGTGGCCCAAGTGCTGCCCATGCTGTTGCTGCTGGGAATGCCTGGGATAGCTGCCCCTCCGCAATCTGTGGTCATGTCAGCGGTGCCGCTGGGGCACCGGGGTGCAAAGGGACCTCCCGACGTGGACCTCTGTCCAGCACCAGCTGAGAGCTTCACCTGAAGTAAAGAGGTCCCGGTGGGTCTCCTGACAAAGCCAAAGCCAAACATGAACCTCCCCAGCCTGCCAAATCAGGGTCTGGGAACAGAGTATCGGGAAAGGTGGTTTTCCTCTCCAGATGAAAAAACGGATGTTAAAGTAAATTTTCCACCTTAGTAGGAAAATCTCTTTTGACACATACTGGAGGAAACATCAGTGATACTTTGTTCGTGGCACACGGCCTGCAAGCGGGAGTGTGACATTGCTGTACAAAAAAGTGGATTTCTGAATTTTTTTTATCATGGGGTTAAAAACCCCAGCTAGAAACTGTAACAAAGAAGAAAGCATTACTTGTACATTGACTTATATGTTTATACTTTTGTTTTCAGAATCGACAGAAAAAAGGATAAAACAGAAAGAAAGATTTTGGACAGCCAGGAAAGAGCATTCTGGGATGTGCACAGGCCTGTGGTAAAGCTCTTTTTGAATGATGAGACTTTCCAGATTTTGACAGGAAAGTTTTAATACTAGTAAACACTGTGCCAGGTATTGCATAAAGACATTGCCTTTAAAGTCACCACGTGGATTTTCCTTGCAGTTCAAAACACACCAAGTGTCTACAAGATTATTTTAGATATTCTAGGCTTGTGCATGCATGGAACTATTGATTTGGAAATATATGATAAATGTGAAGTTTTGAAGATCATTTATTGTGCATACGAAAGAAAAGCAGCTTACCCAGTTTGGTTCAGACTTCCTAGAAAAAGCTCCCCTCTTAGTAGAGATACTTCCTTTTGGTGCCAAAGTTATGAGTAAATGGATTGGATGCTGAGATGCCAACTTTGGGTATATGCAGTCTCTTGTTTAGCAAGGATAATTTATGGGACACAAACTTCAGGAAAGAATTTTGGACAAGATCTAATTGTATATTTTAGAAAGGTAAGGTAGCATGTGGGTTGTAAACAGAGGAGTAATACGATTACCATCTCTTTTCAGCCTGGCTGTGTGAACACCACAGAAATGGACATTAGAAAGTGTCGTCGTATGAAAAACCCACAGAAAGTGAAAAAGGTCACTTTGAGTTTCTGGTTTTGTTTGTGGGTTTGTTTGTTTGTTTGTTTTTGTTTTTAATGTAAGTCACGCTTGACACCTACAGTATCTCAGACTTTCCCAATAGGAACCAAAAAAAGCGTTTTGCAAATATCACTTCCGTTTTGTTCCAATTGGTGAATTTACTATTCCTGTTTTACCAGCAGAGCAGTACAGACTGGGCGATGGGTAGAGCTGAGAAGGGCGTTAAGGAGCTCTGTGTCCCAGATGTCTGCTGGCTCTGCACTCCTATAAAATTCAAAGCAGTTGGCAAAAGTACCTAGGTCCCATTTTCAGAAATTATTTGGGCACGGATTTTTCAGAGCTGTTTACCCACCTTAATCATTTCAAAGGCTGGATCATTAGCAACTTGGGTGTCTTTGACTTCCAGCAAGTTTTAGCTCTTCTGTGTATATAGAATCATAGAATTATTTAGGTTGGAAAAGACCCTTAAGATCACTTGAGTCCAACCATAAACCTAACACTGCCAAGTCCACCACTAAACCATGTCCCTGAGCACCACATCTACACGTCTTTTAAATACTTCCAGGGATGGCAACTCAACCACTTCCCTGGGCAGCCTGTTCCAGTGCTCAATAGTCCTTTCAGTGAAGAAATTTTTCCTGATATCCAATATAAACCTCCCCTGGTGCAACTTGAGGCCGTTTCCTCTCGTCCTGTCAATTGTTACCTGTTTTGGAGGTGACACCAGACTCCTGAACTTTCATTGGTAGTTAAATTGCAGCAGAGCTAGTCACGTGTCTCTTAGGAGCGTTAAATAAAAAGCAAAAGTACAAAATTAAAGGGTAACTGATACTGCTTTCAGTGCAGGTCTCTGTCCTGAAAATGAATGGCTACAAGTCAATCTGCAGGTTTTTGTTTAGAGAGGTTTATGTGAACTTGACCCATTGACACCTGGTTAAGCTCTTTCTTCGATGTGTAGTTTTACAACAAGAAATTAAACCAAGTGAAAGAAAATGGGATAGGATTAGGTTCTAGTCTATTCTTTCTCCGCTTGGTTCATCACAATGACCATTCCCAGTGTTCATCCTGCAAGCGTTGATACACACAGCCTTCAGAGCTCCTAAAAATTATCAGCTGCATTTTAACATTTAAAATAAACTCTTTTCTTAACGTGCCTGCAGACCTTCCAAGTGCAGGCACCTGCAAGCGTGGTCTGATCTGTAAATTTTGCTCCAGGCTGAATGATTATTGACCTGTGTGGATGTAAACAGTAGGAAATTGCTGGCTTGTTACCTTGCTGCTTTGCATACTGCACTTTTCCTCATTGCATAACAGAGAAAAGTGCCGTAATTTCTTCTGTTTGTTTATTGGTTCCTCACAGTCAGTATATGGGGTTACAGAGGAGTCTCAGCCCCAAAGCCCAGTACACGTGCCCTCCCAACCTGTACGCAAAACTACAAAAGAGGATTTCCGGAAACAAGTAAGTAGATGGCTATATGGCAACTCTTCTGAGAACTGTTATCGGGGGGGGGAGAAGCATATAAAGTTACTGAGATATCAGCAAAACCAACTGTATGCTTTACCTGTCCTTGACCCTCACATACTTTAGGTAAAGTACTAAGTATTTAAAGATATGTATATATTTTCATTGAGGAGTGCAGTTGTATGATGATATGTATTATGGGTAATACTGACCTTTTAATCTACTATTATTCTGTCTGTGGACCAGTATACATCCTCTGGTTCACTGAGGATGTCTGAAAAGTGGGCAGTGGTGAAGGCTAGGGAAGAAGCCAGCATACTGGGGTACAGGCTGGGGATGGGTGGGGAGGAAAGGCATCGTTTGGTGCATGACTGTTAGACTGTACAGTCAGAGCTTTTAGGGAACTAGGAAAAAGTTATTTGCACAATCACTCCAAGGAATGGCCAGCCAACTTACACATCCTTGCCTCGGCACAGGGAGCTCTCCCTCGAAATTACTTTCCTGCAACAAGCAGCACTCACTGAAGTACAGGCAGGAATCGCTAGGTCAGCATTTTAGTAAAGGCAGCTTTAAACATGTTTCTTAGGCAGCCAGTTTTAGGGTGGCCTTCTGAACTAAACCTGAACACTAAATTTCTTGAGCTTTTTCCATCATAGGCAACATAGGCTGCAGAGTACTGTGAAGAACTAGTTCATAGCAGAGTGCAAATATGCTGTAAAACTGTTATGGGTCTTGTGATGCCAGTCAGTTAGAGAAATGGAAGAGAGGAGTGTGGTGTAAAAAGGGGATCGCATTGCATCCTGCGTAGACTAGGAACCTCAGCCCCAAATATGTGCCTTTCCTACTTTTAATTATGTCTTCTAAAGCTTCCCCTGGGTCTCTGCCGTAGGAAATGGAGACTCCTGTTGGAAGCAGTTAATAAGCTGCTTCTAATACCTAGGGAAGGGTCCCATTTCCTTCTGAGTTACTTTCAAGCTGTTTGGAAAGAGAAATCAATAGTGTGTTGGGATATGATCAATGCATGCTGTCGAGCTCCTGGATTGTTAATGTCCTTGTCATCTCTCTCCTCAGATAACTTTTCTCAACATGCAGATAGAGAGACATTGTTTAAAGATGTCCAAAGTAGCAGAAAGGTGAGTGTCCCCGTTTGCATGATTTCCCATTCTTTCCTCACCTCCAGTTTGGTGTTTCCAGAAACAGAGCGGGCAGGAACGCACAAAGGCTGGTCCCCCTTCTGTGTGCATCAATTCTTCCCCCTCCTTGACCGGCCGTGCTACCTGTCTGCTGACCACTGACACTTCTGCACTCGCTCTTCTGCCACGGACAAAAAGTAGGTGAAAAATGAGGATGCTGTCGTACTGTAAAAGCAAAAGAAATACCATTCACAAAAGAAGGAACCCTTGCAGTGCTTTTGTTTCCCACCCCTTCACAACCCTAGACTTTATGTACAGAAAAGTCATTCCTGTTTCAATTTGAAAATACCCTTTTTTCTTTTGTGGGTGAACTCTCAGTGCTCACCTTTTGTTAGTCTGGCACAGCTCTGGGGAAGGAGCTGCGTTTGCGTCTTGTTGCACGTGGTGTTCATGTCCATGTTCATACTGGGGTTGTAGGGCCAGTTTCTGCTCCCACTTATACACATGAAACCCTATGGGAAGTACTGGGGTTGTACCTGGGCTACTCAAGGCAGTGTTTTAAGAGGTGGATTTCTCACAGAGGCAAATCAAGGCACAATTTGACTTGCGGAATATTTAGCTCTGTTAGGAAACTATGAACAGGTAAAGAACAAGCTCAAATTTAATTGAGAATGACAGCACCTTTACGTAGATATTTGTAAGTTATGCACATTTGCAGGGGAATCACTGAGACAAATGTGGGGATCGGCATGCTCTTCAGTAACGTCACTTTTAGAGCAAAACTCTGTTGAACATGAGGGACATGATAAAGGCTGGTGCCTTGTAGAGAAATAATAGAGGAATTTTTATTTAAGCAAATTAAAAAGAGATTACCCTATGAAATGTGCTTTGCAGTGCCTGCACCTGTAATTAGCATGTGTGTACTAAACTAGGCAAATTAAATGGCGAGAGCCCCAAACTAAGTTCCTATTGGCTCATAACGTTTAACAATTAAAATGAAAATTTATCCAATTAAATAGAAAATACTCAGAGGCTCCCTGAAATCCTGCATACGCTATATTGTATGATTGAAATTAGCACATTCATATTTATGTTTTGGTTCTTTTTTGTTAAGAAGATACATTTGTGCTTTACCAAAAAATGTCATTTTGTACTGAATTTACTTACAATGACCTTAATATACTGAGACAGTAAAAATTTCCAGGCTGGTAATTTACAAGCAAGCAGATCTGTTTTGCTTGAATTTTTTCTAGGTAGGTATTTATTCAATAAGATGGACTTAGTAAAACTCATTCACTTGTGAACATCAAATCCTGTCCACATAACACACCTGTTGTTCAAGTTCGTAAGGAGCTACTGGCATTATAAATGTAACATTGTCAATGCCAAAAAAACCTGTTAGTTTTCAGTAAAACTGGACAGAAAATTTTCGTGGTTTGAAAGGGCTTTGGGATTATTTTTTTTTTTACTGGTCCCAAATTGGAGAAGAAAATGTTGTTATCAAAACCTGTGCAAATTGATAACCAGGAGAAAAGTAAATAAAATGAGAACAATCAAAAAGTTCTTTTCTCCTGTTTTGAAAGTTTCATTATGAAATATGAATGAATATTTTTCATATTGAATATATGAAATTCTAAAGAATGAAAATCATGGTTGTGATATTTATATCTTGGGAAGAAGTGTTTGGTGATGTGATGACTTTGGGTGGCAGTGTTGCTGGAGGGTCCCAGGGCTTGGTGCGGAGAGTGGTAGGAAGTGCAGCCTGGATGTGGAGGGTTACAGAGCAGGAGGGAGGGAAGCAGAGGGGCTGTTGAGTCCAGTGGCTTGGCAGGGGTGGAGATAGGTGAGGAAGAATGAATGTGGATGACCTGAGTTGAACGATTGCCTGAAAAAAAAAACCTGTGCGGCCTGAAAGCCTGATGTAAAACGCTGAATACAAATGCCAGGAACAAATCTGCTGCGTAAGGAGGTGCTGTTACTAGCAAGTCACTTTTCAGGCTGGGCCCCGCTGTCGGGACTAGTTTAAGTGACAGTGTGGCAGATCGGGGTGCCTGTGCGGCCTGAAAGCCTGATGTAAAACGCTGAATACAAATGCCAGGAACAAATCTGCTGCGTAAGGAGGTGCTGTTACTAGCAAGTCACTTTTCAGGCTGGGCCCCGCTGTCGGGACTAGTTTAAGTGACAGTGTGGCAGATCGGGGTGCAGGAGACGACTTCTTGGCCCGCTCCTTTCCCCAGCCAAGCCTGACAGCGACACCACGTGCCATTTTTTCAGTACGGCGCAAAGACGCTTCCAGGCAGGACGAGAGAAGTAACGAGGAGCAAATAAGGCAGGGGGTGGTGGGGGAAACAAGCTGCTGTCTAATCTTTTATAGGAATAAGTTATAAATTATTTTAATAGTGATAGACCAATCACATACATTTTCCATGAATGCATGCTATTCTATGGGACAGCCCTTGTCCAGCAGAAGGGGAATGGAAAGGCTCTCAAAAGGTTATCCCCAGCTCCCATGAAATAAATGCCCACTACTAAAGATTTTCTGCCCCCCTCCTCCCTGTTCCCCTTCCAGCAGTAGATCTGCACCAACTGTGGGAGCAGGCATCCCCCAGCTGCTCCAGGCACCTTGGAAACAGTTTTCTTCTCCTTTCTTCCACATCCTTTCTCCCTACCTGGGACCTGCACGCTGTCAGGTTTAGGATTTGGCAATGAGATTTGAGAATTGTTGAGAAAAACTATCAATATATTCTACCTACTGTTTCCCTGACTGCATTGTGCCGTGTTAGTGCAATCTCACTACATGTGGCATCACAGAAATGGCTGGGGAAAACCAGAGCATCTTCTTACCAGAAGCAATCTCAGCTCCCTAGATGAAGATCTGTGCTATCCTCTCAGCTCCTCAAAGTTACTGTGAAGGCTCCGCAGGGCGCCCTGATTGTGAGACAGTTGGGTTCTCAAGGCAAGCTCTGCACCCTTCAGTGAACTCTTCCCACCACCTCTTCTACCAGAATTACAGTGCATCACCTGAAAGGCCAAAAGTCCAGGTTTGCATTTTGACAGAAATGCTTTCCCTTAGGAGTCCCCCGCCTGTAGCCTTCTTTAGACAATGAGGCAACGATTCTGCTGCTGTCATTATACTGAATCAGCAAAACGTGCTTAGCAATTCCCCCTTGTTTCATTTAATTTAGTTTTTTCCCCTTTTATTCTTGCTAGTACTTGTACTAGCACATCTGATGCCTTCTTACTATTTTATTAGGAGCAATTCAAGTTTCACAGCAGATATCTCCTGATTGATCCTTTTTGTTGGGTTTTTTTTAACCAACCCTCTCTCTCTCTCATTGATGTCTCAGGAATTGCTGCCGCTCTCTGAAATTGGACGCTGCTCCCTCCTCCAACCCTTGACCCACAGCAGTCATGAAATGTAATTAATGAAATGAGATGAGACAGCCCTGAGTGCCCTGAGGGGCAATGGGAACCTGCTGTGGTTACAAAAGTGTATGATTTTAATGCCTCATGATAAGAGCTAGGACAAACAAAAAGAAATAATTACTGTAGAGCAGGTCAGGGAAACTTTCTGCCTTTTGTGACCCTTTGTTTCACAGGGTCTTTTTGTTTTCCTGCCTTTTTGAGATGTGGAAGACCAGAGGTAAAGTTTAGCATGGACAATCACAGTGCAACTAGATTAGTTGTTCAGTATGATGAGACTCAATTAACTTAGTTAATTACTTGGCAGACCTAGGCAAAAAAATTAAAAAGTGCCTTAGAGTATTTCCGATATAGACTAGGACAAATTTCTTTTGATTTATTTCATATATGCTGTCTTTCTTTTGTAAAAAAAGCACCCCTAGCCCCAACCCCAGTGGAATTCCTGAATCACTTACGCAAGCAGACGCAGTCCTTTTCCCAGGAAGCTCTTTGAATGTCATCCTAGTGAGGATTAGAGGCTATATGTCTTATCTGACTCGTCATGAAGCAAGCCAGTATAAAGGCCAGGTGTTTCTCCAACATGCATATAATTTACTACATTCTAAGTTAATTATTATAAACTACCGTTGAAGTATTTTACAATAGTGCCATTAGACTAAACGGTATACCAACGTAACAAAAAAAGTTATCTATAGTCTGAAGCTTTGATGCTCAGGACTGTGATCCTCCAAAGATTTAAGTACATTCTTAGCTACAGAACATGACCCTATTTAGATGAGTTACTCATAATGCATAAAGTTAAGTGGGTGCAAAAGTCTGCAAAAACCAAAAAGGCCCGAGGCAATAGGAACGTGCAACAAATGAAGAGGAGGACACGTGCTTTGTAGTCATCCCATGGCTCTTCGGGGGAAGTCCTACCATAGCAATCCAGTTCTTGCCTTGTTGGGCTTTTTGTGAGCATCTTGACAGAGATGAGCTCGAGGAAAATACTGCAGTGAGCTGGTGGGTGTTTCCAGAGAAATCCTTGCGTGCACCAACCCTGGGAAAAGGGACTTCTGTGGTTGCTGAGAAACTGACTGATCCCTACAAAAATAAAAAGCACCCCCCCCCAAAAAAAAAAGCCAGAAGAAAAGAAAAGCTGTACCTCTCTGACATGTGACTGAGCATTCAGGCCCTGATTCTTTTTTTTCCTTTCTTCTTTTTTTTTTTCTTTTTTATATCTGTCAGTTTAATAGCCTACACAGAGCAGTATGTGGAATATGACCCCTTTATAACTCCTGCTGAGCCTTCCAATCCCTGGATAAGTGATGATGCAGCGTTGTGGGACATTGAAATGAGGTAAGAATTCGTAGTTTTAAGTAATGTTAGAGTTGTCTTGCCATTTTGATTGTATGCTCTTCCCACTGCCCTGTTCGGATAGGAAGTTGGATGTCTGTAACTTTACAAGATACAAGTACCTAGCTGAAGTTTAAACAGGAGCTTATGCTTTATCACTTCTTCTGTGAATTATTCAGCCCTTCCACTTCCATATGACTTGATGTGTGGTACTCTGTAAGTCAGGTAACGGATATTCTCATGCCTGTCAAGGACATGCACAGACTCAGGTCTAAGGGTCCACAGATACAGGATACTGCTAAGAGATACTTGTTCCAGCACATCTCCTTTGACCCTTGAGAGCCTGCTCTCTGGTCCTCCCCCAGCTGCAGTGCTCCAGCCCTGCTCCTGTCCTGGGATCCCATGAAAGATGCCGCTGGCAGAATAGGATGGGTTATAGGGCAGTGGCTGTTCCCGCTGTGCAGAGGTGGATTTGGCACAGGAGCCAGAGGAGTGTAGCTCACACATAACGTGTGAGACTTGGCAGGTCAGAATTATAATAGTTTGACAAAGTGAGTTTGGGCCTCACCTGTTAGTGAGGTGGCTGGCTTGTCTCTGTTACAGTGTCTAATAGATGAAAAGGAGGAGGAATGACTGTAGGACTTCCAATGCTTTGCACCTCAGAGAGTTTCTCCAAAAAAACAAGCACAACACTGCAATTTAGATCGTCTTTTGCCCATGTGATGCCGGTGCAAGGGAAGTCTGGCCAGTGTCTACATCTCTCGCCATCACAGGCTATCCACAGCTCTTGCAGTGGGGCTAGAATTGTCCTGCCTGCCTCTATGCCTAGCATAGCCTCTATGCCTAGCATAGCAGCTATCACAGCAGGTTTAAATGAAATCACCATGCCACATATCACCTTCGCTACTCACTCACATCCTGTGGCCAACTACTGCAAGTGCTCAGCAGCTTCTCCTAGTGTTTAGCTGCTGCTGTTTGGCACCAAATCTGAACTGGGAGTTCACTTTAGCAAATCTTTGAAAGGAGAATGCCAAATCTAATCCTGTCTGTTCTTGAATAATAATGTAAAGTTTAAGATGCTACCAGCCTAAGAAAGCCAATTCATAGTGAATCAGTGTTGCAGGAAAAGGGCAAGTTTTTTCCCTGTTTAAAACCCATGTGGTCTGGGATGTGAAAGATGTTTTCACCTGCTTCTCTGGTAGTCACAGAAATCCATTAGTTCCCTAATCTCTGCCCCTCTTCACATAATTTCAATATTTTGGATTTCCTTTTTAGTCAGTTTCTCTCATTTTCTCCATCCTCCCTAGCAGGGCTAGAACCAGATACAGCCCCTGCAAAATACTTCTCTGGAGGAACCCCCACCCACAAGGTAGTCCAGGCATCCATTATTTCTGCATCTGTTGAGGTAGCTGCAAGTCCCAGAAAAGATGTCTGTGTCCCTGAAGAATACAATTAACCTGATGTCACAGCCTTTGTAGGAATTTAAAATGAATGCTTGGTTTCTGCTATGATTTCAGAGTTAAGGAAGGTGATTCTCCTGCTGATGAAAAAGAGAAGGTTGTATTGTTGGGAGATAGAAGAACAAACAGCTCTGTATTTCCATTTTATTCTCTATTGTAAGAGAACTCACTGCATCTGCATCTAGTTGCAACTTGCATGAATAATTAAATGATCCCCGAGAGCTGCGGTAGCCCTTGTCTTGCCTGCCAAAGCTGTTTCCTCAGTTAGGAGAGCAGAGCCCTTGCTCAGGAAAACAAAGAGCCTCTCACTTCTAATGGTAAGGCAGTGAGTACGGACAGCCCTGTGCCACTACAGTTCATCCTTCATGGCACTCAGGACTCGGGAAACGCCATGTTTCCTAAAGCCTTCAGTTTTAGACAGCACTTTGGCCTTTTTGTTCGCGCTAGAATATTGTGCAGTGGCAAGAAGAGCAGCTACAGATCTCTGGGTTCAGCAGGAAATTCCCTGAGCTTAGCTCGTGCGTAGCTCTGCACAAACATGGCTCTCATGTCCCCGTGTCAGGGCTGGCTCACTTAACAGGTAGGCTGGCATCCGCGCCCTTGTCAGCAACACTGCTGGCTCCTGGGTGAGCGCAGGAGGAGCCATCCCAAGTGCTCTGCACTTTGAGTGAGGACATGCCCATCAATTTTGCTTAGTCTTTACACCAAGAGGAAATCAAAGCGGGCATTTTATTTACCCCTTTGGCTTATTTGTCTTCAGCACAGATCACCACTGTCCCCTAAGGCTCCAGGATTAGGAATCACCGTGGACATGATGAGACGTAGTTAATAGATATGTACTGTTAACAATGGCTCTACTGTCACAAATGTGAGCAGCTGAGCTGTATTTTAATGGTTGTCTCATAGTATGACGCCATCACACCAGAAGCTTTCAAACACTTTGTGAGCCCAGATTACGCTCTGATGCGGACTGTCTCGTAGGGTCCTCCTCGTGATTCCCAGGCACTGCCTCTCCCCATAGGCATCTCTGCAACATGTCTGGCAATTCAAACAACAGCTTATGTAAGTGGGGTTGTATTAAGAAATAATTTAGGAGAAAGGTTGTTAGTGATTTTCGTGCCTCTGCATCTCGGTGTCCCAGCTGAGACACAAAATAAGAGTCTGATTATCACGGAGCGGAGGAGGGAGATGCTTTTTAGTCTTCCAAGACTTTGGCATCCAAAAATCAGAGGCACTGAAAAATAAAAGACCACAAACCAGCAATCATTTTTAGAAATCTTGTCTGCACTGCTTCTTGGTGAAACTGCTTTTTTAATGCAAATGTGGAACTGAAAATCTGAAGCCAGTTCCAAGTGACCAGCCAGCACTGTGTGGGACACAAGGAGATCCTCTGGAGCTCACCAGCGGCCCAGGGAATACTGCTGGCAAATTTCTGCCTTGACATATAAGAAATTCCCAAGGTACATTTGAGGAGATACATAAGAAGTGCATAATGAATAACCATTCAAGTATGGTATGCTGTTCTTTACATGAAACCTACCAGAAATTACTCTGAAAATCATATAATTCACTGTCTCATTTTGCCGTGTACGTAAGTACCCAGACAGTACAGTTGCTTTAACGATGGCCCTGGTCTTTATAGCTTCTTTTTGTATGTTATTTGCTAACTTGTATTTCTGCAAAATCTTGAGGAAAAAAACACCATCTCCTCGTCTGATAATCTTCCTCCCTTTGCTGCTTAGCAGAAACAGCAGCTGCTCAGACAGCAGGCAGAAATGCACATTTCATCTGCTTTTTCCCTTCTCTCTCCAAGCAGCAAAGAACCTAGTCAGCAGCGTGTGAAAAGATGGGGTTTCTCCATGGATGAGGTGCTGAAGGACCCAGTAGGACGAGACCAGTTCCTTCGTTTCCTGGAATCGGAATTCAGCTCAGAAAACCTCAGGTGAAACCTTTCTTGAGTTGAACTGAATGAATGGGGCTAATCCTACTCTCTTGCATAGGTGAAATGCAATGCTTGGTCTGTCTTGAACTGCTAAAAACAGCCATTTGAATAAAGTTGAGAATGGCAGGATTTGGCCCATAGCACTGCTACGGATGCCTATGTTAGAACTATGTAAGTAATCTCAGGAACAGTGTTTAGCAGAGCCAGTGTTGTCAAGTATCATATGCAAAGGCTTGCAAAGTTGTAATAATGTGATGAGACATAGCATATTGCTGTTAAGTCCCCTAACAATATATAGGATTTACATGTGTATTTGTGGCAGGGGTCGTGTGAGGGAAACACAGTATGGTGATCATGTGGTTAAAAGTGTTGCAGTACTGGCACTCACCAAATCGGGTTTGCGACAGCTGCTTTTAATTCTGGCACCTCCTAACTATTAAAGAGCTTGACTCTCACCTTAATAGCACTCTCTTTGTGTGGGGATTGTACCTGGCTTCTCATTTTGTGGAAGAAGACAAAACTTCTATTATGAAACACTGTGTAGACACCCATGTGATCCTACATCAGACTGAGAATCTATAAATCTATTGTGCACAATTCTGCTACTTCAACTACAGCAGGAATAGGCAGCAGTAATAAGTTGCCATTTTTTGGTGAACCAACGCTAGATGAAGACAAAACCCTTCCTAGAAGATCCAGCCCCTCTGGCCTTGTCCGTAATACTGTTCTAAACCCAATCTCTGGCCCTAGCACGTTGCTCTAAAATACAGTCCTGTTACAGAATTGATGAAAAGACATTGGAAGTGCCAACAGCATGCTTCGTTCTGGGGTAGCAGTCCTTCAAAGAGTATGCCTATCTCTTTAGCCCTTCCAGCTGCAAAACTAAGTGCTAAACTCACACCTAACCAGCACCTTAGGATTCATTAGTCACCCCTACATACCCCAGAACTAATGTGTTAAGCCATTTTCCCTTATTGATACCAGGTATCTTCTCACACAGAGAGAAGAGAGGTCTAGCTAGATATACCCCATAGACCCTAAGCTAAACCCACAGCCGTGCCTACATAGCAAGGATCTGAGTCCCCTGCTTGTCCTAGTGTTAATCAGGATATAGTCACCGGTTTTATCTTGAATCTTAACTCTAATTCCAACCCTAATCCTGAAGTTCATTTTAGGGAAAACAGCTCTCCTGCTGTGGAGAGGGTGAGGTCCATGGAAGAGCTAGTGTATTGTTGTATCCTGCAGGTCCCATAACAACAGAAGCAAATACACTACAGTGAGCTCTGAGAAACTGGGGTTCCCAGGATTATGCTTGAAACAGAGCTGGGGCAAACATTGGGATTAGTGTTCAGGACTGCAAGCATTTAAGTGCTAGCTTTATTGCTTGGTGCTGCAAAGTCCAAAGAAAACGGGAGAGGGCTTGTGCCAGCCAGAGAGGCAGCCTGAACAGGTAGAGGTTGATACTCAGTGGCTGAGGTTATGGTTCAGACTCTCGCCTGCACGTGGCAAACAGCCAAATTTACTGCCACGTTCATCTGTTTTTGCGGAAGCAGGAAGACGGTGGTTAGCAGCAGGGCAGATGACTTGTGGTTGACAGCAGGGCAGGCTGCAGCCACCAGCCTGGGCTGAAGGCAAGGGTTTGAGTCGGTGTCAGGGTGCCAGCATGCGCTCTTGTATTCTTGTGTGGGGGATCCTTAACCTTGCTCCTTAACTGAGGTACAGCAGGTCAGAGGCACTTCACGGTTATCTGCAACGGTCCTCACCTGCTTCTTTCCCTGATTAGTCCTGGAGACACAGAAGAATCCATCAGTAATGTCATTTGACTGCCCTAGATGTGGCGGTATCCAGAAAAAAACGCCTTTTTACGCAGTCTGAATTATACTGCACAGGCTATGTTGTGGTGCTCTGGTGCCGTCTCAGCACGTGGATGGGTGTGAGGACCAGTTCACGAGCTTTCTTTGGGGGCAGTCCTGTTGCAGTAGGCCCAGGAATCATTGGCAGAGACAGCCAGAGAGTTTGCAGTTTCACCGGCAGATCCGTGCCTGCTCCAGGGATGAGGAAATCTGCTGTCAACGGAACGTGCAGTCAGTCAGGTTTTGCGCTTTTGCTGATAGGGAGTGGGTTTGATGTTATTCTCAGTTTACATCAGCTAAGAACTTGACTGCGCAGCCTTTAAGTTTGTATTTTGTTAATTTTTTTTCATTTAGAAAATCAAATATTTTAGTAAAGCATGTGAACAATCGTCACTTCAGTGCAGTCTGCTGGCCTGCGAGATCTGAAAGGGAAATTCCCCAGAAAGTGGCTTTAAATGACATTGGAACTGACCATCGTATTTATCATATTTTCTTGTCCAAGGAGAAATATAGAAAGCATGCCAGCAGCAAACCAGTGAAAAATCAATGCACTTCTATGTTAGTTATTTTTAAAAACCTGAAAGTTACTTGTAAGGTAAACGAGGGAGTGTTACTAAATTACATAAATGAGCTTGATATTTTATCGCTGAACGGGTACTGAACTTGTATATGCTTACTGCACTTATGTACAGTGGTGCTTATTTGCAATTAAATTGCAGTGATGAAGTGCAAAATTAATATACTGTATTGAAATACTGCTCAAATGGGTTTTCTGAAATAAATCCGGGCTTGCACTAATAAAATCCAGCGCGTTTTCTAACTAGAGGGTGTCCCCCACATTCATCCTACTCAGAGAAATGGAGAGAGTTTCATTATGAGAAGGCAAGCATGTACCTTCCTTTGTCAATCAGAGCTGCTCCTCCTGCTGATGTGCGTTCTGTCTGGTTTTGAGACGGCTTGTAGAGAAGGGAGGCTGCAAATCAGTGGGCTGGGATAGGTTAAATTCCGCATCCTTTTTGGAAGACACTGGTATCATTATTAGTTAATATGGGAATATTGCTATCATTCTTATGGTATCATAATCATGGTATTGGCTTATGTGGTATCATTATTATCTAATATTGGATCAGTATTAGCAAGCCTACTTAAGGCTTTAAATAACAACAGGACGTAAAGGCAGAAATATTAATGAAGAAAACTGGAATAGGATGGATTGTTAGCAGTGGTGCTAGAGAGCAGAAGGTGGCTCTCTAGGGTTCAGGTGTGGCAGAGAAAGCTCCTGAATTCTCATTAGGAGTGTATGGCAGAAAAGAAAGCAACTGCTGGATGCTTAAGCATGCAAGCAAAATTTAAGTTATACCCAACAGCAAAGTTGGGATCTGTCTCACCTAAGTTGGCAGCTTGGAAGCACGTGCTTTCTTCTGCATCCTCCAGGCTCCCTTTAGAGTGAGAGGAGTCAGTGAATCACCTGGAAGGATTTCTTTCAGCTTTAAGTGGAAACAAAACTAAAAGCACCTTAATTACACTGTAAAGCGCCCGTCTCTCTCTATCATCTATAAGCCTGGAGAGACTGATTCAGATGACAGTGTGTCTGCATGGTAGACAGTTAAGTGAGAAGCATCCTAACCAAACCCTGGGAAACTGTAAGGAACTTTCTGAGGGCACAGCATCTAGCACCTTGCTAGAAAAATTACATTTGTGGGTATCTTTTAAGGACTGTCCTCCAAGTAACTATCTGGAGACGTGGAAACTGTCGCAGCGGGGATGTGTTCTCTCTTGGGAATGTCAGTAGGATCTTCATTAACACTGGCAGGAGTCCTGTGGGCCCCTGTGTTGTCCTCAAGGCAGATCGGAGAAAGTGACTGCTGGAAATCCTAGAAATTCCTGGTAGTGCTAGAAAAGATTTCATGAAGCGTGCACTTGAGAATGCCTTGAAATGGGTGTAATTCAGTGGTATATAGCAAGGGGACCAAATTCTGCTCTTATACCCAGTGGTGCAAGTCCCAATCATAGGGTTGATTGCGGTGGGGTATTTCCATATCTTCCTAGCTGAGAAAAATTAGTCCCGTTGGGGGTCTCGAGTGAGGCACTGCCAGAGAGAGCAGCAGACCAGACTCAGTGACCTCCCGGCTCTCCTCCTTCCAGCTGTGTTTCTGTTCTAATAAACTTGCAGGATCATGTCCACCAGTCTCCTGGGCTTGGCTGAGCCCCGTAACTTATTTATTTACGGGCTGTCCATTATTTATGTGAGAGCAGGAAAGCCAGTCAGTTGGGTATTTTTCTCTCTGTTTTTATTTTAACTCTTTTTCTTGCTCTCTTTTCTTTCTCCTCTCTGTTGCTATCTTTCATCTCCAATTTGTTTTGACTCTGTTGATTTTTGAAGTACCCAAAATACCACAGACAAAATGCCAAGCTTCAATTAAAAAAAAAAAAAAAGGCCAACAGAGAGTTGTTATACATTTTTTATGACCTGGAAATCTCCCGAGACATCTTGAGATTGCTGAGATGTTCATCTAACTGGTGGATTGATTCCCCCCCCCCAAACTTCAAAGAGTGTCAGCTGGAAAGAGAAACAACTAAGTGGGAATACAGGACACAGGAATTTTACCCGAAGGGAAAGGAGACTGCACACCTGTTTATAGACCTAAATAGAGAACACATGACGCTTTAGAGGAATGCACTGTGAAGCTTGCAATGCACGAATGCAGGCGTTTTGTGCGTTATTGTGAACATATGTTGAAAATCGAGTTATCCGGAAAAGAATTTTACCCACAGAAAGTGTTTGTATCTTCTATGACCCCTAATGGCTGAAACTTGTTGCCAATTTTTTTTGTTGTTGTTGTTTGTTTGTTTGTTTGTTTTCATCAGGAAAGGAAAAGTTCGGGCACTGAGGAAGACACATACATTAAGTAACCCCCCCCCCCCCAAGCCCCTTGTTTCCTAAATAAAAAGCATTTACACAGGAATTTTCTAACCAC
>NW_008795283.1:571786-600133 GCF_000699145.1 Aptenodytes forsteri | reverse complement strand
GGAGGAAGGACGGGGGGGGGGCGGGGGGGCGCAGCTGGGCAGTGGGAAGCTTGCTCCCGTTCACGCCGACACTGTGGTCTCCTTGGACATGCTGCGTTAGCGAAGGACTGTGCCCGTAGCACACAGCCTCGCTGCAGGCATCTGTCCCCAACGTGCACCACAGAGGACAGGTTTCTGCTGGTCTCGGCCACGCCAAGCTCACCATACCAAGGATCTGGCCGTTAAGCAACACAAAGATGTAAATATTTCCCCTGTCTGAACTGCATGTTGATTTATGCCTATTACTTTCATTCATTTCTCCTCCCAGCTGTGATGTTAAAATGGTATTTCTTCTCTTGGTGAAAGGAAGCGAGAACAAGATTGTGAGATGGACCAGATACTTACATGGAGCTACTGAGGCAAGGAGAGGAGTGTGCTCATATTCCGAACTCAGATGGTCACTCGGTGATTTTACTGTCAAGCCAGGGGTATCACATCCTCCCCCAAGATGGGGATACAACACTGTCCTTACGTTGACAACCATTCCTCAGTCTCTGGAGTCATCCATATTTTGCCTTTTGATCAGGTTTTAAAATTAATTTTTGTTTTACAATGTAGCTCGGAAGCAGCCTCCTGTCCTTCCTCAGCAATCTTTTCACCAAGGGGCATCTGCGAAGAGCAGCCCGCAGTGACCGAGCACCTCTGCAGTGCCCTGCGAGGAGGCAGAGCGGGCATGCTGAGGCCCAGGAGCTCTCTGTGCCTTGAGGTGGCTGCGTAGGATAAAGCGCCATTACGGGATATCTCCTGCAAGTGACATCAGCTTAATTACAAGCTGGATGAGGCTGGAATGGTTTATGCCACTGACAGCAGTTTAGGATGCCGTATTACCAGCCTTCTCCAGATCTTACATGCTGTTTTATAAAGGGCAAAGAACCTGTGATCAATGCTGCTGTTCCCTCTGTGCAGACAGTCCCCATGCCAGTCCTGCTTTGCTTGTAGGGCACCTGTGGAGAGGACGCACGAGGACATCTCCCTCCTCCCCTGCCCTGTGCAAGAGGTGTCTGCTGGAGATCTGCCTCCCAGAGAAAGGGAGGAGGCAATGCAGGATCTTCTCCTGACTCCTTGTGAACTTGGGGCTGGGCTTGAGCTTCAGAAATTGCAGGGCTGACTCAGGGAATGCGTTTGCACTTTATAATTAAGCACAAATTCCAGCACAGCTATTGTGTGTCTGCTCCTTTCCTGGGCAGAAATACCTGCTTCTCTCTTGTAAATGCTGTATAAATTCCATAGGAAGCCTTGCTTACGCATTGGCTTCAGGATGATTCCTCATGGCAGACAATTTGCCTTGGAGTCGAGGCTGCGAGGCGAAGTACCCCTCTTTGATGTTCCTCGATTTTCAGATACTGGCTATAGTGAATAGCTTTGAAATTTTTACCAAGACAAAACTCCACTTTGCCTTGAAGAGGACATCCAGCCTTGGGCATGAATTCACAATCGCTTGCAGTAAAAAGAGCTTGTTCTTGTTAGTGTCAGGTTGGTCTGGTTGGTTGGTTTTCAGATTGAGCCAAATGGTTATTAAAATGGATGGTGCTCCTGTTCTGGCAAGCTGTCACTTCACGCGCGCCCGGTTCTCTCACGAGCGTGCTTTCCCAGCCCGCCTCCCCGGCTCCAGGGGCAGAAGATAAGCCAGCAGAAAACACTCTCTCTAGCCAAGTGTTTGTCTGAAGCGTCTCAGCTACTCTGGAATGTTTAGCATCTTTTCTCTCTATGCCTTTTCTGCATTCACGTGTTCCCATCGCATCTGAAATTGAATGAGAAAATATTTTCGAAGTAAAGAAAGCCACATATGGCATCAGATTGTTGCACTGTGAGTGCCACCCTTTACTCTCTGCATGCACTTGATAAGTGGGGGTGTCACTTATGGTTCAAATAACAAGGCAGGACAGCAGGCGCATGTAACATCTCAAAGATGGAAAAGGACCAACCACGCACACCCCTCCACCAACCCCAAATACTCTATTTCAGTTTATAAAACCAAATGTCACTGTGTGAGCACCACCAGTATGCGACTCCACAGGTACTGCAGTAGTGTCTGAGCATATCCCAGTCCGTTTTACTGACAGCCTGCCAGGGAGCAGGGAAAACCATATGAAGGAATATGACCAAGTGGCTTGAGTGAGTCAGGGCTGCGGTATTAGGCTCTCTCCTGGCAGGGGAGGAGCCGGGGACAGGCAAGGAGGATTTAGCCTGGCCTTGCATGCAGTGCAGATGTCTTTTTTCCCCACATTGGCCGTTTCCCTCTATTGCAGGTAGGGGACCAGGCTAAATGGGTTAGTGGCCTCATTTGATTACAATAACGCCAGTGTTTCTGGGGTGGTTAGGTACTGCCTGCAGCCGGTAAGGAAGCGAGGGTCAGAAACAGCGCAGGAGTTAGTGGGCTGCTGGCTTCTCCACCCACCCTCTCTGCCACTGGGATTTTGATTTGGGAGAGACTGTATCTTCCTCCTTCCACCACGGGGGAACATTTGCCTTAGTAGCAGCACGCTGGCACCATTGAATCATTCGGGGTGGGAAATCAGGCTTTTAGTTAAAGTTCAACTGATTTATTTAGTAGTCTCCCATGATGACAAGGGGGGACACAGGATTTTCTAAGTTGTGAAGCTCTTGTAGATGCCCTGAACAAGCAGTGACCCAGACAAACCTTGTCCCCACTGCACAGTCTGTCAAGCAGAGGTGAGTGTGCGAGAGCGGTGCAGGGCAGGGACGGCCAAGGCGAGCCCTGCCCTCCTTGTCATCCCTGGGCAATGGGCTCCTTTGCCATTGGGTAGGAAAGAGCTGGTCATTGCAGGTGGCCGCAAAGGGCCGTTCTGTATCTATTTGCCCTGTAGCCCTCAGCACGCCCTACAGAGCACTATTGTACCTGTTCAGACGGGTTGCAGGACCTGGGTACCCAGGGTAGACGCTTCGGGGGATATCTTCTTGCTAGCAGATAGAGTTGACCAAAACAAAAGGCTACTGGGGGCCATGCGTCTTCTGAATTAATCACCTGAAAGAGCATATTTCTGTCAACAGTAAGTAAAACCAGCACCACCAACAAAATAGCCTTTTTTTTTTCTAGGGTAAAAGACATTGCATGTCACTCTTGCAAAAATACTCCGTGGCCTTTGGTTTCACAGATCGAGATGTGGATTATGCCCGTAGCCATCAAAGAGATTATCTTCTTGATGTTTATGAACTTATTTTGGTTCGTAAGTGTGGTCTAGTCAAGAAAATATCCCTGTAAAATTGGAGTATGGCCATGACAAGATTCATCTCTTCCCATGGCATCCATCTGAATGCTGGTCAGTTTACAAGTCAAAAAAGAAAAAAGATTTGTCTAGGTGCCATTGCTACAACTTCACCTTGGAAATGATGTCAATATTAAGTTTGTTCTGCATTTTGCATCCCCTCTGGACGACTGATCCTGCAGGCAGGAATGACCAGCGGATTGCAGCGGGACTGTGGGAGGCAGAGCCTGCTCCCCTCCTCCAGCTGCACGGCTCTGGAGGTTTCCTGTTTGCCTACCTGATGTCACGCTTCTGCAGGGGCAGTTTGAATAAGAACGTATCACTCCTTAAAGTCACTGTTCTGATCTGAGCCACAGCATAAGGGTTCGGCGTAAAGTATATCACACCTTCTCCTGAAATCATGCTAAATGGAGAGTCTTCTGTGAATTCACCTAGATGCGGGGTTAGGCTCTACATCTGTGTTTTGGGACTCTGGCCAGGCTTATCCACAAAGTCTTATCTAGATTTCTCTCTTTTTGTCTTTTCTCCCCTTTTGATTTTTGCCTAGTACAGGTTTTGGTTGGCTGTCCAAGATCTCAAGAAACAACCTCTACAGGATGTAACTACCAGAGTGGAAGAAATCTGGCAAGAGTTTCTAGCTCCTGGGGCCCAAAGTGCTATCAACCTGGATTCCCACAGCTATGAGAAAACAAGCCAAAATGTCAAAGACCCAGGGAGATATACATATGAAGATGCACAGGTTTGGTTTTGACTTTATGGAACTACTGCTAATAAAACTCTCAGTTTTACTGTGATATTCCACTATCACATTGTCACTGCTGACTTGTAAGAAAAAAGAGACACACAGTTTGAAGTGACTTTGAGGATATCTATTCAAGCTGGGTAAATTATATTTTCTTTGAATCTATCAGTTATAACAGGCTAATGCTCCTCTGGGAGCAAATGTTCCAAAATTTACAAGTCTGCAAGGCGCAGCAAGCTGGAGCCATGTCTCAGAGAAAGCAAAGATGAAAGAGTGCTAGAAAGTTCCGTTTGGCTCTCTGTACTCCCTGTCACCAAAGTCTGGCGTATTTACAGAATGGGTGATACCATATCAAAATACTGGTTAATATACTTTTTTTTATCATTTATTTATTTATAGCTAATTATATCGCCCCCTGCCAAACCCCAAATGCAGCAGCTCCCTCCAACACAGCTAGAAACTTGTCCACCAGACAATAACGTAGAATAACGATAGGACAGCAGGCAATGCAGTGAGCTTAATCCTTCCGTCCTAAGGGCCCCAGATTTATCAGGGAAATGTTACAGATAAACTGTACACAGAAAATGCCTTTAGGAAAGCAAATAATTTGAGAAAAAATGCTACAAGCAACCATAAAGCTGCATAACCTTCTGAGAAAGTGAAAATACCATTTTATAAAGGCTGAAAAAGAAAAAGGAAGAAGGGATCATTTGGCAAATATTACCAGGGACACAATTAAAAGATGTCCTCCTCATAATCATTTTTATCAAAAGCATGTAATAAAACCAACAGCAAATGAAAAGAATCTCTGTTCTTATATTTTCTTTAAATCGGAGTTCAAAAGCAGTTCTTCAAAATACTCCACTAACAAAATATTTCCGTCTCAGGAGAGATGTTGTGGACCACTTATACAAGGTTAGGCAATGAATTTTTCAAACCAGCATCAAATACTGTATTTTCCTGAATGCAGTCTTGCTCCCTGGGGTTAGCATAGAAGGAACATACGCAAAGTTTCAAGGCAATCCCCTGTGAATATCAGGCAACTTAAATGTTCTTTTTAAAGCTGAGAAACAGAGGAGTATGAAGATATTCTGGCTAAGATGTATTTTTTGTTTTGTAGTTATAGTGAACAAGAACAACTGCAAATTTGCATCACCTGAAAATAAAGATGATGGCAAAATGTAGGCTAAAGCAGATAGGTGAATAATGGGGGAATTGATTAAATTGATAAGCAGAAGTACTAAGAATAAGATGGATGTTTAGACAATGAGTATTTAATCAGAAACAAGACACGGAGGATTTAGGCTTGAACTGATCACTTCGCAATGTAATTGCCATTCAAAGGGGAATTGATGAAATCAAGCTGGAGCTCTTGCAGTTAGACTGCAGTTTTAGCTCCTTGGGTTAATTTTATTTTAGAGGATTTTTATGCTGACGGATGTCCTCAATTCATCTGTTTTGGTTCACGGACACAGAAGTATGAGGCAAAAGTAGACCTTCAGGCCCAGCTATGGTCCTCTTGGAGACTGAATCTGTGCCAAGAGAGGATAGGGCAATGTGGAACGTGAACCCGGTTACCTTGTTGTGCAGTGGACTACTGGTAGCTCTCCAAAGGCCAAGCAAGCTGTTTCTGACTGCTTGACCAGATAGCTAAGGCGGCTGTCTAACAAAAGCAGGGAGAAACAGGACACTGCTGAAGGGCGTAGTGCCCTGGCAGAGCTGGAGCAATGTTGGCTTTTACTGGCTCATCCTGGAGAGGGGGCATTTTTGTTTGCACATCCACATACACAGGAGCCAATGTAGGTCCCCCCAGTGCGCTCTGAATTTCCCAGGTACTGTCCTGGCGTCTCCCCCAGGTCAGCCCTCCCACCTCGGGAGCTCTGTTGTCCACGAATCTGCAGCAGGTCGTAGCCCAGCTGCCTTATCTCAGCACCCTGGCACCAGGAGCCCATGAGAGCTCCCACACATCCCGCATTCCTCGGGACTCAACCAGACACAACCAGTCAAAACACCCCACTGTGGGAGGGAAAATATGAGTGTTGTCCTGTCCTGTGTAGCTTTAGCACAAAGAGGAAAACAACTGAAATGTCCTTGTGAATAAAGAGCAAGAAAAAATTTAGTTTACTGAACAGCACATTCTTTGAATGCCTGCAGCTCTGAGACACTAAGACTAAGAGGGAAGAAAAGGGTTGGCTGAACTGAGAAAATGAAATTGCTGCTCCTGCAGTGGAAAAATAGGAGAAGGTGATGTGGCACTCTAGCCCTTATGCTGACCTGGGGGACCCGCAAAATGCTAATTCTGTATAAAAAGCGCTGGGAATGAGCACATTGCTGTACTTGGGAAGGGGAAGGTGTAGCAGAGCACAGTATACTTCAGGCTAGTGAACGTGTTATAACCATAAGTTGAAAGCAAAGCATTGGCTGTTATCAGGTGCTTGACAGTCTACATGGATGTGCTTCTTTGCACAACCTTGGCTCCCAGCCCCAAAGAGCTCTCTCAGATGCTGCACAACCTGGTAAGACACCTGGCCTAGAAGAAAACAGGGAGAAAAGGGGGCTCCTGACAAACATGCCTCTCACTTAAGACCTCTTCGTCCCAAGGCCACTCATGCTCTGAAGGCAAATGGTTCCGCTATTTAAGAAAAGTGACACTGAAAATCTCAGCTCCAAACATCCTCAAGGGGCTCCTAATCCAAACCTAAATTTGGTGTGCATTTATTGTTTCGGACAGAGCTCTCTCTAAGATGGGTTCCTGTATTACAGGAGCAAGTGTTTTGCCATTTCCCCATCTCAGCTTAAGATATTTGCCCTGTTGCCTGTCCCTCGCTGCTGCGCTCTGCAGTCCTGCACCGCTCTGCTTGCACAGAGCCGCCTTCTCTTGCTGCGTCTCCTGTGTGTGTCCTTGCCTGCCCCGTGCTCCACTCAGGCTGTGCTGGCTCATCTCGGCTCCGAGCAGAGCGTGCTGTGCCAGCTCAGCCTGCGCTCACCTTTGCCAGCCATCCAGTTTGCTGGCGTCCCCCATCCCCGAGCAGCACAGCCCCTGCTCCTAGCTCTGTCCTGATCCTCAGCTCTGCCAGCTATCTTGATCTGCAGCACCTTTTGTCGTTTTAGTGCTGGGCCCCTCCAGAGGCAAGCCTACCAATTTAGCTGATTATTTTCTGCTCTTAAACAACTGTCCGCTGAGTAAAATATTATGATTATCAAACCATTTTCACTGGGGAGTAAAGCAGCTTTTAATACAAGGGGCACCGTCAGGAAAGGTCAGTTCAATTAAACAGTGAACTACTTAGCAGGATGTAAGCTCCCACAGGAGTTATCAGCATCATTGAACAACCAGTGTGGGGCCCTGCAATATGAAGAAGGCACAACCGGCTCTGGAAAGTAAATAGGTTCGGGTCCATCCGAATGGCCTCTTTTGGCTAAGCTGCCGACAGCCAAAGTAATTCATCTTTAACATGGGAACCCAGACCTGTGAGTGTGACGATTATGGCTTATCTGTACAACACGTAATTAGTTTTTAAACATTTTTTTTCCTCCCACCTTCAAGCATCTCCTTGCCTCCCCTGAAATGTCTTTCTGCCTTCAGCAAATCTTTAAACCCTGCCTCAGTCCCTTAGCATCGGGAACTAGTATATCACAAGAATGCATTGTGTCTCCTGATAGTAATGTTTGCTTGTAGGGGCATTTACTGGCAGGTTTCAGAGCCAGGTATACTAAAATAAGGTAAGCCACATAGTTGTCTTCGGAATTACTTTCCTGTTTGCTTTGTTTATTTTTATTCTTTAATAAACAAAATAGAGTTTTAGATTGACATTCATTTACCTGAACTAATCGGCTGTTGTTTCTGTGAAGATTATTTGGGGAAATTCAATTCTCATCCCGGCTCAGTTAGGGATTTTAACTGTGCTGTGCAGTTCCTTGGCTAATTCCAGAGCAGATTTAGACTATAATGTCAAACTCCAGGCTGCTCAAACCAGAAATGTACCTGGATGTACCAAATATACCCAGATTTGGACCCAATTCATGTTCTCAGCTGCCCCAGGTGTTGGTTATCTCTATGTGATAGAGATATGAGCCCTTGCAGGATTCATCAGTGATCAGTCCTCAGCTTGCATTTTGGTCCCATCGGGAAGCTGGGAACGTTGACAGAACTTGAGAGGATCTGTTGAATTAAAAAACAAACTCGCAAGTGTGAGCAAGGATCTCTTGGTAGTGGAATGTCATTTTCTACCAAGAAGGGAAAATGAGGGGTGACCTTTATTCCACTGACTTTGTCTTTTCAGGCATGCACAGGATGTGAAAGCAAGCGTACAGAGCAACGTATGCCTGGTGCCTATTCAGTGGGCATACAGAACTCCTTTTGTAGGTCTTGAACAAAATCACAGCACGGAAAAAAAACGTGAAAATAATCATTCGTTGTGCATCTGTATCACCTTTCATGTAAGAACTTGAAGAAACGTTATTCCTATTTTCTTAAAGTTTCACCCAGTCACCCCAATTACATGCATGCCTGTAAAGGACGGTGACTAAGGATGGAGAATCGAGGTAACAGCAAAGCAGCTCTGGTTGGCAGCGTGGGCAGTCAGCAAGGGGGCATGGGGCAGACCCAGGTGCTCTGCCTTGAAGGGGGGCTCAAGTCCACCCGAGCCAGTGCTGCTCAGAGACCTGGCGCTTGCGCTGCGGGGAGTTGAAAGCACTGTGGTGCTGCATCCATATCTATACGTGGATGGCGCCCAGGCCTCCTGGAGGCTTTTGAGAGCCTGGACCTTCCTGTGGAGGTTAGGGACTGCACAAGGACTTGACCTTTATTCTCTTCTCCTCCTTTGGCTCTGATTCTGTGGGACTGGAGGAGAAAAATCCTTCCTTACACTGCACTCCGATTGCCTTCCCTGTATGTGGGTTACAGTGACTGTAGAAACAGCCTTCACATGAAGCCTCACTGTTGCTGTGTATTTGTTACACACACAAACAAAAGTGCAAGCTCCTTCCCGTGTGGATTTCACAAAACAACCTACAACCAAACAGAATCTAAAACCAAGAGCCCCACAGATACACCCAGAAGAGCAATTAGGTGTCTGGAGCAAAAATAGGGAAGTGATGGTGGAGGCTTATGCTGGCGTGCCTGATGCTGCGCAAAGCAGGAAACAAAAGACTTGAAGCAGAGGTCTACATAGGAGCAGATATTCAGTGTTATTACTTTCCCAGGATTTTTTTTCGAAATGTACATACACACCACACATCACTAAGTACTTCTTTTATCCTTTGCCTTTCATTTTAATTTGTGGTCTAGTAGTCATGTTATATGAAAAACATCTAACATCCAGCCTTTGTCTTGCTGTTGCCTTTCTGTCTCTGAAGGCGTCAGGGATCAAATGACTGTCTAAGCTAACACCCCTGTTACACACGGGCAGGAAAAGGGCTAGGAAAAGTCACGAGTGAGCTCTCTCCTTGCACATGCAGTGACAGAGGACAGCAGATTTCTCCAAATGAAAGATCATGAGAATGGAGTGACAAGAACAGTCAGCATATTCCCACAGGACAATAGTCTGCCTGTTATTCAGTGTGTTGATCCTGCCAAGCTGGCTAGAACCACGTGCACAAGCAATAACAGTGTCTCATGTGCCAGACATTTCCTAACTCAAAAAAATACCTTTAAATAGTTTACATGCGAAAGTCTCTAGCTTTTTTAAAAATTGAATTCAGCACTCGGACTCTGGGACTCTTGTGCCAGTAGTGTGCACTGTGCTTCTTGAATGCAAGAAACAACTGCGTGTCAAATCCAGAGCAAGAGCATTTCCTCGTCATGTGAAAGTCAGGAAGCAGCTGACGCTATTCTGTTCCTCCCAAGCAGGGAGTGAAAGTGCCTGCAAATGCATCCCTTTCTACCTGAGAAGCCAGGGCTCCAGGAGTCCACTTCTCAAGGACGATGGGTGAATGTTCTTGCAGATGACTCAGTTCCACCCCTGCCAAACCCACATGCTGCAGGAACGCTGCAGTCTAATTTTTCTAAGGGTTTGTTATCTCTTAAAGTGTTCATCCTTCTAATTTAAAAAAAAAATATCCCTGGGGACACTTATCAACAATGCGTTTCACATCTCCCCTTCTCAGACTACAGCAGGTATGAATGTCATGTGCTGTCTGGATGGGGTTCATCAGCAAACGGATGCAAGATTTTGATATGCATTTATAGCATGGGCTCCAAGAGCTTGAGCTCAATCACTTAAAGGCAGGTCCAAGTTGATATAGCAGTAGGTATCCTACAGCCAAAATGTTGATGAGGTGTGGAAGGCTGTTTATGTATTCAGCATATATTTTTTACATAGGCATCCAAGCAAGGCTGGTGGTCCCTATCTCAGCATAGCCACCTTTATGCAGAAGCTGTATGCGGTTTGTTTCTGTAAGGCTGCATCCTGCTCTGTCACCATCTCCTATGGGTCATAGACTGCCCCAGTGCAATAGAATTTCATTTCTGCTGTGTGAGGGATTGTGTGTGTTCGTCTCCATGGCACAACTCAGCTTTCTGGCAAGATTTTTGCCCGAGAAAACAGAAAGAGGAAGCTGCAGACAGCCTTGCAGGCTGTCAGGGTGTTGGCCAAAAAGTTGAGTAGTTTCATCTCATGGCTGTACCACAGCATGTGTAGGAGTGCAAAAACCCATCTTCATTGCTGCAACTCCTAGATATTGTATTGTTTAGAGAAGAGATGCCAGTCTCCCAAACGCTACACTAGGTTGTCCCCTCCTCCCAAGCAAAACCTGTTCACTTGGGCTTTTTGCCAGTAGCCAGGATTTGGCCCATATTGAGAGAATCAGCCTCTTAGCCACGATCATTGTTCTCAAAACCTAAAGCTGCTCATATGGTGTTAGACTCCTGGCAGGCCACTCTTGTCTCCTAGGATGGCCCTTGCTATATTTAGGACTAAATCCTTCTGCAGTACCAGGCTGACCCCTTAACTGCGTGGCGCTCGACAACCCTTCGCCTCTGTAGTCCTCCGCACTGTGTCTGCCACGGACCCCCCAGCAGCTCTGCCTTCCCATTTGTATGTGTGACGGTATGAAGCAAACCAGTTGTCTCATTAATTTACAGAGGAGCCAAAGCTAAATTTATGTGTTACTTTTATCAACGCACTTTCCCCCAAAAGATTTACATTGTGTTTCCAACTATGTATCTACAGGGCTAAACAAAGGATTTCTGTGTATTACTCAAAATGAGCTCTCATTGCTTGCAGTTATCCCTCCTGCTAAAGCTCTTTCTTACGTTCCTGTGCCTTCAGCCCTGTGTAATTTCATTTGTGGCCTGAAAAGAGGTTTTATTCTTTTTAGTTTAGCAGGGAGGTTCGTATATATTACAGTATAATTATTCTTTTTTCTTTCCCTTAGTAACAAAAACAACTTTGTTGAGTGTGAAGAAAATGCACCAGCTAAAACTGTGGGTGTAAATTATTGTGTCACTTAAATAACTTGAGAGTGGCCAAAAAGATATTGCTCAGATTTTCCAGAGCAATTCACGCTCAGGCCAAGACCCTTATGTGCTATTTACCAACCTGAAACTTTTCTAAACTATAAATCGAGGAAAGCCTAGCACTCCCACAGCAGCCAGAGCCCTCCTTTACCCCTCACCCTGCTAGGTGGCAGTACCGCCAGGTACCAGTTAGGCTTCGGGAAGGGGGCTCTCCCTGGTTAATGCATGCAGACAGCTCAAACCGCACAGTACAGCATTTTTGAGAAGAGTAAAATCCTAAATGCAGGGACCAGAATAAGCAGATCCAGAGGCATTCTTTGTGGACATTTGGAGACATTAAGGGGAATTGGAATAAAACCCCCATGTTTCCCTGCCTTCTCCCCCCCCACTGGTGTTTTCCCGTCAGGTTCAGTCAGCGCAAGTGTGAAGGTCTTTTCTTCTGCAGCTTCTTCACTGCTTGCCTCATCTCAGCTGTGCCTGCTACCAACTACTTCAGCTTCCAGAGCCGATGCAGCATTTTTTCCTGCTTTCTCAAAAGCGCATTTCATCGCCGTCGGTTAGACTGAATGGCAATTGATCATAATTGCTCCTAAAAACTGTTGCATTCAGTAGTGGCACAAGTAACTGCTGAAGAGGAGTAGGTCTCCTTTCCTTTCTTCAGCTTTTTGGAAGATCCTGGTGGTGGTGTGGTAGAGGGTCCTGCCATTCAGGCAGGATTCCTGAGGATGGGCTAGGAAAAACACAACAGAGTGAATAGGATATGTCTCCAACAGCCCCTGGATAGCAGGTTTTGCTGACTGCAGTATGGGAGCATGCTGGTACAGGGGTTAACCTCGCCCCCTCTGCCACAGACGTCCGTGCAGAGTAGAGGTGTCGACAGAAAGGCATTAGGCTGCTGCCAAGTCTAATTGGAAGGTGCATCAGTCGCACACTGTATGCTCAGAAAAGCATCTCCCTGCTTTCTCCTTCCCACGTCCTCTTCGTGCTATGGAGACAGTTCTTCAAAAAGCAAACCCCGGGCAGGTCCTCAGCTGGCATCAGTTGTCATCCTTCCAGCAGAGACCACAAGGCATTCACTGACGCTCTGCTCTCTCATGTGCGAATCTGCAATAGATTCCTCCTCAGTGCCCAGCGTACAGGTAGAACAAACATTAACATTCATTGCAGTTTGCTGTTATTTAGTTAGTTATTTAATCTACTGCTTTACATTGCTTGTGGGCTTTTCTTCTAATGGATTTGTCTGACATTCTGCAAATCTCCCTTGCAGTTGGCCAGAGGGGTGGCTGCTGGTGTTCACATGCTTGCAATACAAAGGGGTCTCTAAATCAGCTCTCACTAGTTTAATGCCAGGTCTTGCTGACAGGGTGAAGGGGTGCTCCAAAACAATCCAAAAGATGTGAGTGGGATAGCTAGAGCAAGGAGGTTTCTGACTAGTTTATGAAGGGCAAAGTGGGCCCTTGGGGCTCAAATGAATCTGAACAGCTATCTAGCCTTAGTGTAAGCCCCCCGGAATGGGCTAAAAATGTGCTAAATGGGAAACCTGTGCTTGAAATGAGCAAAGAATTTGCAATTTCTCCCTATTCCCCCTCATCATCTAAAGCTTACGGCTGTGTTTAGGCACAAACAGGGAAAACTTTCTATCAGCAAGTTAAAATTTAAGGGCTTTCTGTAATCTAACTGATGTTCAAAGGTCATGAGAACATTGTGCTTGGCCTTCACAACCCCCAAAAAGTCTCAAGCCTGTCACAAAATGTCACAGTGGGTAAGATACAGGTGGGATTAGAAATGGAAGTGTTTAACCAACAACACTGCTTTTGTCTCATATACACATTTCAGAGGAAAGAACCAAGACTTTCTGCTAAAAACAAATGTTCTTAACAGAGAACACAATTCCTGAGGTCTACCAGGTGCTTTGTGCAAGTCAGGTGGTGTTATTATTTTTTTATCATTCAGGTTTTTTCCCACATATTTCTCGGGTGTTCCCAAGGTCCTGCTTGACTGCCGCCTGTGCTCTCCTCAGGGTCACTGCGCTTTGACTGCGAAAGGGGAGAGAGACCTGAGATGACATTGCAGGACATTGATTTGAAGCAGGTGCAGCTTTGAGACAGTTTCTGCTATCTCAGTCACTTCCCACGTTCCCATCTGGATTGCAAACTTACTGGGGTTTTTTTTTCCTCCCCCTTTCCCCTCTTGTCAAGAAAATTTACAGAGCTTGTCCTTCACCTCCTTCCAAAGATAGAGCTTGTGGAAGGAAAACAGCCAAGAGATGCTGAATCTTATCAGGGTTTATTTCCCTGCACTTAAGCTGTCAGCTATACATGGGGCGGGATTTCCTCTTGATTTCACATAACTGTAGAAAAGAATTTTTTTGTGATTTATCTGGCTGGTTCCTTTGTTTTCTAATTCACAGAAGTGACAATGTTTCCCCCTTTAAAATTTACTGTTTGTTCTCCTTTATATCATGCAATGGTGATAGCAAGTGGAATGGTTACGCTTTCTGAAGTGTAACTCTCGTGATACAAGCCTAGGTACAGAGAAGATGCTCAGTGGAGCTGGATACCCTCAGGCCCACTGCATAGTTCTTCCCACCATGGAGGAGATGTGATTTAGGTGCCCAAAACGTGAAAGGGGGTCTGCCTTTTTCTCAAGCAGACATGCATGCAGACCCCATTGCCTCAGCTGCCTTAGTTCAGGATCTGGGGAACAACAGTTCTGGGGATGTTTGACAGCAAACCCGCTCTGCTTGCAGGAGTCTTGTAAGGGAATTGTTTGCTTCCTGGAGACAAAATCCACCGTAATTACAAAAGCGGGCTATTGTGTCACCCTCCATGTTAGACTGACAATTTCAAATGTGCATCCATCCTCGCAGGGGAGCATCAGTACAGCCAGCATTCATCAACAGCGCGCTGTATAAGGGAGTAAGTGACCGGTCAGCTGAAAAAGCCAGCTCACCAGGGCTTGTTCGCACATGTCAAGTCAGTCCCTGTCTCCACTCGCAGCTGCCACCGCAGTGGCCTGAGACAGTGGCTTGGTGCTCAAAGATAGCTGCCAAGGCTGCAGGGGAGACCAGTGGGATGCGTGATGCCTGTCAACTCCTCACCAAATCTTGAAAAGCTTTTTTTTCCTGCTTTCTATCTGTTTTTAAAAGCAGGGTGCTACCTCGTTTAATGGTTTAATAGATCAGTTGGGCAATTTTTGTTAGAAGATTGTTTTGAATTTTTGTTTTTGCAGTGTGACTCCCTAAAGGATTGCTGTCTTAAGTCTAGAGCAGGGAGCTGGGAGTCTGAGCCCTACCTGGGAACTGGCATCCAGCAATGGCTGGGAGATGCTACACTGCCTAGATGAAATGTTGCTCCCGCTGTTGTGCACATGTGGCACAGGAACTTCCCATGGCACTTGCAAAGAAATGTCGCAGTGGTAATTCTGGCCAGACTGCTTGCAGCACAGGAGACTGTAATGTCCAGAGCTGCAGCTGCGTTGTTAAAAATTACACAAGTAGCGGATTTGCTTTGTGTATTCAGGGAGCCGGTATTAATGAGCTTGTTACCCTATAATAGACGATTTCACAAAATACAGAGTTCTCTCGGCATAAGAATGGGAAGGCTCAAATTTCTTGCCAGCAGCATCAGGTATGTCAGGGAGCGTGCATGTGTGTAAAGTACATCACTAGAGATGCTGGCTGCAGTTGGAGATTTCAGTCTTTGGTGAGGTTATGCTCCCTCTCCACCATGTGATAAAGAGGAGGAGCAAAAGCAGCTGCTCAGTAAAATAAGAAGTGAGAGACCAGTGGGTTGCAATGATCCAAAGTGAGTTAAAAATCCATGATAGAAGGGGACAAGCCAATTTGCACAAGTTGCACAAAGCAGCTAAATCTGTGCAGACACCTCTGTTGATAGGCCCGTTACTCAGGCTTCCTCAGAAGAATATGCTCAGTTGCTAGACCTCCAGTAGCTTTTAATGTATTTAAGAAATGAGGAGCTGCTAAACACTAGCTGTAAATTCTCCCTAGCAAGTTGCAGATTTCAGAAAGTATAACAGAAAACAGTTTGGTGGCGAAGAACAGAGTAGGCTAAAGATCAAAACAAACACCCCAGCCACTGGCGTTTCCTGTCCTGCAGCTGGGTTTGTTGTGTAACTGGGCTGAACACACACTGCAGGCACAATTTTAGCAGGAACCTTCATGGTGCAGTCTCAGCAGGGATTTTGGCTGCAGCAATGTAAGCTGTCCTGTACTGTTGCAAATTGGAAGGCAGTCTTTGCTGACCTGAGCAACTGGCTCAGACTTCCAGTAGGCGCTTCAGAAATGCAGTGCTGTAAAATAAATGATCAGTGTGTCATTCGTGCCTCCAGTCCAGAGCTTCTTCAAAGCAAGCCCTTTGAATTCTTGCAATTAAGCAGTAAAGTTTGCTTCTGAAGTTACGCATGTCCCTCCCTTCCCCTAGGCCCAGCCTTCTTTCTTTGTTAGCATTCAAAGCCTAGGAATAGTTATTCCCTGTTTGATTATGTCTTTGGTGAACAGCTGAAAGGTAGCGTGTTGCTGTTCAGTGATGCCAAGATGTGAAAAGCAGAGAAAATGCTTCATACCAATTAGCTAACTGCGGTGGCAGTTGGGCTGTGGGTGTGCAATAGTCCTGCTTTTCAGGGAAGGGCTTCGGTTAAGACGTCGGCTTGTGGTTTATTTCATCTCAGGATCGAAGTAATTCTTCCCCCTTCCCACAGCCAGATATTGAGTTTGTACTGTTTTAAGGTCAAATACATGAAGTCATCTTGACGTGAGCAAGAATGATAGTTGTCTCTGGCGTGCCAGCAGGTTGTATGGCCAGCCTGGTGTGTTCTCCTTTGCCTGCAAACAGCTCGTATGATCTATCTGCATGGCAATGAAAACTGAACGTTATTTTCCGAAAATATTATCATTGTTTTTCAGAGCAGACCCAGTTGTCTGACCACAAGTAAAGAAACCATTTGGAGTCCAAAGGTAGTGAAAAAAAAAAAATCACGTCTATCAAAACGTTAATCAAAATACCCCTGTCACCCACCACCTTACCTCAGCCCCACAGCACCCCCACCTCAGCACCCCCTCCCACCAGCACCCTGCATGTACTGGGTGCTGCAAGGGAGGACCACTAACAGGAGGGAGGCTCTGGAGACCCCTCAGGCCCTTTACTGTTGATGGGCTACAAGGTGGCTGCCCCACTTATTCATCAGTCTCCTCATGGTCCTGGAAGAGGAAGGAAAAAGACTTTTAGGTATATAGTTAGGTGGGGTTTTTTTCCCAGGTAATTATGAAGAACTCGTTAGGAGGACATGGAGTCTCCTTGAGAAACCTTAAGAGGTAACATTACAGGTGAACTGGTTGCAATATGGTTGGGTTTCAATCAACTGAATCCTGAGTTTCTGCTAGTTGAAGTATTTGAGAGAGAGCTGAGGTTGAAAATCCTTATTCACACCAGAGAAATAAAAACCTTGTGACGACCACATCCATGATGTGCATTATTTTCCCTCTTCTTGTCTTAGTGCATACTTGGCTCATTCTGTCCTGAATAAATAGAACAAATGTCCCACAGCTGGACGTGAAATCTCATGGCAGTGCTGTAGGAGAGAAGTATGAAGCTGTGCCCTCCTTTGTGTTTTTCTGCAGCAAGGAAGGGTGACAGTTGCTAAATGGCTTTATACGAGCATTTCTATTGCAAAATCTTGTACTATCTTTCAGATAGATAGTGCTACACAAATGAGGATTTGTCAGGCCTAAAAGCAAGTATGGAAATTAACCAGTAAAAATTGTTCCACACCAGGTTGTAGCTCAAAGGATACGTTTATGCTGTGTCATAGGAAAACCAGTGGCAGTTATGCCCCTCTTAGGACTACACCGAATAGTGCAAGAAAGCTGAATTAAGCAGTTCTTCTGTATGGACAGGTCATCACTAATTACCCATGATGGTGAAGATACAGGAATTCTGCTTGGCTTGTTAACACTGTGAAATAAGCTACATGACTTCAGTCTGGTTTGGCTCTTCTAAAGTTTCATGTACAATGGCTTTAGGGCAGGAGAGAATATTTCACATTGTATAAATCAGTATAGATAAAATTGCTCATTAATTCTATAAAAGTGCTTCCTTGGGCAAAGTCTAGCAGAAATGTCCACGGTGCCTGTTTTTCTCTTGAGTTCCTTTAGTGTGTTCTCAGTCTTTATTTAGTCAAAGTATTTTGATTTGATTTTCTTGGCATTTGGGATAATATCTATTACAAATCCAGGGATACTTAGGAGAAGAAGAGCTGACTGTGTTAAGGGATTCTCAGCAGGAAAGTAAAACTAAGCAAGGAAATTGGAAGAGGGTAGGCCTGAAGTTCTGCTGCAATGAAACGCCACTTTGTAAGTTTGAAGATGCACGTAGTAGGTGCTCTCAGAGCAAACTGGTAACAGTAGTTTGACTTGTTAGGAGAAAAAAGACCCTATGGGAGAGACTCATCTGACATAACTTTATACATATGATGTAGCCATCCACATCTGAGCTAGTCGTATAATCTCCCTGCATAGTCACCAGAGATAGAGGCTTTTTCAAGACGTTAACAGGTTGGCTTGTTTGAAGTATGTGTCTGAAGTGGAGATGAAATGTGTCCAAGTATCAGTTCCCCTCTGTGAACAGGAGCGGAGTGCTGGGTGATAGTTCAAGTATCTAGGAGTGGTAAAATGAAACCTAATCTGTGGGACAATTTCTGGTGCTTATTTCTTCCTTCTTGAGACACCCCAGTAGTTTCAGCCTGGTTAGACACCTATTTATAATCTGGGGACTTCAGAGAGTTGCAGTCTTTGCAGAATAACGCTGATTACTGAATAATGTGTGCCAGTCTTTGGGGTGAGGGCCATCTCTTTGTTTTGTGTTTGTACAGCCCCAGGCACAGCAGGGTCCTGCCCCAGGATGGACCTCCTGTACACTACCACAACACAGATAATCAATAATAGCAGACTTAATTAGAACTTTGATCAGTCTCTCTTCCTTCTAATTTGCTGTGTTTTAAATCCCTGTGATGTCTAAATGAGGTTTGATAACAATTCTCTGTCTCTCATTTCCTCCTGTCCCACAGGAGCACATTTACAAGCTGATGAAGAGTGACAGCTATGCGCGCTTCCTCCGTTCGAATGCTTACCAGGACTTATTGCTGGCGAAGAAGAAGGTATCTGTTGGAAAGGACGTGCTTGCATCTCTTAGCACCTCTTGATTCTCGCCTGCTGCTTGCTGCTAGTGTGAAAATGAAAATACTGTTTCCTTTTTTTTTTCCTTTATTTAAGAAAGGAATGAGCACTTTTGTTTTCTTCACTGGGGGCACAGGGTACGGCATCTGTATGCACAGCCTCAGCCTGTGTTTTGGGGAAAACATGGTGACCCAAGGTAAAAATAATATGAAAAAGTGTTTGTCTTGCACAGCTGTCTCCCAAACTCAGTGCAGGCAATTAAAATTTTATCGCTTCTTTCTCATGACAAAGATGGTGCCTGGTATGAGGAGCAGAACCCATCAATCTATTCATTACTGGTGCAAATTTCACCCATTCTGGTTTTCACCTCCCTAGCCTCACCATGTGATCTTCCCTTCAGATGCCTTACCTATAGACCCCCTTGCAGTGATTCTCTTGCTCCTTTTCTCCATTTCCCTTGCTTTTGACTCCCCAGAGATGTTTCCTTTTCCTTGGAGACGAGAAATAATTGCAACCCATGCAGTAATCAAGAATTGCAGCCACATTTTTTCACAGGAGAACTGGGTTTGAGCTCTTCTTAGCCTTTTCGGTGTCTGCATGTGCTCTGCCAGCACCATGTTTCTGCCAGGAACCGCCAGTTCAGGGTAGCAAAGGAGTGGTTATGTAGAGTTACGGCAGCTCCTGTCCAAGTGTCCCTTCCTTCTGAGAGGGTTGGGAGGTAAGCTACTCATCTCTGCATTTGTGGCTGTGTTCAAATGCTTTCTGCACCTCCTGACTTACTCCCATAAGTCTGTGTGTCCATCTGTGTGCAAGTGCATGCATGTACACGTGTACGTGTCCCACTTACGTTTGGCTTCCAGGACCGTACATAAACTGACTCCTGACTCCTGTGGCCTGAGTGTGTGGTTTCCCATCACCATCTTCCCTGCTGTTTTTCTGCTGCATTCTCTGTGTGCTGCCAAATTACATTGCATCGGCACAATAGAATGAAGTCCCAGTGGTATTTTTGTCCTGATTGTCATTGTGTGCCCTAAAAGCATGCATATGGTGACAAAAGGAGACAAACCGCTCTGTCTGCTGTGCCTGGGACTACTGGCAGGTGGATTAGGGGAAGGTAATGGAGGGCAGCAGCCAGCCCTGTGTTTCGAAATGTCTGGTTTGAAACAGCATAAACCAGTGCTGCTTACATTTGAAAAGGTTAGACGTGACTTAGAGTTCAGAGGCTGTGGGGAAAGAAGGAGGTGCAAGGCAAAGTCTTCTGATGGTATAAAGCATAAAAAAACCTTTGCCATCTTCCTACCCTTATGAGCTAACGGTGTGTGTCCCCCACCCCCAAGTCTCCGTTGAACACATTGAGGGTTCATGTGCTTCAAAGCAGGAGAGTTTTCTCCTCCCAGCTGAGCCCATTCAAACCGGAGGTGGGGTTTTTTTGCAATCCTTGTTTGCTGTCAGATCAAGCCCTGGATGTGTCAGCATGACATCCTCATCCCCCCGCAAACTGCCGGAGAAGCAGATTTTGGTGTCATGTTAACACAGCCGTGAAAGTAAGAATCAAGTTTCTTTTAGAAAGAGCTGTGGGTGCACGAGTAAGGCACAAAAAGGCAGGAGTAGATCTGTGTAGATGGGTTGTTCACCAGCTTCACACAATGCGGGAGGGGAGTTGATGTTGCTCCAGAATCTGTAAAGCTCTTTGCCATCACGTTGCATTGTGTTGGGCAAGTGACTGTTTCTGAAGCAATGTAGGTACAGAGATGCTGACAGAAAGAACATGAAGTTTCTGTATGCTGAGCTACACGGTAAGATCTTTAGTACCTTTGGTGCAGCTTTGAGAAGGCATCCCTTTAAAATTCCTCTAAATAGCTGGAAAGCAGAGGGAAGGAAAAGAGAAACCCACTGGCATATCAGAGCCTGTGTGGATGGAGGATTTGGTTTAGAGCCTGCATACAAAGTCCTGGATTCACTGATGTGAGTAGAAATTCACTGTAGTTGTTTAAGACTTGATGAGTACGTCTCTCTGGGGCTTGAGTATGTCTTGCCCCAAAGACATTATCCTAACGTTGCCTGTATACCACACCAGTGTGACATAGCCTTACTTTTATTACTGAAAATAAGATTTGTCAGAAGCACAGCATGATGGACTTGAGCTAAAAGAGTTGCTTGCACAAAGCAAATGAACGTCTCTATGGCTTGAGATTCACACATGACTATTTATTTTGTGGGTAAGTTTATGTCATTTGGGATCTTTTGCCCTCCAGCACTGGGTTGTGGCAAGCTGAGCGGGCAGGAGAAGGGAGAAGGTTGGCTGTGTGGCTAAAACACAGGACTGGGAGCCACAAAGTCCATGCGCTTCCCCTGGTTCCCCCACTTACTTTCTTGTGTGACCTTGGGGAAAAGAAGGTTCAACTTTGCCTGCCTCATACCCTCTTCCCTGTCGAATGGGAATAATAATAGCGACCTGCTCAGCGGAGAGGTGGCAAGGCTTGATTAGTGCCTCAAAACATGCTTGACATTTTTGAGATTTGTAAGATACTGTAAGTTTGAAGAGTTACTTTTTTTCCACACCGTACAATAACCACAGATGTGGGAGCTTCCTCTCCTTGCTCTGGGAGTGCAGTAATGGAGGGGAGGGAGGGAGGAGAAGTTATGGGTTGGGGCTGAGATACAATGACAGATTTATGAGGGGCAGCAGGGAGGATAAAAGGAACATATTGTTCACACCACTAACTGATGCAAGACAGTGGACATAGGCTGCGTACAGACCAGGCATACATACTTTGTTAATCCATTTTAGATTTTTTTTTTCTCCATTCTTCCCAGCGTCATTATTACAAATAACCACAGTATTATTGGCCTCGATCCTGCAGATTCATGGTGCTCAGCAGGGAACATGAGGTTGGCCTCCAGCAAGGGTGTGATTGGAAGCAGTGTGCTGCAGAGGGGGAAAGCTGGGTGTAGCTCCCTGCCTCGCACGAAGTCCTCCTCCCCTGCCAGGCTGGAGGAGAGGAGGGACGAGGACAGAGTCCTGTCCTCAGGAGGAACGGCTGTACACCCAGCCCAATTCAAGCTCTGTGCCTCCATGCCCAGCCTTCCCCCTGCAGCAGATAGAAATCACAGGGCCACCGAAAGCGGCCGGCTCAGCGGCGAAGGGCTGGATGGTGCTGAGATCCCCAACCGACTCACCGGATTTTATTTGTGTATCTACGCAACACGCCCCTCTCGTGCTGTGCAGTCAAGCATCAACCTGCTCCTATTTCTGCTGATATGCACGTCACTGCAGGCTACTTTACAGCAGGTAATCACCACCGCACCGCCCTCCTCCACGGTAGCCAAAATGGTGGCTGGATATACTTAGGCGGCAGCGAGCCTCATGTCAGAACGAGTGCCGTGACAAACCTCCTCACTCAAGGCATGGAGGAGTTTGGGCTGGGTGACTTGGCTGCAGAGCAGGGGTTTATTCCCTGGGGAAAGAGCAGCATAGATTAGTTAGTGCACCATGGAAGGGGGTGCACAGGAGCTTTGTTAACAGTGAAGGAACGGCCAGACACGTGGTCTGCTAGTTATTTTTGAGAAGGGAGAGAAAGGAACAGAAAAGACCTCGAGGCACTTTCCATTACTCCCTGTAAAGGTGAAACAATGACATTGGTGGGCATCTCCACATTAGCAGGCACCTGACTGCCAGCTGAAGTGGCAGCCAAGCTGTCACGGCTCCAGTGTTCATGTCAGCCTGGCACGGGGTGGCTTCCCACTGTCCGGCCCTGCCCGCAGGCAGGGGAGCATCCTGGAAAGGCGGCTGCAGCTGCCGTGCAGACGGGCTGCGAAGCCACAGGAGTGAGCCCTGTTGCACTGGGGGAAGAACAGGTTGGTATTTGCTTGGTGTAGAGCATTGTTTTCCTCTCCAGCTGGTTCAGAGAAGGGTGAGATCTCTGTGGTCTTGCACAAATGGACACAAAACAGATGCAAAGTACTGTTCCAGCCATTTGGTAGCATTGTACATGCGCTTTGCTTCCTTGCTTTGGACAGGTGTACAAGACTGCCTGAGAAGCCAGGGACCTGATCCTGGCCTTTTCCTGAGCCAGCGTCAGGGAAGTGATTATCCTTTATTTTCGTCTGACACCATTGCCTCTGGAACACGTGGTTTTCACCAAATTAAAGTTCAAAAAAACCCCGCCCCAAGCCACGAAGTCTCATACCAAGAAAAGGATTCAATGGCCAGCAAAATTAATCCTGGGAGGGAGAGATCTGCAGTTCAGAAGACCAAGCTTTTGGATACATTTCCCTACCCCTTTTCAGATCCCTGGCAAAAAGTGTCAGCAAGACAATGACTAGGAGCTTCATGCCATGAGGGGCAGGCTCCATTTTCAGCACACACCTTTGGAAGCATTGCTTTTATCCAGACCCTCTGTCCTGGCTGCTCTATATTGTCCAGGAGGGTTCCTACTGCAGATTCTCTCCCCTTCTCAGTCCCATCAGAGCACACGTGACCGGTTTGATTCAGTGGCAGGACTTGGCTTGAATGTTGTAAAGATGCTGAGCAATTTTCTCATAATTACTTTTAATAATCAGCGTCAGCTGGTTTTCGTAAGTTTTTTCTACTTAGACTGCTCTGTGCCAGCAGAATCTACATAAAGGAACTTAAAATTGGGATGGCTGGGTAAATAATTAGTCATGAAAAAAAGGAAAATTTGGAGGAGACAGTCAATAATTAGTGAACGACTCCTAAGTGGTGAGATCTATTTACTGCACCTACCTGGGCTGAGAGGTTTTCATCTGCAGCGGGGGTGGTTATTTCATATTTTATCCAAATGCACATGTCCTTTGCCATTAGCTGGTAGAGTCTGTTGGTGTGTTTACTGGCAAAGATGGCTTTTTTTGCACCTAGGAGGACTGCTTGATCTGGCATGCACATGTGTTTCTCTGCCTTTGCCCTTTGCACTCTCAGTGTGTGTTTGTGCAAACGCTGCTGTGGTGCTGCAGCAGGCACAGCTCGGGGGTCTGCAGCCTCGTCAGACGCTCCCTGCTCAGGACCCCAGATCTGTTCACAGGACTAAGAAAGGTCTGACTCGGTTTCTTTTCTTTTTTTTTTTACTTTGTTATTTTTAAATTTCCTTCCTCTGCTGTGCGAGGCAGCCTCCCCACCTCCGCACCGCCCTGGAAGGATGCAGGGAGGCAGGTTACCTCTGCAGCAGGCTGCCAGCCACACAGTCTGCAAGGAAGCAGGCAGGAAGAGCCGGAGAGCCGTACAGCCAGCACCCACACCCACTGCCATTAAAACTGCTCAAGTCGGCTCATCACTCTGCAGCCAGCCTGCCTCAGCTGCTTTTTATTTTACTAGAAAATGTCATGCTTTGACTCAGAGCTGGATCCTATGGGGATGAGCTTTCCACGCATCCAGCTGGTCCCAGCCTGCCGTCCCCATGCCAAATGTGCAGGGTTGCTGCAGCCTGCGCTTGCAAGGCACTTCTGTGGCACACCGTCGATGCTCTCCGTGCCTGCTTCCTCATGCATGCCTTCAGCCGTGGTAGGGAAACAGCCTTGTGTGTGGCCCCCTGTGCTAGATGAGCTCTCAGCACCCTAACAAGGTGCTCATCATCTTTGGAGACCACCATTCTGCCTTCCTGCTGGGTGGGAAGGTGCGTCACCTTTTGCTTGGTAGCAAAAACAGAGACACTAAATTTTCACGGCAAGTGCAGGGACGCAGTGTGGCCTGTTGTCAGCAGGTCACTCTCCTTGCCCCCAGTGCACGCCAGAGCTCCACTTTAAAATGTAGTTGGGCTAGATGCTGATTTTTCAGCCCGCAGCAATGCGATGCTGCAGACTCCAAGTGCTTTGCTCCCCTAGGCAGCCTTGCAGAACACTCTGCCTTTTGTCTAGGTATTTCTTCTGGGTGAAATTGCGCCTTTAATTTGGCTGCCGGTGGGTCTTGCCACCCCTGCAGGAGACCAGCGTGGAGGCCCAGTGCACGGCTGTGAACTGCTGTCCTCAGTCCCGCTTGTCGTGATGCGTTCAGCCAAGGCAGCAGGACCGCAGCCCTTCTCTGTCACCTCTGCTGTCTTGGGGTGTGGGGACACCTCTGAGGCTCCTTCAAGGAGGGGATCTGCGATGCTCTGAGCACTTGCACTACTACACTCAGCAGAAGAGTGAGGCTGACATTTCTTTTCCTTTTCCTCTCTCATTTGCAGGGAGAGGCAACTAAACCTTGGGTTAGTGCATGTTAAATACTCCTTTGGGGAGCATTGGACTGGGTATGTTACTGCCTCCCTGCCAGCCAGGAAGCCTGCTTTGTCGCTTGGTACATGCTCTGAGGCCTTGGCTCCATCCTCAGTGTTGGCTAAAATGACGTGCCTCTAGCTTTCACTTTCGGTACCACTTTTGGGACATCAGAGCTGATGGTGTGGCTTCCTCGAATGGTTATAAGTGAAGAGGTTGCTTGACTCTTTCTTCTGGACAAAGAATATTGCTTATCTTAAAACGGCCTTATGTTCTGGTCTCATCTCTGGTGATGCGGCAGGGACAATCAGCCCCATCTCTGCCTGGGATGCTTCAGACTAACCTTGTGGACATCAGAGAGCTGCAGCAGCTGCGATGATCATGCAGAAGAATTAAAAGGCTTTGCCTAGGCTCACCTACACAAGTTCTCATCCAATTTATCTGATATGCTTTTGGTTTCCTTACATCTTCTCTATCTAGTTTTTGCACTGGTGCTTTCTCCTGGGGGTCATTACTGCAGCTGAATCTGTGGCAGATCGTGTGGCAGGTAGGCGCCTCTCATGAGCACCTCCAGTGCAATGCTTATTTCCAGTGCACTGTAACGCACCGTCATTACTGTGGCTTTCCCTTATATGTAGCTCCTTATCCCCTTTGCTGCAGTTTTACTTCTGTCTTATCACCTGCATTTCGCTGGCTCACCACATTAAAATAAGTTTCTCTCCTGGAAATCAGCAGTGCCCACAGCTTTCTGACTGCAGTGGGGTTTCCTTCATATTACTGAGCTGCTTCTCTTCTCCATAACAATTTTTTCTCTTAGATATTCCAGCAAACATGCCAATAAATTATTTAGTTCTTCCTTGTTAGTGACAATTAGATCTCCCTTGTGCCAAATGAATGAAGCGCTGCAGTGAGAAACCTTCTCAGGGATACGTTAACAAAGCCATGATGCACACGCTTGTCTTCTCACAGTGAAGTTGAATGTCTTCTTGCATATGAATAGTCCTGTACTCCAGATACAAAAAATCAGTGCCCCAAATCTGCCTGTATCTTTCCGTGGCCTTGCACAGACATACGTATGCTGTCTCGTGTTTTGATGTAGCCAAACTTATTGGAAATGTGCTTCTACCCTCTGGATAAATAGAGGAGTGTAGGTTCCCTGGCAATGAGTTCAGTGGTGATTTTCTTCCAGCGCTGTATTCACTCACACATTGCTTTTTAATATTGTAAAAGTTACTGTGGTTTTTTTCATCTCTCTAAGCAAGTAGATGGGAGCCTCCGATCAGCTGTTTGGCAGATGTTAACCAGAATCAGAGGTCCCAGCTCAGACAGCCACAGAAGGAAAATTCAATGAACAAGAAATCAATACCAATAGCTGTGAGACACAGCAATGCACAGACCTGTTTGAACCGTTCAAAAAACTCACAGGAGAAAAGGTGACATTCTCCGAGAGTAAAAGTAGTGATGTCCCTCATTCTTTAAGGGGTTTTCATTTCTTACGTTTGCTGTTGCAAACATTGGTTTCTGCTTTTTACATTTTTTTACAACTTTTTCCCCTTGCTGTTTCCTTATATTTTGCTGCTGTTTCGAAAAACTGCATTTAAGCTGAAGGGTTTTTTTTCTGTATTTTTTTCTCCCCACTTGTTTCCCTGTTAAGCCAGAGAATGAGCAAGGTCGTAGAACTTCTCTAGAAAAGTTCACTCGCAGTGTGGTAAGTTCCTTTTCTTTTCCCTCCTCCCTTTCCTCAGAACTTCATTTTTAGTTGGGGGGAATGTGGATGCTTGACTTTTTATTTCATCCTTTGTTTTTGCAGAAGTTTGCAGCTTCTCTGTTAATACTCTAGCTCATCTAAATAGTAGCTCTAAAGAAGGGGCAGGGGGGAGGGGGAGCGAGAAGCAGAATTCCATAATGCTCATTCTAGCTTATCATCACTGCAAAAGCAAATTGATTTTTGTCTAGAATTAAACGCAAGGTTGTTTTTTTGCTGGGTTCCCACTACAGTATTTGTTGTGGCTTTTCCTTGCACATTGAAGTAGAAGAGCATGGTTCTCATAGTGCCATTGCAACAGTATCCGTATGGTGATATAGTGCATGGTTAACGATACCGTATGTATATACACATACATATCCACCCACAGCACTGCAGCAGCTTCTTCTGTTGCCCCCGTCTGTCAGTGCTCGTGTAAATAGTGATGGGCGATACCCTTTGATTCATTCATGATACTGATACCGGAAAGGGAGCACAGTAACAGCAAGAAAAATGACACTGTTAAACTTTTTAGTTAAGGGGACGGTGGGATCTCAAAGGCAGTGGACAGATGTCCTCTCCTCTCTTGTCCTTCACCAGCCTCCAACCTCCAGCCAGTCCGTCCAGGTGGGGGAAGCTGGTCTGGCTGTGAAGGGATGCTGCAGCACAGGGTGGCGTTGGGCACTGGCCAGGGCTGCTTCTCTCCAGCCCCCAGGGCAGGACCCCAGAGCTTGGGCAAGACCCACTTGTCCCACTTGCTTTCAGGGATCTGCGTGTGCAGCAGATCTTCTAGAGAAAGGGAAGAGCAGGGAGAGGGGGCAGGACCAGAGGCAGATGCTGCAAGTGGGGTGGAGGAGCAGGAATACTGGGCAGCACGGGGTGGGACAGGCTGCGTGCATGGGGTGGCACAGAACAAGCACAGGGCTAGAGCTGAAGATGCAGCAAATAGGTCAGTGGGGAATTACTCTTGTGTTGCTCAGTATCAAGCACACTTTGACTTGATATGTCATATGGTTTTGGCATGCTGCTATGGTCTTCATGTATTGCCCATCATCAGTTGTAAGGTGATACTGGGACAGCAGAGAGTCATCAAGCGGTTAATTCCCATAGAAGCTACTGTACAGAACAATATTTCATAGAAAGTTCACAGACCTTGTTACGGCTTTATAACAGCTTTATAATGAAGGCATTAGACTATGTGTATATACAGTACATATGCTTGCATTTGTATGTAGTGTATATGTTATATATACACTATATACATACACATGGCATATAAACATAAAACATTTGTACATACAGATAGAAAAGGGGAAACTGCGCAGGTAAGTGTGAGCTGTCGTAGAGCAAATAAGCCTAGAGGGGTTCTTCCTGATGCTGCCATGCTACCGCACAAGCAAACCCAAATGTAATACGCAGAGCTTTGTAGTATATCCACTGGCAGACTTCCTGGAGAATGTATTTATATAGCTAATGCATATGCGCACATTTAAAATATGTTGATACAAAATATATCACTATGCCCATCTGCATATTTACTACTTTCTAAGAGTATGCCAGAAAGAGGAATAGGCAAGATTTTTTTTAAACAAACTATGCAGAAATATTTACACCGAGTGGTAAATTCTTCTCCCAGATTTGCCAAATACATAGAAGAGTAACTCTCACTTTACTAGACTGGCTGGGTTTATAGTAACACAGCCAAGGACGGCTTTTTCTCTTGCCTTTGATTTTAAA
>NW_008795283.1:545042-571757 GCF_000699145.1 Aptenodytes forsteri | reverse complement strand
CCTCTCACTTTACTAGACGGGCGGGGTTTATAGTAACACAGCCAAGGACGGATTTTTCTCTTGCATTTGATTTGAAGGGTAACTTGACAAGCTCAGTTTGGGATGATTGAATTAAGTAAGTAAGTACCTGTAAAGGAAATCGTCTTAGATTTGTCGGCACTTTAGTTCATTTTTGTCTTACTGGCTAGCATACTGTAAACATTTTCTTTCATTTTTCTTAATACAGATAGAAAATGTCATCCTCTGATGGTATGGTAGCTACCAGAACTAGGAAGGGTCTGAATTTTTCATACTTTGCATTATGGTAGTTTGTCACTGCCATCAGATGAGAAAATAGTCACTATGTTGACATGTCATAATGTCCTCGGAGGACAGCATTACCAAAGCGGTAACTTTATGGCTTACTCAGGGGGCTAAATTAAGACGAAGGTAATTCTGCATGCTCTAGTTCTCCAAAATGCACTGCAGTTCCCCGACTGTGTAGGAGTGGAGCGATACAGCGGCCCTCGTTCCCAGAGCTGCACTATGCTTTAGTGATTGCTCATTACAAGATCACATATTCAAGCTGACCCTGCAGAGGCGCGCTGAAGTTAAGCATATGCCTAAGGTTTGGCTGGAACCAGTCCTCGGCTCTCTTCAAGGGGGAGCGCTAAGCCTATTTTGCAAACAGAATACTATGAGGTCACATTTCCAGCGATGGCTGTAAGAGGAACATCCAAAACATCCAGGGCTAGAAGTTTATTTGCCTTAATGAGCCATCGCTGAGATGAAGTAGTGGCTCCCAGACTGGCCATACTATAAACTGCCTGCGGACCTGGGCCACCCCCAGGCTGTGCTGCTCTGTTTGGCACTGGGAGGACGCAGTAGAACACCAGGGAAATTTTCATGCCACCAGGGCTGCGGCATGTGACCCAGCGTTTTGGGAAATGATTGAACTGAGGTCCTTGGAAGGCTTGGCCTTACCGCGGCAGCACGTGCTCCGGGCCACGTGCCTCGCGGTGCTGGGCACTTCGGCAGATACGCTGCCTGCTGGGGCAGCTCCTGGAGGTCTGAGCCAGCCTGGTGGGTGCTGCCCAGCCAGACACGCCCCACAGCCTTCGCACTCGCCAGGAAACCCTGCCAAGGTTACGGGAAGTGGAAACGTAATGCAAAACTTGGGGCAGAACTCTGGTTTTGAATAAAAACATGAATTTTAAGGTAAATTGCATGTCAAGATTCAAATACAGATTTCAAGAACACAATTTGACTGAAGACTTATCTAACGTAGCAAAAACATCAGGAAAATTATTAGTCGAGGAATAGCTCAAAGACACTTACAGTGGGGAATAAAGTGGCCTAGCTGCGTTCGTTCTTTCTGCATCACCGTGATTATTAGTAAGGTCATAAGAATATTTAAAATGTGTTTTAAAATATGGAGCAAATTTTCTCCCAACATCAATCAGTTATTGATCCCTATAGTACTCTGGCACTTCAGGCCTATTGAGAACCTCCCCCGCATAATTTTTAGCTCATTGTTTCTTCAAATAAAGCAGTTACTATTAATTAAATTTGCTATAACTTTTCAGCTGTGATAAGCAACACAGGGAAAACATATATCTAATGATGTTATGGTTTCCTTTTGCATCACCGTATTCAAATTTGGGGAATTTGGTTCCACTAACAGTGTAAGTGGCATAGGGCCAGAGCAGGAGCATGGAGGTGGAGGTTCATGACCCCTCCCTTGCTCGTGATGATGTACTTACAGGGATGCTTTCCATACCAGAGAAGGCCTGTTTGTAGCCAGAATGCCAGACATGCCTGACTCCTTAGACAGCGAGTTGTCACTTGTGTGAAAAAAATCAGACTCTCTAGGTTTTCCTGTTCAAGTTGCTTGGATCTCACCATCTCTTGTTTGAGAAAGACAGGAAAAAAATGCAGCACTTCAGAAAAAGAAAGTAAAGCTTCGTCAACAAACGGCAAACAATACTGCAGGCTCTTTGTCTCTTACTTGGGTTAAAACCCTCCCCAGAAAAATCTTTCGGTGCTTCCGAATTGCTCTCCTGCACTGAGTGGAAAGCTGTACAGCTTGGCTTTGGAGCACAGACTTGGAGCAAGTGGAAGTCATCTTACCCACAGGGCTCCTGCTCATCTCAGAGTCACAACCCAGGAGACAGAGATAACCCCAGACCATTTGACATCCTTTAGAAAGACACTGTGGAGCCCTGCTAGCCAGACAGAGGTTTGCCACCTTCAAGGGGATCAAAGGGGAATAAGAAAGAACAGGGTTTTACAGATTTTTTTTTTTCATACCACTCTTCAATTCCTACAAGACCCACTGTCTCATCTTCCTTGGCTTGGTACTTTTGACCAGGAGAAGACAGCTCATGACTAATGAATGCACCGAGTTTTTGCACCAAATCTTTCTGGAAGCCAGGTGCTATCTGGTCCGCATTAAGCAGGACACTGACAGCAAGATTTTGCCAGGAGAATTTTCACTGTGGTGATGGTTCACCTTTTACTTCCAGGTCCTTTCAAAGTATCAGCTGGTACCTTTGTGCAATGGCCAAGAAGGGGGCTGTGCCCACTGCTGGTCAGGTCCTCCTGTAGCGAAGGGCATAGTTTGCAGTGCCTCCCTGTCTGGGTTCCCCTTGGAGCAAGGGGACATCTGTCTGACCCAGCACCCAACGTGCCAGACATCCTCAACCTCCTCAGATTACCTGCCTGAAGTCTGCAGCTGCAACGTCGGTGTGTGTTTTGTGGCAGGCCCCCCCCCACACAGTCTGGGCAGCAGCGGTGTGGTCCCAGGACCAAACGTCACGGTCATCGGTCATCTGGTGAACACCAAAGGGCCATGTCCGCACGATGGAGCAGATCACTACAGGGCACGCGTTGCCCAGCACTGCTGGAGCAGAGAGGTGGCAAATTTCTTTTCTGCCCTGTTCAGGTTTTGAAGAGTCCTCAAAACATACGTGGGCAGCGCAGTGGTAGGATAGACATCACGGTCCCTGACCCCTTCGGCCCTATGCCGGGCTCCCGTGCCATGAAATCGCAGGTATAAAGCTAGACTGGCTCTTCCATGCTCTCCACGGGGGCCCTGGGGAAGGGTCCATTTCAGGGAGTTGCAGATCTGACAGGCTGTTGCATCGGAGCACTTACTAATCCACATCATTTAAAAAATGATGGCGCTGCCCATGGTGGCAGGTTTATCTTATTACAATTTTCCTTTTGAATACAGCAAGGATTGACATTATGAAAGCAGAGTTAGCCTGTCTTCTCTCCCAAGTGAAGATAAATGGCATCATAAAAATCAGACATCATGTATCATATATGTTATAAATAATACCTAGTATTGAGGTAATAACTTAATTTTAAAGACACACATACACACAAATCCATATATCTACATCTCTCTCTTCTGTCATATTTGATCATCTCACTAATTAAAAGGAGCCTGCTATACTATTTTTAGCCATGCAGTCTCAGCCTAGTTTAAACCACCGTAGTTTCCCATCTGCTTTAGAAATGATTTAATAATCAGATAGACAGAAGCTTAGTTCTCATAAGCTGAGATGATCCTTCAGGGCCAAGAGTAGAAGGAAAATATATTTTAATGAGTACATTTAGGGAAACTACCGCTGCTTTTGTCTCGCAAAGGAAGCCACCAAGTCTCTGCCTAACTTGTGCTGGTGGCCATTTACATTTAATAAAGGGGGAAAGAGGAGGGGATTCCTTTGTTGCATCTTGCAGCATCTTGAGTATTATCTCTAAAAGCAGCAATGGTTACTCCAGCAATAACAGGGATTAAACCTACGGGTACCAGCCTTGGCAGGTAACTTAGATAAGCCTGGGCCATGATATTCAGACGGCAGGCCTGTGCACATCACACGTGCATACACTGTGCTGGACCACTACAGCTTGAGGAAGGAGGCAGGGAAAACACGGGGAAAGGGATTTCCCACAGACTCCAATATCCAGCCAAAAGTCTGGCATTTGCACCTTCGCCCCTCCAGTCCTGTGCAGCACTCTCTGGCTGAGGCTGTTGGTTTTGCCTGGAGCTGCCAGGTCCTGCCATTGCTTGGGCTGAGTTTCACAAGGGGCTCTGGCCAGCAAACCCCTTGTGCTTCTCCCAGGTTGTGCAACTCTTCTCTCCATCCTCAGGCAGTGGAAGAGACGCACAAGAGCTTCTTTACCTTCTTCAGGTAAAGAGCTTTTTCAGTCCAGGAACGTAACGACTAACAGTGTGCCACATCAGTTGGTTCAGACAGAAGTTGTAAAAATTCTGAATAAACAATGTATCACTGGTCTGGCCACTCTTGTTGTCCTTTAAAGCATGAAGATTGAGAACTCTGATCCTCTCAAAAACTGTATGTGTGTGTGCGCCTTTTGTTCTTAAAGAAATATCAGCTGGGAATAAAACGCAGAGATCTCAGCATTGGGTCACCACCTCAATATTGAGTCAGAAACTTTAACACCAGTTTTTCTTACAGGGGAAATTCCTTCCTTGGGATATAGCAATTTTAGGAAAGTTTGAATTCAAGTCTGAGTATCAAGGAGTCAGGTATGAAGCAGCAGGGACCTTTTCCAAGTGGTAAATTCAACTCAGTGCAGAAAGAGAATAAGGTGAAGGAAGAGGTGGTCTGTGTTCGAGCTGCGTGGGAAGTAGACTGTAGACTAAGAATATAAGAACGAAAGTTTTCTAATGAGCTTTCTTTAAAGAATCCTTGACGTTATGGATGGAATATTTTGCACAGGACAGCAAGTCAATGAAGACTGAGGATTGTCTCAGTTCCCGGGCACAGGTGAATAAGTGAATCGACAGACTGGCCCAGCTTCATTAACCATAGGAGACAGAGCTGCAGTAGGCAGAAGGCAGAAGCTGGTAAGCAGGGGCTGCTGTAGTCCTTGCGTTAGCAGCAGCAGGGTGGTTTTGTATTCTCATCCAGAAGCATTGTAGGCAAAGTCCCGCATTATATCCTTAATCACTGTGGAGCCAGTGTCCCACCTTGGTTTCTCATGCAAGGATGACTTTTCCAGGAACCAGAATAGGACTGGAGATCTTGTATTGGGTAATAGTTGTCGTGCTCAGTGGCCAGGATGCTTTCTATCTGGAGCCTAAAACGCCCTCCTCCTCCTTGCAGTGATGCAAAGTGGCATTTTCATTGTAGCATTTCCTCTGCTTTAGTTTTCTGGTATCTTTTGGCTATTTCGTATTGGCCTATCCTTGGCTCAGGACTATAAGTGCATCTCAATTCAGTACCCAGAGAAATCCAAAGTCCCATGTTTAGTTTCAGTTCCATGTGTATCTGTTCATTTACATTATACAGCTATGAAAGCCTTAGTGTCTACCCTGCCTGCCTGGTTGTCCCTTCCTAGATGCTCTCAGCAGGCTTCTCTTCCAGCTCTGTGTTGTTACCCTTGTACTTCCCTGCTGCCACTTTCCCATCTTCCTCATCCTCAGCTTCATCCCTTGGCCACTGTTACTGCCTCGTGCTGCTTTTTATGTCCTCTTGGTTAGCCTGCTGTTGGAGCAGAGTCCAAGTCACACTCGAACTGTCCTGGTCCTATTCTTAATTCATGATTATGGTGTCACACATATGAAATGTGTTGATGGGATCTTACCTTTCTCAGGTGAACTGTGTGATATTTTGCACAGCTGTGTGTCACTGAGATGTATTACAGATACTAACCATGAACACAGTGAAGAAGGCATAAGGCTGGAGAAAGAATTGCTGCCTGATATCATCAGGGCTCTCTTTTTAACTGGTTCTTTGATAATCTCATAGAACTGTCATACACTTACCAGCTTTCTCACTTTTTCACTTTCCCAGCTCTACCAGCTTGCATAAATAGATAACAGCATTTGAGGGCATGGAAAGTATTCACGACCTGCAATATAATAAAGACAAAGGTTTAAGGCATTATGGGTAGAGAATAGTGGTAGAAAAACTGCAAAGTATAAACAGGTGATACACTGAGATGCTGGTGAAGTGGGTATCAGAACAGACAGCTAGAAGGGAAGGATATAGGAATGGATGCCAAAGTTTCTTAGATTTGGCACCAAGAAAAGACATCTGGGGAAAGGGTTATTTTTTATCTTTGGAAGATATTTTACTTTAAAAGAAAAGGTACTTGTTCCACTACTCCAGTCATTAACAAATGTTGGCTTTTACTGGGAAAAGATACTTGCATTATGTAGGTGATGGAAAGCATCAGAATATACCCGAAGCATGAGGGGATCCAGTTAACATTCGCAACCTGTCATCTGATTGTTCCCTTCTGTGCGGTAACTAGTCAGTGTCAGTACCTAACACTGCAGAGGACCGGGTGCATGGCCTGCACAGTGCATGTATTGACTGGTTGCTGCATGCTTGAATACGTCGCATCTATTCCTGGTATCGGCATAGTACCTTACCTGGAAGATGTCTGCGCTGTGTAGTCTTACGCTGCATGCTCGTCAGTTTGGTCAGTGGTGGGTTGCATGTATTGCATGTGTGCTGTGTAGTCTGTTCTGTATACAGGGGCTCCTTTAAAGGATAAGTATTCATCGTTTCTAGTGGATAAGTTATTCTTCACTTCCCTTCCTAAAAACACCGCTGTGTAGTGCTGCTGGCACAGAATGGCAGCTGCCTTTCACCCTCGAGGTCGCTACCTTCCAGCGGTGGGTGAGTGATCCCTGTGTGTACGGTTCGTGAAGTGCTTTGGGATCCTTCTGGATGAAAGGCACTCTGTGGAGCTCAGGATATACTTACTATTCATTTACTGTCTTTTATTCCAGCCACACACAAACTCTGGAAGATAAAACTCAGTACATTCCCACTACAGACAGATCTAGCTGCTAGCTGCAGATACCGAATCAGGACCTTAGCAAGGTGTTTGGTGGGGGGAAGGTGGGCTTAGACCCTGCTGTGATTTCAGCCAAGCTTGTTCTGATACTCCAGAGGGGTTTGATATTTCAGTGGTGTTTCTGTTTTCCTCTGACTGTGTGGGGTATTTACATATCTGGTTCCCAATCGCACGGAAGGCAATTAAACAAACTGAGTCCACTGCACACAAAGGAAAGACCAGAATCACACCCTGCCCAAGAGCTAGACCAGCAACATGCAGTAAGGGCATTTTCTGAGGTGGCTTGAAAAAACACTCTACTACACCATTGTATACTGGCTGCAGTGATCCATCTGCGCCTCCGTCTTTCCATTTTTTTTGTTGGAGGGAGGGACGGGCCCTGGATCCGTAGCCCAAGGCTGCCCACCTGGCAAGGCTGTGCTGAAGTGCCCTCCTTCAGTGTGGTAAGGTTAAGCAGTCGGTAGGCTTCTTCAACTAATGCCAAAATTGGCTCAAACACATTCTCAGCTACAAGGAGCCCAGACTGCTCCACAGCAGAAGAGGATCTTCCTCCTGGTGCTGGTGGGATGGTAGAGGAAGGGCTCCAACCATTATGAAGCTGTTCTAGGAGTGGGTGAGTACAGGGCTTGTGTCAGCTTCTGGTTTGTGCCGTACACAGTGGTGTGCTGGTATTTCTCAAAGCAAAGTGCAATGCCTCACTTAGAAAGCGTAGGAAATCCTCACAAAATAAAATGGGTACGGACGATACCAATTTTAACTGGACTGCAGCTCCGAACTGTTCCCACAGTGATATAAGCTGGAAGAGAAAAAAAGCAATATCAAATGTAGGAACCTAACCCATGGTTGTTCAGCTTCCCTGCGGTCAGCAGGAATGGCGAGAAGCTCAGGTAACTTGTCAGTCAAGCCTTACAAGAGGAGTGGAGCCCACTCTGCAGGAGTTTGGGGGTAACTCGTGAGACCGTGCTGCTGAGGATGGGTGAGCATCCTGCACACCAGGAGCAGCCGCTCCCCTACTTACCCTCTACTGCCACTTTGCAGCTCCTGTTTTCAGTCTGTGTCAGCATGTCATTGGTGGTATTGTCTACCACATTTTGTGTGCTAATTTATGTTATATACATTCATAGTTTACGTGTCTGTTTATTTTGTGTTGAACTAAGTTATTTTCCTTTATTGTTTATGTTTTTAACTGTGTTTCATATTTAACTTCATTAATTTATGTTACTTCATCTTATGTTTGCAATGTATCTTTTCATGAAAAAAATCTAATAAAAAATATTTTTAAAATGGCACAAAAATAAAATTTCCCCAAGATCTGCAGTGTATTATAACATCAAAAACCAAACAGTGCTGGCAGGGCTAGGGCCCTGGCAATCTCTTTCTTCAGAGATAAAGTTTGGTGGCAGGACTGCCCACTGCCAAAGTTCTTGTAGTACTTCAGCTAAAAGGTAGGAAACCTGAGCAGTGCCTGTCACCGTGTGAAAAACCTCAGATTCAAGCTGATGGAAGTAGGGTTTGCTCATCTCCAGTGGAGGTGCAGACCAGCCCCAGTCCTCTGCTGTGGGTCTTACAGAGGGATGGGGCAACGCCGCTCCCCAGGAGATGGCTTCTCCTCCAGGAAGGTGATGCTTCTGGCTGGAACAGATTGGGCAACAGGCTGGGAAAAGGACAGCCCTGAGCGCAAAAGAGGGTTAGAAAGCAAGAAGTGGAGTCGGCTATAGCAGACAAAGTCCTAAGCTGGTGGGTGGAGAGCGTGGAGGGGAACAGTCAGCATGAAAGCACTTTGGTCTGTATTGACATGGCAAAACGGAGAGCCTGTGCTGCCATACCAGAAGCTCCCCACATGCTTCTTCTCCCCTGTCGCTGCAGCCACAAAGCTCCCTATGGGATAAATCCTGCCTGGGTGCTAAGGTAAGTTGTTGATGGCATGCATGGGAGTGCTGGCTCGTGCATGCTGGTGGTGGTGAATGTCTGCATGTTAGATACACAGACTGCACTCTGTGCTGGGCAGAGCACATTAACGTTGCGTGAAACCACAGGTACTGGACAAAACTAAACTTTCTATTTAAAATTATTAAAAATAGATAGTTCACAGCCTTTACCTTCTCTCCCAACTGTGCAAAGTGCTGGTTTTGGTAGATAAAAGCAAAGAGCAAGATGGAAACTCCGGTGGCTCATACAGGAGGTTTGAAAGGAGTGCTGTCTCCTTTTTGTGTCAAATCCCAGACATATTTTTTTTCCTTACTTGGCTTCTTGCCTGTGTTAAATTGCTGAATTCTGCTTCATTAAAATAATTGCTAATTGCATTTTACACTTTACTTTAGTAGCTGCTCAGCAAAGGCTCAGCCATCAAAGATGCTAAGCATCTCCCATGACCTACAGGTTAATCTTCACCGGGCCTCAGTGAGAGCCCTGATGGTCTGCAAGTGCTGAGGTCCGGTCCCCTGCCCAACATGTACCCAAGCAGTAGGATGGGCCACATACTTGGAAGTCAAATTCTGGGGGGCAGTTTCATAAGGTTTATTAAGAATTCCCCGACGTTTTCCTTGGGTTACTCCAAATTAACTGAGGCTCCTGTCATGCCAGTGTTCAGGGGTAAAAAAAAATCATTCAGGTGCATAGAGAGAACTGGACGTTACCTTTACCAAGATGCAGTTGAAGCTACATGTGATCCTTGCCTGAAAGCTGTGTTACAGCTCAGCTGCTTGCAGGGAATAAGAGAAAAGAAAGCCTTCCTGCATCCAACAAGACACACAACATATGCCCTACAGCATATGCCCTAACTGCTTGTGCTATGCTGTTTGAGTGACAACAGTCTGGGTTTTTAATTGTCGTAACCCTAGTTAGTAGTGACAAATATTTTGCAACTGGAGGACTGGAGATTTCTTTATAAAATTTAGACCCCACGTAAAGAGTTTACTCCATACGTCCAGTCTAATCTTGCCTTGAGTTATTCAGCGTATGCGTATGACAGAGTAAAAGAAGCACTGTAGTGTGCTGAGCTTGAAATCATATGCTTTCCAAATCCCCTGCCAGCACAGCTTAGATGAAATTTCTCCTGGAAATAAGGCAGGAGTTGTTGACATTTTCTTTCAGTGGGGAAAAGAGAGGTAGAAATGTGGGGGCAGCTGCTGGTTTCATGCTAAACAAAGACATGCAGAAGGAAAAAATCCTTTATTTTGGTTGAACCTTTTTAAAGAAACTAGGAGTTCTTTGTGCCAAACTTTCACATTGTAATAACCCGAAACTTCCTCACTCTGTCAGAGATCTCCCCGAGGGAATCCCGTCTGAGTGTCGGATGAGACCCAACATGACCTCTTGGGCCTGAAATTTTTGGCATGTATTGCACCCAACTACGAACTCATTTAGCCGCCTCCAACTTCTCAGAGCAGCCTTTCACCTGACTGACTCAGGCACTCACGCCATGCAAGCCTCAGGGAAGGGTCGCAAGATTGCAAAAAATACAGGGGTGCTTCTCATCTCTGCTGTCTCGAGGCAGACACAGGCCACCCTCGCCTGGTCACCCAGACGCCTCTTTTCTGGACACAGGAAAGCGATGACGCTAAGGCACGCTGATGCCATCCTGGACTGTTCGGCCGTGGATGCCCTCATGGCGAGCAGGGGCGGGTGGGTTTGGACGGACAGGCTGGGGGTCCTGGGGAGAGCACTGGCTGTCTGGGGAGTGAGCCGCTGCACAATCCCAAAGGAGCTGTCGCGTGTGCTATGCTTTGGCTTTTGTCAGTCGGCTAGCACAAACCTTTTGTGTCTCCTGCTGGACTTTGTGCCTAAGACCACCTGGAGGGCTAAACCAGAAACAGATGCCATGGACCAGCCCCTCAACTGGTTTAAATCAGCAGCAGTTCTCTGGAAACAACTAAGTCACATTGATTTACCTTAGCAAGTGGATCCCATCCAGCATTTCCACTTGTGACACAACAGTTTACTCCCTTGCGCATTTTAGTAACACGAAACAGATACCAGTTTTCCTAACAAAATGCAGTTTTTTCCTGATCCTCTTTTTTTTAAATGAGGATCCTTAAGATGGGAGAATCCCCAAATGATCGCCTGCATCCCACCCACCTCCGGCCAGCAGATGTTCGTATCGCTCAGACCCACGCTGTGAGGCTGATGCTTCTCTCTGTGTTTTGAAACAAAATCCTCTACATCAGTATGCTGTAGTCGGGGGCCACTTCAGTACCAAAGCTGAACGTTACACTTAGTTACACCCCAGTGCTCCTGCCTGTAGCCAAAAATTTCACAGCATTAATCCCTGTATGTGATTCCAGGGATCCTTTCACCATCTGTCTTACCACAGAGGTGGATACCACAGCCGAGCAGACATCGGTGACTGCTTCTTGCTGTCTTAAAACAGCTTCTTGCACCCATCTGTTTGCATGTCCCCGCGCGCGAGGCCATTCGGCACCTCACATTTCCCTGAGGCGGTTATCCTCCTGGACAGCCGGGCTCCACACTGGGGACTCACCCCAGCCTGCAGGCGGGAAGTTTGCCGCAGAGCCAGCAAGCGGGTCTGGGCTCCCGGGCTAACGCCTTTCCTGCAAGACAGGAGGAGCTGCAGATGGAGCCCACCGCCTTTGCCCGCAGAGGGAAGCAGTTGCCACTGGGAAACCCGTGAGCGAGGTTTTGCTCTGCGCAAACCACGGCCATCGGCTCCGTATCCGATCCACTGCCTTCTCCAGCGCAGCCTTTCTGTCAGCTGCCCCCTCCCCTCGGCCCCCAGCACTGGCGTTTCCCCCTTCCTGCTTTTAGCACGTGCATGTCGAAATCGGGGCTGGATGTGGAACAGCGTTTGCTCCTCACACCCGCTGGACCCTGACACGGGGAGCTGGCGTACCCCCAAGCTGCCTGCCTGTGAGAAGATAACAAGAGGAACTGCCTGTTGCAGATTAGTTAGAGTCTGACTGAGCAGTCATTATACAAACCCAAGGCTTATTTCTCTTTTTTTTTCTAAGGAAGTATCCAAATATAGGTAGAAACTAACTTTTTTTTTTCCTAAAACCAGCCATGTTATTCTTCCAGACATTAATATCCACATCTTTACCTTCTTCTTCCTATAAATTGGATTCAGGAACTGGTAACTCCTTAGCACTCTTTCTCTGGTATTCCTTAACGGCAGCAAGAGGCCAGCCGTGGTTGCAGCCCCCCATGCACTGTCACATTGCCCTGCGGAAGACTTGGCCACCTTCTGGGGTGGCACTGGGCCAAGCTTCCCAGAAGTGCATTTAAAAATAATAATAATAATGATGATAACAAAGAATTTGATTTATAGTGAAAGAAAGCACGCATGCCTTAAATGGCAGCAGTGCTGGCATGTCTGCTGAGCTCCGGGGGGGAGCTGGTCCTTCCCAAGCCATGCCCTGGGTGCGAGCTCCGTTGTAGAGACAGTGGAGTCACAGAACTGTGACTGTGGCTCCCTTGTCCTGGGCAGGACAGTCCAAATGATGACAGTGTTTCCAGCAGCCAACTGCCAATATACAGAAAGCAGACAGATTAGGCCGTGGGTGTTTGTGCAGCTGAGCAAATTATTTGGTAAAAGGCACACATCTGAGTAACAAAATCTTCTGTAGGGAACTGTTACATCCTCCTGGTACAGCCCTAAATGGGAAGAGATTAGAAATCAAAGGGAAAGGGGGTGTTTCTTTTTTCTTAGAGTGTTAACTCGTTAAACAAGGCTTATTTCAGATCACCTGCTAAATTTTATATTTAAATTTTCCTACATTTTGCACATACTTGTTTTCACTGTATAATCTGTTTCTCTTGCTCTTTGTGTGGATCTTTCTTTCAAACAGCAATTAGTAAGACTTTCATTTGCAAAGGAAATCTTGGCTAAATATAGTAACGTAGAGGAGGTTGTTTAAGATCTGCTAGGTATTCCACAGCTCTCTGGTATTCCCTGGATGTTTATTTCAACCAAGACTTTTTTTCTTTTAAGAAAAACATAATTTTTCAAGAGGAAAGCTAACCAAAGAAACACAGCCACTGGTGCGATACCTGAAACAATTTTTCACGGTTGGATCAGTAATTGCAAAGCCATCAGTGTCCCCTATGGGGATATACCCTTCCTACTGTGTGCGAATGGAGAAGACCAGCTGTAGGTCCTCTCTTGCTCTGGATGAAAGCAGGGGCTCCATGGCCTAAGCCAGTGAAGGGATTCAGACATGCAGGTGACCTTCTCCCTGGTCCTTGGTCCCGCCAGTCAGTGGGAAAGCTGATGTGGATGCCAGCAGTGCACAAGCAAGGCTGCCACGGTCACGCGCTTGTGTGGTGGCTTGGAGGAGAGCATGGGGAAGGCAGGAAGGCCAGGCAGGAGTGGACAAGCAGCGACTGAGGAGACACGAGACTAAGGAGCTGGCAAAGTGGGGTGGCAGCAGGGCAGGGACAGGAAAAAATCACTTTTTTCCTAGATGTGTTTTCAATGGATGATGTGCAGGTGATACTGATTCACAGGCTGTAGGAATGGCAATCCCAGCTTTCACTGCAGCCTCGGTTTTGCAGCCCTTCCCTACCTGGGGTAGCACTCTGCACGGGAGCCATGGCCTGGCACTGGCAGGACGGCGCCGGGCAGGACGAGTAGGGGTGAGAGTAGGACAGGGCTTTGCTTTGACCAGTTCCCTTGTAACAGAGAAAGGAAACATCTTCATGAGACAGTATCCTGGGGCACAGCTGACCACCTTGAGCGATAGCCACCTGAACATCACTAGCCAAACCACCTGCCTGGGGCAAAACCACAGGCACCTGAAATGCTGGGGGCACACTCACCCCCCCATCGCCTGCCTCCCTGTCGGCAGGCCCGGGGCGGGCAGCCATGCACCCCGCTCTGGGGGAAGGCACCCGCCCCTCACTTGCAGCCAAACCATCCCACAGCATCACTCACGCCTCCGGGTTTCTTCTGTCTGTCTGTCTGTCTCTCCCTCCAGGGAAAGTCTCTGGCGAGCAAGCGCCTCACGGGTCTGATGCAGTCCTCCTGACAGCTTCAGCCGACTGCCCCGCAGGAGAGTCACCCAGGACCGCCACCGGGGATGGGGCATTTTGGGGAGAGGGGGTCCCTGCAGGGGAGAGAGCCTGAGCCAGTGCAAGCGGAGCGCCATGCACCAGGGGAGCGCCCTTCTTCACAGTTTATATCGACAGTTTCCTACCTGTACAGCTTTGTAAGGACACCGAGCTCTGTGCAGGTACTTTGTTTCTGACCGCGGTTTGGAGGAGCACTCTTCACCGTACGCAGAAGGTCGACAAGGCAAGGGCTTGCTGTCTTGTTATTTAAGAAAACAGACCCAACCGCAACTTGGAGAAAGAAGAGCTGAGAGAGACCGGTATTTTCTGTTCATCTCTTCTCTCCCTGGCACAAACATGGCTGTAATAGATGGCGCTGCAATCCCACTTGCTCCCTTTCTTGTGGTCATCTGGATCCAATAAAATATCTGCTGGAAGCTGCTTCTCCTTTTCACAAAATCTCAAATGCATTTCTCCTGCAGATTCATTGACTTTAGCTTTGTTTTTCTTTCTTATGTCTCTCCTTTAAGGCAATGAAAAAAAAAAGGGACTATCTAAGTTCATCACTCACTGTCCTTCCAATAGCATGTAGCATGTCCAGAGATAAGGCCAGATCCTCAGCTGAAGTCAGGAGAGCGTGAGTGGTTTTCATCACCTGAGGATCTGTCCCATTGAGTCAGACTCTGATCTTGGTGCAAATCCTCTGACGTCGGCGGAATCGCTCTGCATGTGCGTGTAGTGCAAATGTGATCAGACTCTGCCTGATGCTCAAAAAGTCATGATTTAGATGTGTAATGCACTCACAAACACACACATGCGGTATTTAAAAGTGAGTTGTTTTATATTGTATTTGATTTTCTATTTATTTAAGGTTTTGCATACTTATTCAGTGATGGATGTTCAAGCTTTACTCCAAGTAGATAGAACTGAACCACTTAGAGGAGATTCCAACTCCAGTCACAGAGGGCCAAAACCTGCTCACGTGTATACAGGGAAAGGCAACTCTGATGTGGGCAGGTGTCAAAATTCAATCTACAGTGAGGAGGGAATTGATGGAGATGGGACCGGTGAAAGCAGGGTGTGAATGGACAGGGCACCGGGTGCCAGGTAACTCTTCCTGAACAGCAGCACACCCAGCTGTGTTATAAAGCTCAGATAACTGACTCCACTGAGAAGCACCGCTGTAAGAGTGAAATCGTACCACTTACAGAAATGAGCTTCCACTAAAACTCATCTGACCTACAGCCCATGAATACAACTGCAAGAGGTGATCCAGTAGTTTGTTTCAAACTGTTGGGAGTATGGAGGTTAGGATGAGGACAGAACTGAAGTGACATTAATTTAAAAAACCATGTATACTAGCTGCAGATAGGAAAATGGACTGCATTCACATACAGTATATTGCCTATATATGAAAATTTCAAGACTCAGTTGACTTAGTGCCACAAAACCTCCTGTATTTTGTAAGCATTTCAGATCTGAAGCATATGTGAAAATAGACATTTCTTGGTTGTTTCTTCACTCATGCCAAGGCAAATTGGCTTTTTGTGCAGGTGGTAGTAATTGCTATATGGCTACAAGTCTGCATTCCTACCTAGGCAAAACCATCTTGCTAAGTAGACAGCTGGCTATAGACAATATTCACTTCTGAGGCAAGTATTATTCTAATATCTAAGGCCTATGTATGCACAAAATCAGGCCAGCAATAGTTTCTGTCAGAAAAAGGACCTTCCCTCTTTATCCATGACATTTCTCATTTTGATACCTCTTTTTTTTCCCCCAGAAAACTCCTATTATCAATTTTACCTAAGGTCCATAGGACCCTCTACACCTGCGTGAATGTACAGTAGAATATTATATTTGTTCTTTACACACGCCTATTTCCATAAACAGCCTGCTGTCTGAGGTCTTCTGACCAAATTCGTCCTACACATACATGGTACACAAGCGAGTTCCAGGACTGCAGAACCATCATGGATGTGCCTGTACATTCATGTGGTGTCCTGCCTCTGAAGGGGACATTTGGTCCCCTCCAAACTGTCACCTAGCTGTCCTTGCAGGACCCATTTGTCCTCTGTTGCCCACCCAGCCAAAGGGTCCCCTCAGGTAATAGAGGGTCTTCATGTAACAGACCCGGTTGTCCATTCATGCACATTCATACGTGTCCCCTTACGTCATCCCTAGGAAAATCCAAAGGCTGTCTTTTCCCAGAGCCTTGTTGATGGTGTTTTTATCTGTGTCAAACCCACCACTGCCATGCGTCACTGGAGCTCTGTAAACCAACAGCTGCTCGCACCCCAAGCTACTCTACTGCCAGTGCTGCCCAGCCTCTGGGCTGAGGCATTTCCCATGGGACGTCTGTCCTGTGAACCCCCAAGCTGGACTGCAGGGCATTCCTGAGTGGGATGTATGCATAAAGCATGAAACTCTGGTGTGTAGCAAGGAGCAGAGATGGCAAAGTGTTACCAGGGGATCTCCGCTTTGCCATGAGTTCCTGACACTGGACAGGTCTTCTCCTGGAGGAAGGATGGGGTAGCTCCATGGAGGTACTCCTCAGTGTCCTGCAGCGTGGGGGGGACACGTGGGCAGGACTGGAGGATGCTGGCGGGTGCACAGGACAGGTGGAATTTGGGTTATGATCTGTGCAGGGAGCGGCAATGCCAGACTTTAACTTGGAGATGTCCCGCTGCCCCGTGAGTGAAGCGCCCTGCTCTGTCTTTCCTGCTCCATTCCTGCAAAACGTGTTGGCTGCTGCAGTGTTTTGCCTGGGGGGGGAATATGCTGTGTTTGAACAGTTGAGTGCATGGAGGGAATTTTGACAGACACAGAGAGCATGCATATGGGCGTACATCAGGGGGCCTGGATGCTGAACAGCTTGCCATTTAAATGCACACTCGTGCAAGCTAATCTGCTCAGTAATGGCTAACTGAGCGGACAGAGCTGCATATTCTCTGGAGAGAAGAAAGCTCTGCTCCTCATTTCCTGACTAAATTTCTCTAAAACAAACATCAGAGTAGACAAGGCCTCCTCCTGGGAACACGTATGAACTGCTCTTCATGTGTCTTACTTCACATATGATGATACTAACATGTAACTGCTTCCACATGAACCGCATCCTTGAATTACTGCTTTTTAATGACATTGCTTATTCCAAGTGATGCTACTCTTGTGCGCTCACCAGTATCCCATTGACTGTTGCAAGCAGTTTTATAAGCGTCCCATGTCTTCCAACTACCTCATCGTCCTGAAGATGAGTTAGGAAATCAGCTTTCCACCTCTATTTATGTTCTAAATGGCATTGTTTCCAGGAAAGGCAGTCTGGAAAGCTTTTATGATGTCCATGCTGTGCAAGCTAGCTACAAAGCTTCCCATACTTACAGGGCTATGGCTGTGAAATATGGCTGTACACTGTTATTTGGATAGCAGAGTATCCAGAGCATTCGTGGCTATTGTGGTGAAACAGCACCAGGACAAGCACTAGGAAGGTTCGACAAACCTGTGCAGACAGCGTTAGGCTAAAGCAAATGGATTCATGTACTCTCAGTATAACTCAGTGCTAAGATCCCATAGAGTACTGTAATAAAATGGTAGCAGGGCAGCCGTAAAAAGTGGCAGTAAGCTGACATAATAATACCAGGATAAATGTAGCAATAAGGTAACACAGGCCGCTGCAGTAAAGTAGCATTTTGATAATGCAGCAATAAGACACAACAGGACGCTGCAGTAGATTAGTTTGGGGAATAAGGCAGTAATAACGTTATGTGTGGACAAACGGTGGTACATTTATAGCAGGTACTGCAGCAATAAAGATAACACAAGGTGCCCTAGTAATAAGTTACTACAGTAACAATAACACGATGCACTGTAAAGTTATATCAGGATGCTTCCATGCTGCAATCGAATCCTACAAGACGTGGTAGCGAGACAATGAAGTCAAAATACGCCCCATTTCGGACTGCAAAACATGAGTCAGCTTTCTGCATGGTAACCCAAATTCTGGAATGATTTCAGTAATACCAATCCTATCACTCCCCGCTTTCAAGGAAGCTGAGGCAAGAGCGCTCCCCCATCCAGTCTATAATTTTGGTCTGAAAATACAAAATTAACTCATTGTCTCTTCAGCCAAATTGTCACAGACTGTGGTGAAGTTCTTCGGTTAGTCCTTACTCAGGTGTAACCCCGCTGATTTTGGTGAGTCCTTTGCCTTGGAAAGGATTTGGCTCTCTCTTCTGGCATGGGTGATGCTTTTAGCCTACAATTATTTCTGTTTTGGGATGGGGGAAGGGGCACCCAGGTACAGAACATCTGACTGTACTGGTCTGTTTCCTGAAATGCACAAATAAATTGAGCATCCTGGAAAAGTTGAAGCAATAAGGACCAAATCTGTTCTGTCACGCACGCAGGCACACGTGAATAATCCTGCTGTGATCAGTATGAGTCCTGGATGCATCCATGGGCACAGCTTGGCCTAACACTGTTCTCAGTGTCTCCAGCAGAGTGACAGAAGCAGTGTATCTTCTCAAGTTTTATTTTTTTATTTTATCTCCTTTCCTGCTTCTCCATATTTTTTTTAATTTAACCTCATCTGTATGAAATGTCCTTAGGAAAAAATCAGTTTGCCATAAGACAATATGCAGCACAGTGGGCAAAGAATAGGTGTGTCCATTTGCTGTCTTTGTACCCTTCAGTGGAGGGTAAAGCATTCTGGAAAATAACCAGCGACCACTGTTATACTCAATAATCATCAGGCATAAGGGTTTAGTCAAAGCATCTATGTCAACAGCAAGGCTTGAATGGAGTGTGTGTGCTAGATAACAAGATGGTCTCCTGGGAAAAGGATGTAAATAGGGCACCACTGCAGACTCCTGACTAGCGGGAGCAGCTCACAGCTGGCTCTGGCTCCTTCAGCCAGTCCCAACAGATATGAATTTTCCACCACATCTTTCTGACCCTTTGCACAACAGCTTTGCTATCCCTTTATGTGGCTTCCTCTGCCTCTAGCTGACTGTGCTCAGTTCAAGTTTTGAGCAGTGCTCTGATACGCCTTGGCTTGGCTCTTGCCTTAAACTCCTTGGCTTGCTCTTACTGTGGTTTAATGATTAAGCAGGATTATTAAAGTAGAGCTCACAGTAGGGTAAGATAGGCTAGGTTATCATGATTTCGTCATTTAAGCTGTAAGCAATTTTGCAGCTTCTCAACACTGTTTATAACCTAAGACGGAGAACAAGCGAGGCGGCTGCTCAGCAGAACAGTGAGCTGGTGAACAATACGCTATCTTCATGCCCATACGTACTTTGAACTTACTGGTGAGGAGAAACGCTTTGTAGTGAGAAAAGTAATCTCACGGCAGGAGAGAGTCAGACCTGATCAACTTTTTCATGTGATACAGATTTTGCTTTGCCAGCCCCTAGCATCTGCAAAGCTTGCAGCTAAGAGCCAGCAACCTTCTAATCCTGCTGCTAAGCATTTGGAAACAAGCTTTTCAAAGGCTGTCTTTACACAGCAATGCTATTACGTGAAGCCTTTTAATGTGAATTTATGGCTATTGCCACAAGTGTCAGTGTGGTTGCCCTCTCGCATTTGCAATAGGAAACTGCGGATTCACCTCACACAGAGGGTGGATGTTAGTGGGCAGAATTTAGGGAGCAATTTGCAGGCTTAGGGCTCAAATGAGTTGCACATGAAGGAGCCTAATGCTGTTTGAGATGGTCAGAAGTGCCCAGGTCATCCACACGGGGTTGACAGCAATGACACCAGATTTACCAGTGCATTCCTGTCTGGGGACCCAGAAGATACCCTGAAACATCTCGTGTGGCAGAGGGTGACTCTCTGTGGGCAATGGCATTGATCCCTGAATATTGCTATCTGTCAGCAGAGATACTAAACGGAGCTTCTCTCTCTCATCTTTGGGGACTTAAACCATGCCATCCTTCCATAAATAGCAGGCGACAGCCAGCCCTGAGCAGCACCCTCTATGGGTGGACTAGGAAATCCTTGTCTGGACCAGGATTTCAGGAGTGATTGTTCCCTTTTGGCTCCTTGTCAAGATTTCTCATGTCCACCCACGTGCAGGTTATTCCTGCATGCTGCATAGCTTCATAGCCCAGCACTGTGGGTGTCTGATTCTTGTCATGGTTCAGCATGAGCCCGATGCCACATGGATTAAGGCACACCAGATAAAAGATTCAAACGATGCTTTATATGCATCATTTCCCCTAAAAGCATCTGGGATTTTGAAATGCCACACTCTGCTCTTTGGAGGTCATTTGGGGCCAAACACAGAAAAATGAGGCACTGTGGGATTTTCCTCTACAAGGAAAAAAAACCTGAAGGGCCTCCTGCCCCCGTAGTGTGATTGAAGGCATCCAGACCAGGGCAGCAAGCGCTGTCCGTGGGGACTTGCCCAACACCAGAGGCTCACTGTTTCTCTACAGGGCCATGTCCCCATGCTGGCAGAGGGCAAGCCCTGGGGACAGGTGGAGGGGAGTCCCATGGGGGAGGACGGAGGGGGCTGTGGTGGCTGTTGCAGGAGGAGTACGAAGGTGGGTGGAGGTGAGCTCCCCAGAGGGTCGATGGGATCTGTAAATCCCTGCTGCAGGGGACATGAAACATCATCCTCTAGTGCCGCCCCGTAGTGCGCTGGTGAAACAGCCGGGGCAGGGGAGGTGGGCAGAGGCGTCCCCTCGCATGACCTCGCTGTCGATCGCCCTCCCAGCACAGTGGGAATGTGTCACTGCCGCTGAGTATTTTTGGCCTCACACAGGCATGGAGGCCACTCAGGATTTCGTCTTTGGACACTTGTGGGCAGCGCTGGGAGCCAGCTGGCCAGGGCCGGGGCGCAGCTGCGCCCGCTGCGGGGAGCGCCCGGGTCGCTGCTGCTGGGGCTGCGGGGAGCGGGAGCCTGGCTGCCACAGCCTGAGCTGGCTTCCCGCCTCTGCGGGGGGGGATTTAACCCTTCCCGAGGCACCTTCCAGCTTTTGCAAACACGGAAAACAAAGGCTTCACCCCGAGCTTGAAAGCTCTGTCAAATGCCGGGGGTGGTGTTGAAGCCACCTGGCTCCCCTCAGCCCACGCCCGTGCTGCTGTCATCTACGCTCTCTGCTGTGAACCTCATCCCTTCCCCTGGCACCAGCACCCTGTGAAAAGCTCTGCTCCCCCCACACAAGCTGGGAAGCGACCCGTCAGTGAGCTGCATGAGCTGCCTCTCAGGAGAGCAAGACCTGTGGCTGACCACAGCTCTCAGGTTTGAAAGGTCCCAGAGCTGAGAGGTGTTTGCAGCCCAAGCTCTCCTCTTCAGCAAGATCAACCCATCCATGCCTGTGCAAGTGAAGCTGCAGAGCTACGAGGCGCGACCACCAGCAACCCTGCTCTGAGGGCTGTGCAGCTTCCCAGACCTGCCTGCGACACCCGCCCTGTGCCCAGCCACAGCAGCTCAGGGCCACTGGGCTGAAGGGAGTTAGACTGTTTTGTGTGTGTGCCATTTGTCTCTGCAGGACTTGTAACCTTTGCTGGTTTTGAAGCAAGGGACCAGTACAGACCAGGGAAACTGATACCTTCATCAACTAGACCCCCTGCTTAGCACACAGGAGAGTCCATCTTTAATATCTTGGGAATCAGACTGAGCGAGTTGCCATGTGCCCTTTGTCCTGCAGGACAGGCTTAATCGCTTTGTTTATTTACCATCAAGCCATCCTGCAACTCTGCTCATCAGAGCATCGGTACTCCTCCGTGTGTCATGCTGCCAGCACACCACATCGCCGTTACACCAGATCTTCCCCGCATCCCGTTGCTTCAGCACCTGCGGTTCTCAGCTGCCTTTCCCCCTCGTCACTATTCATTCTTGTTTTCTCTGAGCCCCTCTTAGACACGCTGGTCTGTGCAACTCATGAAGGGGTTGTCAAACTGACATTTCCCTGCTTAAGCTGGCTGAAGAATCAGTCTCTTCACCAAAAGAAACGCTCCTCAACGCTGCCACGTGCAAAGCTACCGAGGACTATATCTGCTCTGCAATTACAAAAACAGGGGGAAGGGGATGTGTACATGGGTTTGGACTCACCCCTCTTTGAATCTCAGCCTCACAGCGCAATTTGGCCTGTGAGCAGGACTGGCACATCCTGAGCTCAGGCAGTGGCAGCACCTTGGCAAAAGCAAGTTTGCAGCATTTGCCTGCACACTGTGTTCAGGACTGCTTGGCCGTCCTGTCACCTCCGGGACAGCTGAAATCTCTGACACCGTTTTCTATGTGTGTCTGTCAGTGCAGCTGCATATTTGTTTGTACAGACGGCAGCAGGGAAGGCCTCAAGTCCTTCCCTCAGTCGATGGCTGATACTAGATGTTAGATCCTCCATGCTGGGGCACAGACAGGTTTTGGGCATGGTCTGGCCAATTCAAGCTAACTAAAGCTTTTCACAGTCTAGAAAAAGCCTGTCTTGCCAGTACCAGAAAGGACCCTCAGCCAGCCCTGTTCATACACGTGCACATCCAACACATGGGAAAACACCATTTTTCTGTGCTCAGTGTGATGGATCATCTGCTGTGGGCCACCTGCAAACTGCAAGCCCTATCCTGTAGCCAAACTCCTGAGCTTCTGCATGTCATGCATTTTGGGTAGGTAGCTACCCTACCCAAAATGCCTGTCCTCCTGTGATGACCTGCCTCTGGACACAGAGTCATTCTGCTGTGATGCTGAACTCCTCTGCTTCGCCTTGCCTCCCCCTCTGCAAAACAGCCCTCACAGCCAAAGCCAGGCAGAGCTTTGCTGCCTTCTGCCATCCTTTAATTAGAGAGTTGTCAGACCCTTATGGAAAGCAGCACAGCAAACCACAGGCTTCTAAAATGTGGAAGCAATGGCAAGAGCAGTGCTAGAGCTACCTGCACCAAATAGGGAATAAAACTGGTTGTGTGGACTTTCTCACCCCAGGTATTACTGACCTGATGAATATTGTGGCAGTTTTGCATCACTGTAACAGTGGTTTGGGTATGACCTTTTTGACTCATCTGCCAGGGCTTTGAGGTCTCTAACGGGTGACAGGAATGATGTGCCCTGGCTGCAGGTGAAGGGACCCGAATCAGCATCCTTCTTTTGGCTCCCTGCCTACCATCAGGACATCACTGCAGCCCACTCTCCTGGGACTTGGCCATCCCTTCCTGACTTTCTCTTCTAATCAAGCAAGCAGTTCCCAGAAAACAGTCAAGTTACTATATTAAGGTGATCCTGCCCTCTGTGTCTTTTTGTTTCTGGGGAGTCTTAAGCAAATCAAGTTGCAGAGTATACACAGAGCACCACAGTCTTCATGTCAGATGAAAGGACAGTCCAGAAGGAGAAAGGGGGCAAGAGAGAAAGCTCTGTGTTTGCATTCATCTCTGACATGATGGATTCCCCCTTCCTGGAAGCAGCCTTGGCATAAATAAAGCCAGTGTGTGCAAGAACTCCCTTCACTACCAACAGTCATGGAGTCATAGATAATAAAAGACCTGGCAGCTCATCTTGCATTGCTCCCTGTAATCAGCAGGATTTTACCTACTGAATTGAAAGCAACCTACCAAGGTTGCTTTATCTAGCATGCCTCTGAAATCTCCAGGGATGGGACCTTAGCAGATGCCCTCAGGAACACATTGTTCCATACTTGAAGCATTCTTACTACAAGGAAAAAAACAAACATATGATGTACAACACAAAAAGCCATCTCTGAGTAAGTTTAAAAACAGTGAGAGCCATCTGTAGGCCACAAATAGCAAAGGTGTTCAGCACTGTACATTTTTTCCCCCAAGTATTTCCCTTAATGTATTTTTTTGCATTGTCTTGAGTTTATTGCACTTTGCATCAACATTCACTCTCCATTGTGACACAGTGTAGATATCTGTGGACTATCATGTCTCTTTTCAGCCTTATCCCCACCTCAGACTATAACGGCTGAGGCCCTTCTCATATGCCAGTTTCTCAAAGATTGCTATCAACTTTGCTGCCTTTCTCTTTCTTTAAAAGATCACTCAGGAAAAACATAATCATGTGAAGACAGAAGGGCTGTGCTCATCCATACGGCACAATTACCCAGTCACTTGCGTAAGTGAGGTATCGCCCTGGCATCGTGCCCTTCGTGGCAAACTACATGCATGTGTCACACATGTTGTGGTGTAACATATTTGTTAAATCTATTTATTGCACATCTTCGACCACTTTACCTACCTTCATCCCACACTGCCATCTGTTCTGTGGCTACCACCCCCCATCCACTCTCCTGAGTACCTATGGAGGGCTGCCAGGAAAATGGTTCCTCCTTTTCTTGCCAAATTCGGAATTTCAGTTGCAAATTTACCCTAGCAAGAGTGCCAAGGGGAGACAGAGTCAATGCCAAACCCGCTCCAGCTTTCCTGTTGGGCACATCTTCAATTCTGTCACAGTAGCTGAAAAGGGGAGCTGACTCCCATCAGAAGGGGGTCATGCCCAGCACTGCTAGAGGAATCAGCAGTTGTGCCCAGTGCAGGAAGAGCAGATCATCAGAGACTTTAAAACTGTAATATCTGCAGAATCAGAAAATAATTCTATTATTGACATGCATGACATTCTCAAAACCCTGTGCATTTGTCCTCACGGAAACTAATGCACCTGGCTGCAATGAGTGAAGGTCTTTTTGAAAACAGTTCCAATAAAATGCGTTAAAACCACCTAGATCACTCCTGGAATCGTTTTTCCACAGAACAGGCTTGCGTAATATCCACAGGGCTTTTTTGTTTGCATGTAATACAACCATCCTGCAGTCATGTTAGAGAAAGCTTTATACAACACTGTACCATCATGCTTGGTCAATACATACATATGTTCAAGCAGATATTTCCAAAATCAAGTAGGGCTTTCTGTGCACAAGTTCCCCACAAAATAAGGCAAATGCATTTTTTCCTATTGTATATCCTGCAGGTGCTTTTATCTGGAGATAATATGTGCTCCCCTCAGTGCTGTACTAGCACTGCAGCCAGGCATGAGACATTGCTGAGATTACTAGCCTGCTCCTGGTGACTCATCCCAGCTGAGCATTTGTGTGGGAGTGCACTTGAAATGATCCAATTTACTCGGTCCCCTAAAAGACCACAGGAACACCTGCCCCAGTGGGGTCTCTGCTGGCAATATGTATGGCAGAGGGAGAGGAGTTTGACCTGGTTCAACGGGCTTCATCTCAGCAGGGCAGAAGTAGGCACTCCACTTACTTAGGCTGATGGAAGATCTCCATGGGAGAGGAGGTTGAGAAAGAGGTCCCAGCGAGCCCCTTCCCGCTCTCTCTGTTCTCATCCTTGGAGGCAAGGACCCAGTTGATGAGCTGGTGATTCAGAAAGTCCTTTGATCTTCCTGGCCTGCTGCCTTCCCACCATCTCAGCTCCCCTGAGGCTGCTGAGCTGCTGTGTATGTAAATCTTGGCCATCACCTCCTGCCTCTCCAGCGTGCTTGGATAACCGCCTGGAATACAGGATCGTTTCTTTAAGATAGCACTTGCATCAGGGATGGAATTTATGATTGTCATGGAGGGGATACCATCATCCACATGAGGCTCATTACCACTACACAACAGTGATGATGGGAGACTTGAAAACGCAGGCAGAACACAAGGTGTTAACCTCAAACATGCTGAAGGCAACCTGTCCCTGCCCCAGCCACATCCTGAGAGGTCACATACTGGGTGACACACCTCCCTCCAGGGCCAGGTGGGGCGATGCACTGCTTGCACCTCACAGCCGGGCTGCTTTGAGGTTTTACAGGGAACTTCAAAGCACAGTGCAGACTCTGTGTGGGCCCAGCGGAGGGGCAAATTCGCTCCCAACAGGAAGCATTTCTCTACCCCCTCGGCTAAACTGTAAATTTAAAAGCAAACACAAATTGCAACTGGCTGTTTTCAACATCACACGCCAAAGAAGTGTCAAGGTCTGTGATACCAGGCAGAAGTAGTGCTCAATATTAGAGATGGAAAATTAATTTCTATTAGCCTATGAGACTGTCATTCCTGGGCAAAGATGTCTTTGATGAATTCCATCTCTTCTTGTGTTAACAAATTGCCTGCAAGTAGATTGCAGCATCTCCAAGATTTATTCACTATTTGAATATACTTGCCAAATATTTACTTGCCAGAGAGTTATTCCTGGAGAAATTCTTGATCTGCAGCTCATTTGCAAAGCGATTGCTACTGGCATTGGATAGTTGAAATTCAAGGAGTTTTTCTTAGACATGCAGATTGCCTAGTATTGTCTCTGCCACCCAAAAATATGGATACAACTGTTAGAGTCAGGTTTGCTCAACCTTTCTCTGATATTTGTTTTAATTTGCCTGTTTCCAGAAACATTCCTCTAAGTCAAGTTCTAACTCAGACCATTCCTGGAAAGAAAAGGGCTGTGAAAACAGCCAAATCTAAATAGTTGTTTATTTATTTGCTGAAAAACTGTAGTCGGTGTCATTCGGTGCTCTGGACATGGGATGTATGGGGTTGTATCCAGCTGCAGGGTAGGTGCCTACAGAATTTATGCAGCTAAAACTTCCATGAAAGTTATTAGAGTCTCCTTGTTTGGGCAAAACCAGCAAGCCTGTATTCCAGCCTTGCCACCCAGGTGGTTTTTCATTCGGACAGATAGTAATTGTATCTTAAGGCTACTAGAAATAACCAATCCATAATTAAAAGGCTGCTGGTTTTAATGTACACAGAAAAGGCCTACCACTCACTTTAAAGGTATACAATAAATCAAACTGCATTTTCTTGCCACTGGCTAGCACTTCATTTCTCTGAGAGTTGGCACCCCTCCAAGACTCAATTTTTAGGAGGCAAAGAGCAATTGTTGGCCCCCTGGACTTCATGGAAGATGTGGTTGATTATTTAAAAAAAAAAAAAAAAACAGGGCCTTCTGTTAAAA
>NW_008795283.1:527918-544949 GCF_000699145.1 Aptenodytes forsteri | reverse complement strand
AAAAAAAAAAAAAAAATGATTATTAAAAAAAAAAACAAAAACAGTTCCTTCTGTTAAAAACAAGCAACGTGACAGTGATTTCAATCATTTGTTTTGTCTTATTCCATCCATCCATCCATCCTCTACTCAAACTTAGGACAGGCACTTTGGGAGGAAAAGGACTTCTTCTCCCAGCATCTTGATCAAAAGTATGTTTTTCCTTAAGTTTCTTTGGAGTTAACTCTGTGTTTGTGTCTTAATCCATTTGTGTGTCAGGCTAAGAGCTATTTTGAAGCTATGTGCAAGTACTGCTCATGTTTTACTGGAGCAGCCAAAATTTTTTGAAATGCGATCAATGCCTACTCCCATTTGTTACACCATTCATTAAAGGGACATAAGATACAGTTTTAATTAGGGTTGTGCTGAACCAGCAGCTGAACTCTTGACGTTGTGATGAAGTTAAGTTTCAAATAAAAGGCTGAGACCCTCGGCCCTTCCCTGGCAGAGCTTCTGCTGGCTGACCTAGACCTGCTTGGTTCCCAGAAGGACATGGCAAATCCTTTGGTTAGTACAGACCTACAGCCCTACCCCACTTACCTGTAGTCAGCTGTGAAGGGCCCAGCATACCCCTTTCTCCTCCCTGTAATTAGGAATGGATATGTTCTTTGTCTTCGTCTCTAAAATATATATGCTGGCTGTAAGCTAGGCGAGCTTTCACAGAGACTCCACCAGAAGGCCACCAGGCTACATGGCTGTCGCATGGTGGAGCTGGCTTGTTTGTAAATGTAGAGAATGCAGACGATACAGCTGATTATACAGCCTCACTGGCTGGAAAAATGGGAGGAGCAGAGCCAGTAGACCTAGAGTGACCAGTTCCCCAAAACCAAAAAGTATGTAAGCAGACCCCTATCTCTCAGGACGGACCTGGGCAGGTGGGGAGGCAGCAGTGTGGTACCCTCACACAAAAAAAGAAGTTAGGCAGCAGATAAAATGACAGAGTTAAGGGTGAATGAAGAATGGTGAAGAATTCACCATTCACCATTCACCAGTGGAGGCAACGTGTCTTCCTGAAGTTTCCCTTACCCTGGTCTTGTTGGAGGACTTGCCGCAGTTGCATGTTGCAGTGAGAATATGAATGGTCAGTATCTCTATAGAGTATGCATATAGCCTCTATAGGCTCTTTCACGAGCCCTCCCCAGCAAGGCACCTGTTTTCTCCTTCCTTGAGTGGGAGCCAACACTGGCCACTCGTGCTTTTTAATGTATTGACCATTAGGTAGAACCAAAATGGCACATCCTCCTCTTAATACCAGTGAAGGTGTCACCCAGTCTCCACGTGACTAGTCCCTACCTGGAGATGGTGCTGCTCTCCATGGCTCCTGGCTCTCCATCGGGTTCACTGGTGAGGCAATAGCTAGACCTCCTTGTCCTTGAGGATCAGTGCTCACAGGTATGTAGAAAATATCTGTGTGTTTGCAGAGCTTCCACAATCATGGCAACTGCACAGTCTTTTGTACCAGGGAAGGCAGAGAGACATGTGACTCTCAGGTTAGCTCACTAATGATGGCACATGTAGTGACAAGACTGCGTGTCTGCATATGCTAAAACATTTAAAACCCTTGTTTGGTTGACGTACACTGTGAGGCAGCATGATTTCAAAGAGGTTTTAACTAGAAATTTTGTAATTTATTGGTTGCAATGCAATGATTTCAAAGAGGTTTTAACTAGAAATTCTGTAATTTATTGGTTGCAATGCAACCAACTCATTTCCTCAAGGTCTCTGTGAAGGCAGCAGGCACTGAACTTTCCTTTCCAAGCTTCCCTCTGAGAAGTAGTATTTTTAATATTATTAAAACTTCAGTATTTTAAAAGTTTCATTATTAAATGTTGTATGGTCTGCCCTGTTTGAGTTTTACTGGTATATGCAAATAATTTCACTCCCTGTGGTCCAATGTACTTTTTGTTCATCCCAGAAAGAGAAACAGGTCGTAATTGGATCCTGTACAGCTGGACAGTGTGTGTGTAGGTACCATCTAAGTATAGCCTGTATGAATGACGGCCTTTGCATAACTTCCCTGTGCCATCCATAGAGCAACTGGCTGGTACCAGAGGCAGCACTGGTACAGGAACATACTCTGCAGCAACAGGCCAACAGCCTGGATTTATTAGATTTATGAAATCAAAATTTGATTTAGGAGTCTGTGCCCTGGAATACAGCAAACTCCTGAAAGGAAGACTGTGATTGTGGTTACTTTTGTATAAACAGAGCTTTAACTGCACTGTAGATGACGGAGCAATATTTGCTTTACCTTAGCATCCTGGAGCAGGTTGTTAGTGAGAGCTGATCGTAGGATGCTGGGTGGGCACCTACGCTATTTGAACTGCCAGCCACCCAACACAGACTGGCCTCTCCAAGTCCTGTCCCAGCATGCTCTCCCTTCCCTATAGGAGCACTGCAAACAAAAAGCTGCTTATTATTTCTGAGGTTGTCCTTAGGCTGGTCAATGTGTTCATTCTTTTAGTGGGATCGCAGCACTCTACTTACTCCTGGTTGGAGGCTGAGGGACACAGATTTAGGGAGCTCCTCTGAATAAGTGGCACAGGTTTCCGAAGAGGTGCAGAGATCAATTAAATCCTAAAGAAAAGTTCTGTCAGCTGCACTGCTTATGCAAAAAGACTGTGCCAGATCTCACCACCTTTCACATGCCCCTCTCCAAATCACAGACACAAGCTGGCAAATCATGTGAGAAGCTGTGCAGGAAAAAATGACGTTCAGGTGGTGGTCCAGATGGTGCCAATTTTGAGAGAGACATGCGAGTGCATAACAGAGCCTCATGCGCTCCGAGGCGTGAAGGGCAGTCCACTGCCGTCAGCATGGGAGACCAGTGGCAGACACACGTGAGGCACTGGGGGAGGCCCAGGCAAGAGGTTCAGCAGGAAAACTTCACTGTACAAACATCATATGTTTCCTCACCCATTGCAGCAACTAGTTTTTCATTGGCTTTCTCTTGCCTAAGGAGGCACTTTTCCTTGTTAGCATCTTTGTCCAGCTGCAGCTGCAACAGAGCCTGTAGGTGGGGGGGTCAGCATTAATGTTCCTGTCTCCTCATGACAGCCAGGCAGGGCATCCGCTTGAAATCTGCACGCACCCTAAATGCTTCATCCTCCCTTTCCCTCCTCCCCCTTCAAACATACTGCTTCTGCATTCCCACCCAAACTGCAGCATGGGTCTTCTGAGTGGGCCGGTGAGGAGCAATGCAGAAAAGGCGTCTTTGGCGCTCACATCCAAGCGGAAACCCAGTTAAATGAGGAGTCAACATGGTACCAAACCAAGAGCCATCATTTCTGCAAAACCCTTATACATTATGTAGGGCTGAATTTGCAGCAAGAAAGTCAAAAAGCACCCAGGGAGACTGAATGACTCTCTTTGGTGTGGGTGCCCACCTCGCTGGGCCTCTGCCCACCCAACTGCTCTTGCAAATAGGCAACATGCATATCCAAGTGACAAAATAAGGATGCCAATATTTTCGTAAGAGAAAAGGTGACAATTTGCTCATTGATATTTTTTCTGGATTTATGCATGTATCTATTTTGAACATTTATGAATAACTTTTTTGAGTATTATAATAATAATAATAATAATAAAGCCTCTGTTTCTATACTCCATGTTTTTCCAGCATCAAACCTTGCAGTCCTCAGCAGATTTCCTGTACCTTTTACTGCAGCATCACAAATTTGTCAAATGCCGGTTAGGTGCCTCCAGGGACAAGGCAAAGATCTCATGCTTTCACAGGGAATCTTTTAGGTGCTATCATTGCTCCCAAGAACTATGTAGCAAATGATTTTATTTTTCACTTGAGGGTGGGACTTACATGGTTTAAACGTTCTTCTGCTGCAGAACGCAATGAAACAGAAAATGCCTAGTAATTCTGAATTAAGTTAGGAAAACAATTTACTTTCATTTTGATCCAAGTGTTGGACTTAGGTAAAAGGAAATTATGTCATTCTACCTTTACTTCTTATTATATAATTCAATTTGACATTAACATAATTAAGAGAAAGCTGTTTAAAGTGTGACATTAAAGATGATCAAAACTGAACATTTCAAGTTGAAATTTTTTTTTAATCAGGTTTTTTTTTGTTTGCTTGTTGGTTTCACAAGACTTTGTTATCAAGTCTATTGTCATCTTTCTGTGGAAAATTTCATTTTAGATGAATTAACATTTTCTGACAGAAAAAAAATCCCTTTCCACTGGAAAACGTCCAAATTTTCTCACTTGCTCACTGAAAATTTTAACTTTGTTTATTCTAATGATCTGTACTGCTTTTCAACTTATAATGAGGCATTCCCATAAAAGCTGTTACTTCTTTGAATGTATATAGATTATCTATAGCAACAGTTTCTTGAAATAAGGGGAAGAACCAACTTATAATGAGGCATTCCCATAAAAGCTGTTACTTCTTTGAATGTATATAGATTATCTATAGCAACAGTTTCTTTAAATAAGGGGAAAAACCCAGAAGTATTAAAAAAAAAAAAAAGCAGCAACAGGTTATTGAAAAGATAAATAAAATCCTAAGCTAGTTTCACCACCACACTGGTGGTGTCTTTCCTGAGGGAAAAAACCAATGTTGTGAAGCTGGTCTTGACTATAGTTGCAGAATTTAATTAAGTTAATTTATCTAAGTTAATTTATTTATTTAAGTTAATTAAGCCTTATTTTATGGGGTCAGGCCACAGGGAGTGTTGGTATTTAAGTTGTGTAAGGGTTCATTTCTACCTTTGCTTCTCAGTTGCAGCATTAGCATAGCCCAACCATTCTGACTGGAATGTATGGGACATGGCTGCAATGCATGGGACACAAGCTGGAAAATCTCAGCAAATGCAGTGGGGGAAGCCAATGCTCAAGGACTCAGCCTCCTGAGGCTCTGATCACAACCAAATAACTTTCCTCCACAGGCAGTTAATTTCTGGTCTGAAGCTTCATTGTGCTTCCTTACATGTCCTGTCGTGTCTGAGCAACTAACAGCAAGGTCTAGGAGGAAAAGGCGTTCAAGAACATTTTGGGGTTTTTAAGTGCCATCTCTCCTTCACCCACCTGCCTCTGTTGGAACAAGAGACATCTTCCAGTAGGTTGGACAAAGCACTACTACCCTACCTCAGTAGGAGAAAGAAGTTCAGTCAGGGAAGAAATGGTTCATCATCACTAGGAAATACAGAAAATTTGAAAATCCACTTCTCAAGTTTATTTGAAAAACATACTTTAAAAAAATATAGTTTAGGAGGTAGTCATTTAGCTGAGGTGTTGATGATTCTCGGCAAGTTCCTGGCAAGAAAAATCACTTGCTCCTTTTCTGGTCCCCACCATGGCTCACTCAATCCCTCGTCTCTGCTGAGTCTGGTTAACTCATTTCATAGTCACTCATGACTGAGCAACGATATGGAAAAAGGTAGTGTGTAATGGAAACCGTGACCTGTCAACTCATGTGCGCTGGTGCCAAGGAGGCTGCTAATTATAGCCCGACATGTAAATACTCCTGGAAGATGATTGTACTTATTTGGACTAGTGCAATATTAATTAAATACTTTGATTATTTCTGAGATAGACTTTGGGAAGGAGGGGGAGAGGTTGTCAAGGGAATTAACCTTTTCACTGCTAAGAATAAGGTTGTCTACCCCAGAAACTGCAGCAGAAGGCTGTCTGAGTTTTCCTCCCTCTTTTCTCTCTCCTCCTGTCTTTGACCTACTCCCATGACACCTCCCATCATCATCTGCTTGCCCTTGGGCTCCCCTGGCTCTGTGTTTGTGCCAGTTCCTCAAGATCACAACTCACCTGCCTCCTCGCACAGGCAGAAACCCAAAGGGGAGGGATGAGGAAGAGCTTCTGGCAGGGAACCAGGGTGGTTCTTGTCCGAGGCCAGAGCCCCTGGCTGCCTGACCTTCTGCACTCATAAAATTCCCAGTAGTGCCTGTTTCTGGAAAGCCCAGAAATGGCCAGCTTCTAGCTCCTACACTGGGCTTCCCATCAGCTTCCAAATACCAACACAAAATCGTCCCTCCTGGCTCAGGCTGCCCTGAATCGGTGTCATGGTACCTGCCTTAATGCAACAGCCTCCTCCAGCTGCACAGCCCCATTTATGAAACAGTAAGTCTCAGCCCCAGCTTATGCAGCAGCTGGAGTGCACAGAGCATCACTCAGCCATGGTGGGGACGGACATCTGGGCAAATGCACCTGTGGCAGCTGGGAGAGGTGGGAGAGGGAAGGGAAAGCTGGTGTACAAAACTGCAAACCAGAGGAGCTGGGACCACCTCTGTAAAAAACTACTGAAGACTTTGGTGGGTTCAGAAATGGCAGGACAAGATGTCGCTGCCTGTCTGACTCGTCCCTAGGAGAAACGAACAGCAGTGACATTGCATATGAGAGGCAAAGACTAAGAACAGGAGGTGCGGTGAAACCAAGGAAAATATATTTGGCTTTTCAGTTCGTGCAAGACACAAAGCTAAGCTCGGGCTCAGCTGCAGGCTGTCTAGGACTGATGAATGTTTCACAGGGGTCCTGGGTTTGCAGGGAGCCTGGGGCTGCCCTACAAGCAAGTCCACTCAGGCAGAGGCAGGCTGCAGTCAGCACTGGGCCAGGGTGTTGGTGAGCAAAGCAGACTTCTCAGCCTGGAGCTAGCTTCCAAGCAAGCCTCAGGCCACATTTCAAATGAGCTTGTTGTTACCTTTTGAACAACTCTACAGGAGGCGTTGAGCTGTTGAGTCCAGCAATATCTTTGAGTGACTTTGGGGACAGTGTTTTCTAACAAGTCCTCCATTTCAAGTGAGCCGAAGCTTTGTGTTGAATGAATCCTCTGTTACAGTGTGTGGCCTTGGGACAGTCACATGTTTGTGTCATTTCAGCACAAACTAAACCTGCTGTTCCTGCACCATGTCATGAGGTACACCATAGTGTGCCTCAGTTTCTCTCTCCACTGAGTGCCTGGGCAGTATACCCCGCCTTGCACACATGCAGCACCAGAAAAGCAGGCAGCATGGAGAAGCCAAGTCTTGCACCTTCCAGGGATTTTGTGCCCTGTGGAGGTCCTGCTCATTTACTCGTGGTCCAAACAGGCAACCAGCACTGTTCTGACAGCACCAAAACCAACTCTCCTAATTGTCATCAACATACCTGAGTGGGAGCACAGAGGGGGAGCTGAATCAGTGCCTCTGCAGAGAGCATGACAGCTCTGCTTTACCCAGGTAATAACCCTGGTCTCCCATTCATCTTTTCATTACAGTCTGTAGGACTGGGGAATTCAATCTCTTGTCTGGAGCAGATAAGTAAGAGATGGTTGTGGGTCAGAGCTGCCACTAATGCACTCTCAAGGACTCTCCACAGCTGCACAGTGTTGTCTTGAACATGCAGGGAAAGGACGAGTGCTATTTCTGCCCCAGGAAGGCAGAAGATGTTAAATCAACATAATGAGAGCTGATGAGAAACAATAGGGGCATCAGGACAGCACAGAGAAAGGGAGAGTTATGAGACCTGGATGCTGTGGGCCCAAGAGGCACAGGGACATGCATGCTAATTTCTCCTTTCTCCTGCAGCCCTACGGACCACCAAGTGCTGCTGGGCCATTGACTCCCTAAAAGCAGTGCTGCTGGGAAAGGATGGTGCTGTGCTACCACCAACTGCCCCCCCTGCAAGGGGTGGGGTGCCAGGGCCACCTGCTGTGGCAGGATTTCCAGCTGGGGACGTGCTGGGGGACGCCCTGGCTGAGGGATGGCTGCAGACTTCTCCCCCCTCACCCCCATGGGAGGCACAAACCCTGGAGGCAAACGCCGGGGGGACATTCCCTGTGCGGTGGCAGGAGCTCTCCCTCCGGATTGCAGCTTTGCAAATACCCAAGGCAAAGTGCACAAAAACGCTCCCTCACACTGTTTTGAAGAGCTCCGGTCTTGCTCCAGCCAGTTTCCTCGGGGCATATTCCCTGGCCAGCAGTGCATTCATCAGCCCCCCGCCCCCAAAAACACTGAAGACGTGCAGGTTCTTCATGGTCTGTATGTGAGTGAAAACAGGACAAAGCACAGGAAAGCAGCACAGGCCAAAGACAAAAGCCCAGGCTCAGAAGGAGGTGAAGAAACACCAGGCATCAGCTCCTAAATGCCTGAAAGGGGGAGGTGGAGGGGAAGAGAGTTCTTTCCGTGTAGTCCTTTTTCAAGGAAGAGCAGCCTGAGTTTAATGGCTGGACTTGAAGTTAAAGGGTTACAGCCTTTCACGGAGGCAAATGAAAACAGAGATTGATCAAAGCTGCCATTTTTTACCGATAACTTGTTTGTTCAGAGGCACTAGCCGCTCTTCATGCTGATTGTCTCACTGCATAATCACCATTGGCAGCTTCCCTCACCCTCTCCTAAAGATCCTCTGCATGGATTTTTTCTTTCCAATTGCATTTCCGGGGACGATAAGAAAGTTGCAGCATAAATTAAACAAGATGCCTGGAGAGACTCCAATTCAAAAATAATGTAGATGAATTCCTGAGTAAGAGGGGAATAAAGAGCGAAGCTAAGTGCACTGCCTGCCTGACGGCTTCTCCCTTGCCATGCTCACACCAATTAAGCGTAGCTGCACGGATAGGGTGGCCAGGAAAGCACCTTTGTGCACACATGCTAATTTGTTCGCAGGCTGTGGCGCATAATTAATAAAAGCACCGCTCCACACATTCCCAAAAACAAAGAAGGAACGCCACAAACATTTGGATGCACAGAGACCCAAAAGGGTACAGTCACGGCTGGATCAAAGGCAAGCTGGATTTAGGGAAGATTTATACTGTTCACCTGACACTTGCCGTCAGGATCACCGGGCACTACAAATTTTAAGTCCCTGTTCGGTCATTCAAAACTTGATGCTGCCAGTACAAAATAAGCAGAGGGGAGAAGAAACTTTTAAAGGCAGGAGAAAGAAGTGCAGGGGCATTGAATTTAAACCCAGGAGAAATGGGCCTCGGGAGCCTTACACAGAGTCCTAATGTCAATGCAGGGTAGAGAGAGGGCAAGGAGAAATCCATCTTCATAATAAAATGCTGGCTTTAGCTGTGATGGATGAATGGAGAGTCAGGTTGCTGTTTCTCTACTCCCTCCCTGCTCTTTCCTCTTTATTAACTTAAATGTTGGGGTATTTTTAAAGGACAGGAGCAAGCAGAAATTAAATGCTCACTCTTAAAATGAAGCTGACATGAGCCTCTGGCTTTGAGGATGGATTAGTTTTGAAGGCATACTATGCACAAAATGAGGCCGGTGAGGGCTGGCAGTGGAATTCCCAGTAGGGACAGGTTCCTTTAAAACACAGATTAAACAGGGAGGAAATGCACAGCGTATGAATATGAATTGATGCTGGGCCTTGCTTGGTCTCGCTTCATTTGATAAAGCGCATTTCCTTATTGCATGTCAATTATTTACATTATTTAAATATGTATCATCAGATGAACGTCAGCCCTGAAACAGATACACAGATGCACACGGAGACACACACGTGCACCAGAGCACGAGGAAAGGATGCACACACCAGCTTTACACCATGTCATTCCTCTGCCCCAGGCTCCTCCCAGCTCTGAGAAGGTCCAGAACAACAGGGATGTCGACTGGATTTAGATCTGGTGAAATAGTCCTAAAAGAGCAGGTAGGGCCTGGTATAACAGGTAATTTTGCTGATGTATTACACTTTTATTAGTGAAAGAAGAACTAAACACTTCACTCAGCACAAAATTTGATGGGTACAGATTTTTGGCAGGTGTAAAAGAGCAGAGCAGACTCAATGGAGGCACCCCAGCATGAACCAGCTGAGGTGTTTACCAGAAGAGCTGACCAAGGCAATTACATTTACCCTCCTGTGCTCTTGGCCTGGTGCTGTCCACCGTGAAATTTCCAACAGATGTTTTTGTCTTTCAACCACAGCGTGAAAGATGATGCTCCATGAGCAGCAGAAGAAACAACGCGTTGTTTTCTATGGTTTTCTATTGCTTTGTATGGGATTTTCCAATGCCTTTAAGACGCAGGCTCCAATTGCAATTTTCCATTCAGCTGGGGCATTCATAATCTTTCTCTCTCATTCCCTAGTGTTTAGTATGGTGTAATGTCATGCTGCGTCCTTTCCTTCTGGAAGGGACTAACAAGATGTTTCGCACTCCCTCTCCCTCCCCAATCATCCGCATGTTTTCATAAAATTTATAAGACCCTCACAACTACATGGTTTTATCATACTTGGCTGAAATGACCAAAGAGTTCAGAAAGCATTAGCTGGAAGCAGACAATTTCATGACTGCACTAGTCTTCTTTCCTTTGGAAGCTGGGGTAAAATCAGGCAGGAATGCAACAGAAGTTATTAAATAACACTGGTAAGACGGACAGATGGCCATTAACACCCCCATCACCACATTTGCTTCCAGAAAGATCTTCGCTTTTACTCTGTCCTGCCACAGCAACCTGAAAATAATGTGTTAGAGGGTGAGTCTTTGGACTGTCTGGGGTGTTGGGGAAAGATTTTGAACTACGGGTCTTCACCAGACAAAGCCCAATTTCCCCTTCCCCCTTACAAGTTTTTTTTGTGTGGTTTTTTTTTTTTTAACTCAGCAGACATCAAGGCAGTTCTGTTCATTTGCATCTGAGTTTGGGTGCTGACAGCCGATGGTGTCAGCAGAGCTCTGGGAAGGACATCGATTCCTTTGATAGCGGCTGCAGCGGCAGCATGGGGAGCAGCCAGCCTTCCTCTACCAAAACAGCAAAACCAAGAAAATATTGCACAACACGTACAGGTGATTTGCATAATTGATGCAAAGCAGCATCCCACTGTACAAATCCTCTCTCTGCAGTCAGGTAATCTTCCATCCCCATCCTGCAGTCTCTTCTCTCCCGCTTTCCATCCTGTTAGGCTTCCTCCTACTTGCCCGTTGCCATCCCTTGTTCCCGCCCAGGCCCTCAGCTTCTCTTCACACCAGGTACCCGATACCTCCATTGCATCTCTCCATGTCTCTGCTATTCCTGCCACCTACCTACCACTCCCACCGACAGAAGGAAGATCCGTGGGAAGTGAGGACATTTAACTAGCTAAAATGGAAAGGAAGGGAGAGACTTTCAGACATGGTCATTACCCATCTGAGCAGCCTGCCAAACCACCCAAGAGAAATAGCAACAAAATCTGTTGCTGGAGAAACTTACCTAGAAGCTGAAGCCATTGGTTTCAGATGGTGGCAAGATGACAGTCACATGTGGCATCTCAAAACACAAGGCTTTGTCTGGGACTGAGCACTCAAGCTAGCCATATAGGTGGCCGTTCTCCTCAGGCACAAGCACAGCTCTCCGTGGTCCCCTGAAGGCACCCCAGTAAGCAATACTGGGGGCATACTGGGTAAAATTTAAAAAAATAAAAGTAAACCTACAAAAATAACAACAGCACCAGTATTTATGCTTTAAATTCTGTGCAGTTACTGGCAGACCAGGTCTGGAACCAGCACGCATCGCTCTACATCTCTGCCTCTGTTAATGGGCATCTCTGCCTGCCTGTGCTCAAAGCCTGCAAACAGCTGGTACGTGCCCGTGTGTTGCACTGACATCTGTCCACAGCTACCACCTTCAGCTGAAGAAGCTCAGCTCTTGTTCATAAATAATTGCCCAACCAGCTGCTGGCAGGCCTGGGGAAAAGGACTTGGGAAAGTCACAGAATGAATGCAGAGCTGCCTGCAGAGCACAGTTCTGTTGTGCCCAGTACCTGAGGTATATGGACTCCTCCAGGCCTCTTACTGGGGCGTAACTCCCCTGCCCAGGGTGGTAACATGCTCAGCTCTCCCATTCCTTGTATAAAATATAGAGGCAGGGTGGAATGATCAGCACTGCTCCTGGTGGTGCCATAGAAAGGTGGCCCTGGGCCATGCCAGCCCCTCCCCGAGGAGCAGGAGCTGGTGCTGCCCCAGGAAGATGCTCAAGGGCGGTGTGGCACTTGCTGCAAGGGTGGCTCATATGGTGACCCACACCAAGGGAGGTTAGTTCGTGGCGGGAAGAACTGCCACCTTCTCCTGTCTCCCCATCGGAGCCTCCCTGGTAGCAAGAACAGGGAATCTCCCCCAGAGAATGAAATGCAACTCTACTTCTCATCATCTGAACTCCCTTCGGTTCAGACCGGCTTGATCTCCTTTGTGGCCTTTTGCCTTTCTCCTTTCTTTTAAATGTGCTCATTAGTCTCCTGCTGCTCAGGGCAGCTGCTGGGGCTGGGGCTGGCCAGGCAGCAGGTAGGACCTGACAGGGCCTTCTGATGGGCTGAGCCAGTGGGCACCAGGGGAGACCAGCCTGCGGGCTCCTGCCTGCTGCCTGCTGTCTGTGTTTTGGGGAGGAGCCCACGGGCCTGAGGCTTTCCTAGGCAGAAGAGATGGAGATCCTTGCTGCTGAGTTCCTCTCTCTGGCCAGGTATCCTCCTGGAAGTGAGGCTGCCAAGGCCTGGCCATCTGAGCCATGCCAGATGCTGCCCAGCAGCTCAGCCCACCTCTCAGGCTGCCAGAAGCACTGGGGATTAAATACACCGTCATGTGTAAATCCTGTGTTTAAACAAATAATTCTCTCAGAATAACAGGCAGGCTTTTCCACATGAAGCAAAGCTGACACCTGACTCTTTGCCTGGCTTCTCCCAGGAGAACATTTTAATGAGGCCCACAGCTGTAATATCACACAGAGAACATTAACAATGCTAATTACCTAAAGTTTAGCCATGAATACTCAACCGACCATACCTTGGAGACGAATTGTTGTTTTGGCCCGAACGAAGCACTGATGGCTTGCAAAGCGAATCGAGGCTTGTGAGAGCATCAGACACAAGGCATTAGGCACACAGACCTGGCAAGGCAGCCTCCACAGCAGAGCTGGTAAATAAAAGAGGTGCCTAGACAGAAGGCAAATCTGAGATTGCAGAGAGAAATTGCCTTGAGGTGGCCAAATCCCTCCTGAGAAAACACAAAAGGTGTTGATAGGTCTCTCAGCATCATCTTGTACAGGATCTGCGCAGAGAAAGGGGGGTTATTGGAGGAATTCTTCTGCCAGGCAGCCGCAGCTGGCACTGGCTAAGCCTTGCACTGCGCTGGGAGAAGCCAGAAGTCCACACAGACATGCAATGTGCGAGTGAGCTCTTGCCTGGAAGAGATCCAGGGCCTTTGCTTCACACCATATGCACAATCATTCTGAAGCTCAAGGTCACCACGGAGGTGCCTGTGTGTGCTAGGATGACTGCTCTGAACCAACAACTTGCTCGCTCAAGCTCCCAGTGCCGGAGCTCAGTCTGCAGCACAGTAAATAGAGTGATGTGTACTCTGCTGCACGAAGCTTAGCCGTCACCTCTACCTTCAGCTCCTTATCGCAAATGCTGCAGGGCAATGCACGACAAGGGCCATCGTGCAGCAGAAGAGGAGGCTTGGTCCACCCAGGTGTCTCTTGGAGGGAGACATGAATTTTTAGCAGTCTGTGTTGCTCAGCTCTAATTGAGCACAAAAACATCACATGGCAGGCAATAGCCCATTAGCAACACTGCGTGCTGAGGGGCCTTTTAATTATTTTTGTGTTCCCAGAGGACTACAGAATGCTTTTCGTAAGCATGGTGCGGGAATGCCAATTAGGTGGCCTCCAGCCCTGCTAGACAAGGTCCGGTCACATCACCTTGCGTCACAGGCTGAACCCTGCCCTCCATTTTCTCCCCAAGTCTGCCGTTCTCTGCCGTGAAATATTTATTAAAGGGAGCTGCCGCCTGTCGAGAATGTTGAGTCCCCTGTCTCCTTGCCAAGGTCAGGCTGCCGGGAGGTACTTTTGCTCTCCGTAGCTTCTCCTCGAGACTGCCACGGGTCTTTCTTCCATTCAGCACAGGCAGGCAGCCTTGGGAAGGAGGCTTTTTCAATTCCTATGGATTCTTATTTCCCGGGAATAAGGTGGGCATGTAAAAAAATCACTAAAGCAGAGGCTGCACAGCAGTGAGCTATTGTGGTATCAAAACAAATAGTTGCAGTAGGGCCTTTAGGGAGCACGTAATAAAAAGCCATTAAATCAATTTGTACTGTTGCGAAAGGCCACCTTCAGTCTTTGAGATCACCGTTGTAACTTCTTAGAAAGCTCCTACACTTAAAGATGAAATCCTGGTCCCACAGAGGTGGATGGGAGGTTCACCATCTGCTTATGTGGTGCTAGCTTTGCGCCCCCTGAGTTTAGCTGTGGTTTGCTGAGTTTGGACTTATTGTTTCATACAGTTTTTGTGCCAGAAAAATGCTGAAAGCTTCAACTACAAGCTGCTTGATAACCTTTTATCAACCTTACTGAATGAAATAAGCAGGCACAGCATAGTTTGTTCAGGAAGGACTACGGTTAAAGTGTCAAACAAATTTTTCCTCCCCCAGTATGGGCACATACTAAAGTGGTAGGAAAACACATCCAGGAACAGAAATAAACTCTGCTAATATAAGATGTGAGAACCAAAGTACCGGGCTGGCTGGGGAAATAACCTTCCCTAACAATGACCTCTAAAGGAAGCTTGGGGGCCAAAAATATGAGAAGCAAGGTGCATATCGAGCGTGCACCCCACAGCTGGGCTGTGTCCACTCAGCTGCAGGAAGCCAGATGCTTTGGGACATCTGGGGCTTGAGGTGCAGCTCGTTTGCTGCGGCGGCTGGTTCCTGGCAAACCTGCAAGCCTGTCTCTCATTTGCCATCTCTCTTGACAGCCAACGAGTCCCAGCGCATTTGTTCTTTCCTCGCATGGAAGCTGCCCCGTAGTGCCAATGCTTTCTGGCTGTCCCCTGTGCCTCTTCTGGCTCTCCTACAGGCTTTTTGGATGTGTGCTGCGCTGTGGAGATGGGAGGGTGGGGGCATGGAGAAGCTGCAAACACTACCCAGCACAGGACCACACCACAGATTTATGCAGGGACATAATGATGTTTTCTGTTTTCTCCTTTTTTCCTCCCCTCCTAGTAATTCCTAACATTTTACTTGCTTTTTTGACACCTGCTCAGCCTTGACCTGTCATTTTCTCAGAATTAGCGACGATGCCGAGATCATTTTCCTGTGCAGTGATGGCTGATTTAGAGCCCCTCATTATGCATGTATAATTAGGGTAGGTTTTTTTTCCCCAGAAGCATTACTGTGCATTTATCGACAGTAGATTTCATCTGTCATTTTACAACCCAGTCCCTCATTATCATGAAAAACTTCTGCAACTCTTCACAGTCAACTCTTGTTTTGACTGCCCAGAACAGTTTTTCATTCTCAGTAAACTTCTCACCTCACTTTTCATCTTCTTTTCCAAATCCCTTGTAAGTAGATTAAAAAATACAGGTCCAGCTTAGATCTCTGGGTAATTTTCCTCCTCTGTGAAAACATATTGTTTATTTACACCTTTATACTCTACTGCTGCAACTACTCTGTGTCTTTTATTGGAACCACCCAATTGGCAATCACACTATTATTCAATAGAGTTGCAGTGGAAAAAGTGTAGACAGGCATCACAGAAATAAAACCAGCAGCAGTCCCATTTTTAGGACTTAGCAGACAAGCTATATTTGTTTTGATCTGTGTTTTTAAATTATCTTGTAAGTTCCCACCACTAAATTTCATCTCTCACTGTATGCAGCATGCAATACATCTTTTTTTCTAAATGTATCATCACTTCAAAGTTCATTAAGCCATTCCAGAGACTATAGCCGATAAAATCCTCATCTGGATTCAAGATATTAGCAGAAAGACTAACTCCTCAAGTCTCTGGCACCAAGGCAACGTATTGTCATAAATCCATAGGAAACCAGATTTCATTAGTTCCCTTGGTCATGGAACTAATTGTTTGCTCCTGCACTGGGCACCTGATCATGGCTGTGGGCAGCAGGAAAGCCAGCAGCATTTTAATGTTGTTCCTCTGCTGTGCTTTACTTGATTTTTGTCTCAGGATTATGAGATGCTAGGGATGTAAAACAGCTACCGGGAAGATAACAGCTGCCAGAAGCACAGCCTTCTGTTTTGTACTTTGAGCTGTGCGTACCATGTAGAGTTAAAAAAATAGTGCTTAGAATAATTTAAAGCAGAAATCTGTTACGTTCCTTCAAAATTACCCGTGCTTGGTTTAATAGATGCTGGATTAATTGCGTGCTGTCTGAGAGCTTTTGTTCCTCTCTGGAGTGGCTGTGGTCTGTGCCACAGAGGTGAATGCTACTCTACTGTATGGCAAATTTGACATTGAAGGGCTCTTTGTAGAAATAAGACTGCCATTCTCTCCCATTGTCCCTTTGATTAAACAGTGCCAGCTAAAGAGACAGTTTTGATGGTTGTTTTCATATTATGGGCATCTGGCTACTAAGAGCTGGGCTGAGATCACCAAATCACAAGCTGCTTTAGAGATGCCTGTTTACGCACACCGATCCCACAGTGATGTGATCCATAAAAGTATTTGGATATGCACATTTGGGGGGGGGAGAAAACCAGTTTCTGGGATGTGTGGTGAGGACCATTTGTTGCCTGTGTGTGCTGCCGTTTTCCAATACCCCTCCTCTGGTACCCAAACCCACAACTTTCCAGGACTCCTGAAATAACCCTGGACTGTGGATGCTTTTCCTCCACTTTTACATCAACAGACTCCCAGTGCCCTGTGAGGTACTTTGTGATAAAAATAAAGGAAATCTAACATATTACACAGTGGACTCATTCATTAACTCCTCCTCAGTCACCACCCCTTTTGTAGCTACTCATGTCTGTGTGAATCACCACTTAGTAATGGCTGGGCGATCCCTCAGACGCTTCGGCTTCGGTCGCAGGGACTCCGTTAGTTTGTAATTCATACTGGACTAGGTTGCTGACATCTTCTGTTTGCCGAATAAACTTTAACATCCAGAGTCCTTCCCCAGAGTTTGACCATCTCTTTTTGTTAGTACCAAAGCAAACAGGGAAGATCTCAGGAAGAGAGCGCTCCCCTCTCTTTCCACACATCTGTTTGGATGTACAACAAAGGCTACAGGAGCATTTTTCCTTGTACTTTTAATTGAAGCTTTAATATATAAAAAAAAAAAAA
>NW_008795283.1:460319-527770 GCF_000699145.1 Aptenodytes forsteri | reverse complement strand
AGTCATGGCTGGGCGATCCCTCAGACGCTTCGGCTTCGGTCGCAGGGACTCCGTTAGTTTGTAATTCATACTGGACTAGGTTGCTGACATCTTCTGTTTGCCGAATAAACTTTAACATCCAGAGTCCTTCCCCAGAGTTTGACCATCTCTTTTTGTTAGTACCAAAGCAAACAGGGAAGATCTCAGGAAGAGAGCGCTCCCCTCTCTTTCCACACATCTGTTTGGATGTACAACAAAGGCTACAGGAGCATTTTTCCTTGTACTTTTAATTGAAGTGCTTTAATATAAAAAAAAAAAAAGTACATACAAGTTCTAAACTCCCGTTTTCTGCAATTGTTTACACTTTTTCTAAGTTGCAACAGAATATTAGCTACGTAGGTAGTCAACACCGCTAACAAACTACAGTACAAGTTACTAATAACAGTACAAGATGCTTGGAATACATTCTTGCAAATGTGTATGAATACCAAAGAAATCCTGCAAAGTTGAGAGGTTTCCAACACACGTTGCCCTCTTCTCTCAAACCCCTGTAGGATTTCACTCACGGGTTTCCTAACCACCAAAACACAGAAGGGCTGATCCTTGGCTGGTGCAAGCTGCGGTAGCTCCATTAGCGTCCACGGAGCAACGTCAGTTGTCATGAGCGAAGGGTGTGATTCACTCTGTGCTCAGATAGACACCTTCAAACGGGGGTGAAACATCATGCAAGTTTCCATGCATGACAAACTGATGGGCCTTCTTGGTCAGCGCTGGCTTATAGCATTAAGCAACATATTTTTCTGAGGGTTTCAAGACCGATCTCTTTCTCCTGGAAGAAATCAGATCGGGACGACTGAAGAACAGTCGGGAGCACCCTGGATTCTCATACTGCTCTAGGTAAAGCTGGGCAAATTTCCCTCAAAAAATGCCGAGTTTTGAAGCATAAGAACCCACCCCATCAACTCTCCTCCCCCACAAAAGGCTGGCAAAGCTATCAAGCACTTAATAAAACTGAGTGTGTGATAAGAAGAGCAAAGGTCCTCCACACAAGCCATGTCAAAACAAATCTCTACGTACACACATTGTAACGATACAGTCACTTCAGAGTTCAGAAGAAAGGTTCACACTTTACAAAGGAGGGAAAGGGAAAAAAAATAACACAAGAAGCTGTCCTTACAATTATGTACTGGTTCCCAAACCTGTAACCTTAGTCTGTGGCCACCAAAAGTAAACGAATACCAAGCAGCATAGTGTAACCTCCAATGAGGCCTCACAGAGCGTAGCAACTGGCAACCTGGAGGTAGTGTACATAGCTGAAAAGGAATTTGAAAGAAATGACGGGCATTTTTCTCCTATTCTGGTATGTTTACATAATCAAAGACACGATGACAAACACGCTACAGTGATGTGTCTCTCCAGCCTTATGAGCCCACCTACTTGCCACCCCCGGATCGGTCACAGAAGGATTTTTCCTCTGAACTGAGAGTGATATCTGGGGTATGCTTCGGGCAGGAGTCCTTATTTTTTCCCTCACTCAGTTGTTCTGGCTCGCCTCTGTACTAACCGTGTGACTAACAGGACAATCGGTTTCATCTGAGACTGCTGGGTTTTTCTCACAAGCATCGATACAAAACCTCCTTATCACTATTGCCCTGAAGACCAACATTTCAATGGCACGCTTCAGTCAGCAGCACCCAAAACTCCTCCAGGCTATTCACTGACTGGCATTAGATTATTTTAGTGGGAAGCTACGGAAGTTAGCAAACCCATGACAAGGTTAGCTTTTCAATTCATCAGCACTAAAAGACTGAACACCAATGGCTCCAGCTCAGAGTAAAGACACAAAACTCAAGTTCTCTTTATCTGCAAAGAGGATAAAAGACTATTTAGGGGACACAGGAGTTGGCATATTGTAGAAAACATGGTGGTGGCTCAGAGTAAGAAAACTTCTTCAGCTGTATTTTTCAGTGACTTTGATCTTCTATTCATGTTAAGTTTTAAGTATTCCTAGATTCCTCCAACCACATTATCTTGACACCACAGTTATTGCGTTACAAAAGCCACTATGATGCAGTCACTCAACATACACATGTATCATGTATAGGTAGGGGTATGTACAGCCAGGAAGTGTGGCAGGTTCCAACCCTCATTTTGTTGTTTCCGTAAGGGCAGGCATATCCCAGTTAGGTGAGACAGAGATAACCTAGAGCATCCCCAATGTTGAAAAGAAGGCTGTGAGTATATGAGCAGATAGAAACCTCAAGAACTAAACACCAAGAATTAACATTAGCAGAATATCCTCTGCTTTGTAGCTAACTCAGTTGCTCTAAAAGCTCTCTCAGCTCAAATAATTTTATTGTGCAGAATGTGCAGAACACGCAAAGAAAGAGGTGCTCTTCCCCTGTGAATGCGGGGAGTGGATGTGCTTTCTCAGTATTGCCTAGAAGTTACCCAGTCCACCTGCTCATCCCTAGCCCACTCTCTTTATAACAACAGTTCTTTTGCTTCAACGGCTAACTGGTAAGACAAGACTATTTAATTATGAACTAAATTCAAGGTCAATGTATTAGAAGACTGGAAATAGATACCCTGCTACTTTTAAAACAAACGATGCATTGTACGCTTAGTGCTTCTCTGAATCCTCTTTCCACAGAGCAAAGCATCACAAAGGCAAGATTTCCATCGGTCCTGAGCTGGCACTGCCAGTTCTAAGAATTAAAGTGTAGCTCAGGCCTTCACAGTCTTTGGCTCCCCTGCCAAAAATGCTCCCTGCCCCCTAGAGAAGCCAGTCCATTCTGATTATTTGTGTGATGTAGACACTTCTGCACTTGGACCCACAGTCGGTCATCAATTGCTCTTACGCTGGCCACACACCAGTGATCAGGAGCATTTTTTGATCACTTCCTGTATTTCTTAAACTATGTGCAATAAAATTAAAAGACTCTTTATCCCATACCTAAATTTATCTATTAGACTAGGAAGGACCACAGGAATGTACACACTTCCTCAGAAAGTCCTCAGAAATCAAGTCAGGAGCTTCTCATGCTGTGGGATGTTTTTTCATCTTTATGTTGAGTCAAGCTTTAGCCCACAATGGTTGTGTGTATCACTGACCTGACGCTGAAAGGGCTTTGCACAAGAAACAAACGTTGCTGTTTTCACCACCACAGCATTGAGCATCATTTTGGGTAAGAAACTCTCTGAGACCAAAAGAGCCTCTTGAGAACACTTGTCTAACAACCTTGTCTTCAGACCACTCTGGACCTTCCATGACCCTTCTAAAACCCCTTCATTTTTTTGCAGAGGGCTTCCAGGACACAATCTGACAACAAGAGGCAAGCCACAGAAATGGGTGATACCATGGCTAGACACAGATTATGGCTCTACTCTCTCTGAAGCAGGATGGGAAGAGTCCAGCTGGACCCCAGAGCTCAAAGCTAGACATTGTTTAAAATACCTTTTCACTTACAAACTGAGGAGATTTGATAGCAAAATCAATAAGGTACCTCAAATGAAAGCCCTCAAGTTACTTTTTGAAGCCATTTTTAAGGATAAACCAGTGCCAGATAACGCAGCAAGCCTCTGAAGTCAGAACACAGTTCTTGGATGTTTTGCTCCCAAATTGAATTATTCTTAAAAGGGGAAGGGAAGTAACCTAAAAGCCTTTACAGTCTATTTTTAAATGAGAGGATGTTTTTCATTTAACTCTCTGTAACAGAATAATTTGAAAATAACTGAGGAAACCATGTAATCCCAGCTGGTCTGTGTTCTGTGTGCTCTTGTGAAGCTGCTGTGACTCCACTGCATTAAAAAAAGACATACATTATTCTGTAGCAATTGTCCATGACACTGAGGCTTACAACATAAATTTTGCAATACCTCATCCAGTTTCTGTATGACACACCATGTTTTATTGCAGTAATGTCTCATAATAGATGAAGGTGCTGCAGGGTCCTGTTTGGCCAATTGCTATGGGACCCTGGAGTGCACTTTCATAAGGAGGGAATATCTCCCATAGGAAGGGAGTTAAGATGAGGACTAGATGCCAGGAGAACCAGCTGAAGGCTTCACATGCAATCCTGGGCAAATATTTTCTGTGCCTCGTCCCCCGCCCCCAGCCCCTCCATTAAATGGGAGGTTCAGTTCCTCACTTGCAGATAGCACTGGATGCAAGGTAATGGAGCACAGCCCCGCTATGCACAGCAGAATGCCTCTAAATCAAGAAGTCAGTGTTTTTCGCCAACGTGACAGATTGAAAAATGCTTCTGGTACTTCCATGAGTGGGTTACTAAGCAACACTTTGGCTTCCAGGGAGTAGCCGTGCTGGATGTGATCTCATGCGCCGGCAGCCTGACCACGTCCCCAGCTGGAGCACTGGGGAAAGGAAGGCGAGTGTGTGTCGGCAGCAAGGCTGTGTGGTTTCACTGGCTGTAAAACAGGTTCCTTCAAGATGAGCTGTAACCACAAGGGAAAAATATCCCAGAGGTGACGATGGGCCCACTCACAGGGTGGCTAAAAAGCAAAGACACTGTCAGGACATACCGTTGGGAGAGAAGCAAAGCTTAGGAGGTTTAAGCACCGCTCGGTAAACCTATGGCATACCCTGGTCATGCAAACTTTCGATTCAGCCTGTCTCAGAGCAAATGATGCTGAAGAGGACTGACTCCAGGGAGAGATCCTAAAAATGATAGGGGCTGGAAAAGATTTCCACGTGAGGAGACAGAGAGGTCAAAAAGACTGGAACAGATTAGAAATGGGTAAGAGAGGGGAGGTTAGAGCTGGATGAAGTGAGGTCTGATACAGAAGAGGAAAATCATGCACTGCTGTTCACTGTTTCCTGATATAGCAGTAAGGGGTTGTTTACAGAAAATCAAAAGGCAATACACTGAAAACTGATGAATCAAGTCCAAACTCCATGGAGTTAGAGAGAAATTTGCCCCTCTGACTGCTCCATCATTATCTTTTGCTGAGATTTCTCACTTTCCTTTGGAGCCTGTGACATGGCATCACCAGAACCAGGCTGAAGCAGAACTGAGTGTAAACAGACCAGACTCATCTGGGATAGAAATACCTATTTTCTTACACCTGTTGGGTGTGCTCAACTATTAAGCAGCATGCGTCTTTTAATAAAAACTGAAGTCTAACACCACTTAGACTGGGCCTCTTTAAGACACCAGGCCAACTTCTTGGCTTAAAGTCAATGGAGGAATGTTGATTGAGAGCAGCTGAGAATCTTGCCTGTCTTTTAGAGTGTTGGTACTCTTTCATGTGTCAATAGATCATGCTCCAAATAGGACTGAGATTAAGTTGTAAGGGATAATGTTTTGCCTTATTTTGTTAGAACGCTGACACACCTTTGCAAAACAAATAGGATTTTCTCCCTCCTTCTTCTCCTTCAAGGTGAGTAACACTTATTATAGGACTGTAGATCTATTCCTGATAGGTGAGCAATATTTACAGGAAATAACATTAATATGATACACAAATACATACATATTTGTATATATAACTTAAAGGCTCCTTCTAATTAAAATTCAATACTACAGCATCACACAGGAAGGCTCTACCAATGTATTAATGGGAACGTCACTATTTTGGGATCATTACTTGAGCATTTTAAAAGTGCACTTAAAAGTTGATGACATCACAGTTTTTATCTGAGAGATCCACTATGATGTCACAGATTTATCCTCCTTCTACTCCCTTTTTGAATAACGCGGACAACGTTGTCCCAAGGTCAAATAAAGGATCAATAGCAAAGATCCTAACTCAGTCTTCCCCACCCCCAATTTTAGTTATTGATGTTTTCCTTTGCAACCACTTCTAGTGGAAAAAAGTGTATACCAATGGCACACTCAGTCTGAAATGGCAGATGAAGAAAAGTGAAGCAATAACTTAACATGTACACAAACTTCTGGTTCTTAGGAGATCTGACTGTCTAGCACAGATGACAATTTACTTGAATGCTCTTGAGCCTCTCTTTACATCTGCAATTCAATGAAATAAATTATTCCCAGGCCTGTCCCCATCACTGCTGACCCAGGCTGCGGTGTTGGAAGAAAGTCAGAGTAAACAGCAGGACTGTTGATCTCTGCTGCAGCACAAAAAATGGAAAGCCATCAAGGTAAAGAGGAAACATTTCTCCCTGCATTTTTAAAGAACATTTTATGACTACAGAAGAGTCTGTATGAACTATTGTGTGACCTTAATGCTGAGCTGGGATTAAGTCAGCACACGAGTTTGATTCCCTGCAATGATCAAGGGTTTGTTGAACACTTCTAAGGGAGAGATGAAAGTTGACGGTTCAGTTTGGACCTCTCTATATTTCCGAATTGCTCTAGACCCTTCATATCAGCTTTGGTACACACTGTCTCTGAAATCCAGGAATATCTTTTAAGAGAAGAAGAAAATGAGAATGAACAATGAAGGATATTCTGTAATGAAGCTCAAAGGAGATGACACCTGGAAATTCCTCATGCACTTGCTATAGCCTTCCCAAAAGGATGCAGGGGCACATCTCTTGTGTTATACTTCTAAGAGAGCTATGAAGGAAGAGTACATTAGCCGTAACATTCATGTCTTGTCCTTTGATTTTCAGCAAATACTTCCCTTTTAATGTTGCTGGCAAAGTTTGCACTGGCCATAGTGGACATCAAAATGCAGTCCTGAGTCCAGCAGCAGCAGATGTCTGGGCTGGAAGCAGATCTGTGCTCCAGCAAAGTTCATGGGCAGGGGGATTTCTGCCTTCCTGGCAGAAAATCTTGAGAAATCTAAAGGCAATCCTTATCTTGATTTTCAGGACTGTAGGCACATGGTTCCTTGATGAGAATTAGCAGTTTCAGTGTCTTATATGGCAACAGCAGGAAGAGTCCTATCCAAGGGGACAAAACTCCGGACTGTGATATCTCATGCACAGGTGAGACAGATGCTAGCAAAGACCTTTCAGACTGTTGCAGAAAGGAGCTCTCTCCCAGCCAACCAGTTCATTCATTCAAGACGTGGAAAGGAGATGAACATGAAACAGACTTGTCATTCTTTATCACTTTTTCAGAATATGAAGAATAAAACCTGCCCTTCTCTCTCCTTGGCTTCTGAAAAGTGGGGAGAGGGGGAATGTTTCCTGAGTCAGTGTGGAGATGAAACTTACAGTTTGTTACAATGAACTAAATCAGATGGATGACTAGACTGACAGGAATCGGAAAGAAAATATCAATACCTGAAAAATCAGCAATTTTTGGGTATGAAGTGTTTTATTGTTAACTTCATGCATGCAAGGGGAGGTAAGCTGATCTGGAAATAGTTTCCTCATTTCAGAATAGCAGTATTCTAAATGCACGGGTGAATACTGTAATAATACTTTACATTTTCATCCAATGTGGCAGAAACACACATCAAACATTATTAAGCTATTGGCTTCATTCCCCAGCTGCAAAATGCCTGGCATTCTCACTGACATTTGTGCAATAAGAGGGTAAACCCTAAAAACCCTCTGTCCCCCAGAAGTAATTGCTATTGTTTACCTTTCCCCCACCCTCAGTTAAGTGCCTCAATGCACAGTGGTGGTGGGACTTGCCAAACACTCCAGCGGTGCAGCTGCGCGACAGGATGGTAATGCACCTCTCCTCTGCTCTGCACTAAGAGTTGGCCATCAGGACAGCCAAATTGTGCTCCCACATCTTGCAACCTGGCTACTTCAAGAGAGGCACACTCCCCCACGAGCCTGGGACACTGCCTGGCAGCGTCGGTCACTCCTGCCCTTGTCTGCAGTGCAGTGAGACCCTGCGCCCCAGCCGGCACGGCAGGGGACAGAGCTGGAACAGTGCCAGCACTCTCGCTGCAGAACTGCTCCCCAGGAGCAGGGACTTGATTCTTTGGCCCTGGTCGATGGCACCAGCACTGGTAGAAAGGAGGCAGCCTGAGCCTGCACTGCCATGGGAACATGACAGGGAGTAGGCTGGGCAGCTGCGCTTTTAAATCAGTCCCCTTCAGACCAGAGACCCCCCCCTCCTCTCCCTTCCCCTCCAGTAAAACCAAGTTTATCTTATGTAAACCAGACTGGGTTTGGTGCCTGCCCTGAAAAGCCATTTACATACTGCCTGGGATGGAGGTCGTTGTTAGTAGTTATATCACCACTGAAGATGGATTTGGCTGCCTCCCAGTCCCAGCTCCTGCCCTCTTTGACCAGAGGAGAAGCACAGCCACAGTAACTAAAACTTTTCATTTCCTCTGCAGGGTCTTGGACCTTCAGCATCCAGCTCCTGGCTTGTCACCTGCTCCCATCTCCCCGGGCAGCATCACAGGCCCGTGGCTGGCAGAAATAAACGGCGTAGGGAACAGCACAGGAGAGTTGGCTCTTCTTGCTCTGCCACAGCCTGGGTCTGCAGCACTGTAGTAAATGGCAGCACTCTGCCTGCACGCAGTTGGCAGGCTCCAAGTGCTTTACAAAAACAGCTAAGAATTGCCATCCTGCCTTTTCTGTGAGGCACAGAGAGTTTGGGTACCTGCCCACAGCAGTGCCACAATCCCTGTTGTAAGTGGAAATAAAACTCGCACTTTATAACTCCGCTTAGGTGCAGTGAAATGTCACGCTTCCAGATAACCTCAGAGCAGCTCTGACTCTCCATGCCGGCGGGCAGCCTGGCACAACTAGCAGCTCTGCTGGACGGGCTGCCTCCCATTCGGGTCAGCTGCTGTTAACCCAGGCCTAAGTACGGCAATGAGTACGTGAGAATCTCTGCCTGTTTGCCTGCGGGTTGTTTCTGCAGACACCTCTTGTTGTGGGGGCCGGGGCAGGAGAGGGACAGCACCCGCCTGCTCCTGCCCCAGCAGTGGTGGTCACCCTGTCTGGCTGCCTAAAGAAAATTAATGCATACTTCCCTTGTCCTGCCGTGCAGTATATCATGCAAAAGTATGAGATGTTAAGATCATAACAAACCCAGGACTAGCTAGAGAAGAGGGCTTTCCTGTCCTGCCTGCCTGCTCCTTTCCAGAGCGTATTTTCACAAAAATATAGATCTGGTCGACTGCTAAAATTTCAGGTGAGGATCTCCTCTTGTCCAACCCACAGCCTCCTATAACAAAATTGACAAGACAATCCATCTTTTAATCATCTCCTCCATAAGATTTGCATTTTCTGCCCTCCCAGACTGGTGCCAAATTTTTCCCAATATAGTCTTTGTTGCTTTGTCCAGTTTTTTTATATATCGGGAAAATATAAAGCATTTCTCCCTTCTGCTCTGAAAGACAGTTTTATAGACTAACAGTTGGCATTGCCAACTGATTAGATAGACAGACAGACAAGTAAGACCAACCAAGATGTCTCACTCTAAGAAAGTGCTCCTAGCATTCAAGATTACATATTTCTCCATTTTATTTATCTTCTTTTACTTTTAAGACGAACCAGTTGCATCATGTTAAATATTCCTATTCCTCCATAGCTGCTAACTTTGTTTTAAGTACATACTGTAGTTTTCTCTAATGCAATTTCTTGACATGCTGGAACTGAATTAACCAGATACACAGTGGTGGGTATGACACTAAATAGGAAAATTTGGAAAATCTCAATTCAAATAGACCTGAAATACTTTTGAGCCCCACATTAAATGTTTTATGTCAAATGAAGGCTATTTAATTATTTTATTTTGAAATTAAATTAACTTTGAATTTCAAATATTGAAGTGATTCATTCTAAAAGGATTGAAACAAGCATTTTCAACTCTTCCGATATTCCCCCCAGATTTTTTGTATGAAATAATTTGCCAGATTGAACTTGGATATGTGAATAATTGTGGTGCTCTCAAAAGCACATTTTTAAAAAATAAATTTATTCTACACAGAAAAATCATGCCCAGCTCTACCTGGAATTTCCTTGTGCACAATGCACACTATCCCTCCGGCAGTGACAAGCTTAATTAATATTCCTTCCTGTCCCCATCCACTCCTCACCTCCTAAATGACCCCTGTCAAAACACATGCTGTAGGTGTAAAGAACATGCAACAGTCCCATAACACTGCACGGTGCGGCAGAGTCTTCCTTTGGGGCAGAATTTACTAAGCTCCTTTTAAAGAAAGCTGAGAAATAATTATTTCAAAGTTATTTAGAGCAAAATTTGCTTCAAAAGAACACACTTAATGGTGGCTTTCCTACCTCAAGAACTGGCCTAAAGTACGTTTACAGAAATGCTGTAAACTCAGTCCAAAGACACATCTATGGAAGTACAGTTTGGAGGCAGAATGGGACCCATCTCGTGTTTCTTAAAGATACTGCCTTTTCCGAGCTACAGGGGAGGCTCTGTGACGGTAACATGAGCTCACCTCCTCAGTGGTACGATTTGGATGCACCCCCTTTTTGTGACCATTTCTCCACCCCTCTGGTTTCCGAGGCTGCCACTGCAGCAGCTCCCCTCCCCAGCCAGTCTCCCCACCATGGGGCAGAAAACTGGGCAACACATCACACAAATGTGGTGGAGGGAAAGCCAGAACCAAGCCATGGTTTCATGCAATATAGCCTGAATTGTTCAGTCTCTGGAACAGCTTGAGGTAGCTAACACCAATGTAGCTGCCCTCGTGGGCGTGAAGGAGGTAATGCGCAATTTACTGCATCAGTAAAGCTGATTTTCTATAACTGACCTTTTTTAGGTTATCCAAAATGGGTTAAAAATGAGAAGGATCCCATGAATATGTTTAACTAACATACTTTAAGGCCATTATGCAGACACAGCTTGTATTTAAATACATCCTCTCCCACAGTAAACATCTGTTTTTATAATAAGGACAGGAAGACCAATTACATCATCCAGCCTGACTTCCTCTATAACACAAGTCTTTTTTAGTCAGACATTCCTGTGATTAACTAAGATTGTGTTTAACTAAAATACGTCTTCTGGGAAGCTGCCCATTCTTGATCTGAAGACTTCAAGGGATGCAGGCTCTACCATCTCCCATTGTAGTTGGCCCTGATTTGTGCTAAAATATTGCTTGCCTTGCCTAGACAGAAGAGTTTTGAAATACGCCAGAGTTTGATCACCTCAAGGGCTGCCAACAAACTTGCACGTCCTGCCGTAGAAAGAGAGAGAAGCATACAGAGTTGGAGTCCTCACGCTGTTTGCTGCCCAGACCAGATCGCTGCTACAAGTGGTTTCAAGATTTGCCTGACAGCGGATGGAGTCGCTCAAGTAGTTCACACCAACAGTCATGCAGGAAGGCTGTCCCCAAGGGGGTACCAGGTGACAGGGAAACAGTTCTCAGAGTTTCTAAACTCTTCCTCACCCCGATGGCTGTGCCACAACCTCTCCACATCTCAGTAAAGCAGGTACAGCATTGTTTGCTTGGTGGATCGATTAATATTTCTAAAGTGTGCCAAGACGTATGGCTCTGAATGCATTCTAAAAATGTCACTGAGAGGTCCGTCCCAGCCCCTTATCTTAGACCGAGCTAGTGAAGAAGGGAGACTGTAGCTGGAGGAAGTTCTCAGCATGGGGGAGCTGGCACCCCATCTGCTGCCAAAGTTACCTGGAGCTGCCTGGCTACACAGCGACACAGCACAAAGCTGAGGAGATGAAACGCAGCTGGACCACTGTGTGTAAGTACCTTATTACACCGATTTCAAATGGCAAACAATATTTTGCTGTTGAAGATCTAGCAATCTCTCCTTCCATCATATCTTATTAGTGATAAACTTCAGCAAGGCAACTGAGGAATATTTCCAAACATGAAAGACACTGTTCACTGCAGAACGGTTGTGGGAGGAGGAAACAGTCAGCACTATGGATCAAAACCACAAAAGAGGAAAGCAGGTGTGCGTGCAGAGCACAGCTCATTTAGCACTGTCTCCATCACAGGGATGGAGAGCACTGACTTTCTGTACCAGCCAGTCCCACCAACAGGGCTACCTGAGACTTACGTGATGAGCCACCACTGTCTCCCTAACACACTGGCTAAAACAATATGCATTTTCCTCTCCATTTGATAATGCAGACATTGTCCTACTCCTCTCCCAAGGTCAATGCAAATACTAGGAAACTGGAAGGCGATGGCCATTTTTATGACGGAGCTCCCTAAGCCCAGCAGGCCTGGTAGCTGAGCACCAGCCCAAATACTAACCCACCTCTGCCGCTCCCACCCCCAGCACCACCACAAAACTTTCCTCCAGTGCACACGCTTCTCAGCTCCTGTCCCTCTTGCCAACACACTCACCTTCCATGAGAGAGCCCAGCAGTGTTCTGGTGAATACATACCTGCGCTCCTGGCCACAACAGCAACAGGAATTTGTATCAGCCTGAACTGTGCGATGGTCCTGAAGTGCCAGGTCAGCAGGGTTCAACCACACCAACAGACGGGTGCAAATGCTCACGTGGGTGAGCTGTGGCCCCCAAGTGCTCCCCAGGGCAGTTTCAGACTGGGAGGAAGACGCTTCATTTTACATTTTTTCTAGAGTTTTGTCCCAACAGTTTCCAGACACCTAATGCAGGTCCACAGGTTCCCGCTTTACCCTCCCCGCACCTGACGCTCAAATTTCTTTGTACTCTCAGCTCATCTCCGGGGCCGTCACATGGAAAGCCTAAGATATTGAATGAATTTCACAGGCAGCTGGTGCAGCTGCTCTGGAAGAGATTTGGTCCAATACGACTAGGATAAATACTTTCTAAAACTTAATAAAGCCTTTTTCTAACAGGTTAAAATACTCCTGCTGCAGCCTGAGAAGAGGCTGCAACAGTACATGGGAGAATCTAGCAGCTGACATGGCTACGTTCAGGGTGCAAGCTGAACAAAACGCAGAAGGTGAAGAAAGTATCTAAATAATGAGGGAAAGTGCATTAGGTCAGTATAACTCATGCTAACTAAGTGTAATCAGCAGGAGAAGGAAGAAAAATTAGCTCACTGATAGTCTTTCACAACATCCGTTCAAGTGTTCGGGGACATTTAATTTTGCGGACAAGTTTCAACCAATATAAATATGCCAAATATAATCTTCAGTGTCCTTACCTACTTGTACAAGCAACCTGAGTCACATGCTGCTTGGGACTCTGCTAAATTTATATTATAAAACCACTTAAATCTATGCATAGAAAGTAATATACATCATACTCAAGAAAATGGTCATTCTGGGCTATTCAACAGTTCGGGGAGTTGCAGGTTTTTAACCTTAAAGATGTATCTGGTAAAAATTCTTTAATGTACTCACTTGTCCTCCTAGTGATGTCTTAAATTATTCAAAGAGACTCAACTGTAATAATATTTTTTCAATTGATGCTCTTGCTTAATGTTTCTCCATTTCACATGTAGAGGTTTGTTTAAATGAAGTACAACTATTTCTATTTAAATTTTAATTTCATTATGAAAATCCTTCTTTTCATATTAGGTTCAGTAAATTATTCCCTTCTTTAGAGCTGGGGAAAGTTTTTTGCCAAATTATCACATTTGCCAAAAATGTGGTTGTAGATAATTTGGGGGCAAAGTTAGTTGAAAATTCAGCTAGATCTTGATAATTACTTTGATAAAAAACAGTAACACTTTGGAAATGCTGGAATTCCTGATTAGGCAATTCCCTGAATAAAATGGAACTTTCAATTGCAGAACATTTTAGTTTAGAAATTTCAAAAAATTAATCAAAAGTGCTTCATTTGTCCCTAAGCCAAAGTTGTTCCTTTTTGCAGCTTACTTTAGATTGCTCAGAAAACTGACAGTTTTATTTTCTACAATCAACTTAAGATGATGTTTTTCTTTTGTTCAGTTTTCTGAGCTAAACAGCAAGTCAGTTACATACACAACCATTCACAATTTTCTGAACAAAAATAAAATTATGAGTCTGGACTGGATGCTGGCACTGCAGTGGGACAGTGTGCCTGAATATCCTGAAATACCAAAGACGGTAGGCTTTTCTAAGCATCTCTGTGTGTACATACTGGTACTGTTCTTCCTTCAGATACTAAAACTAGACTTCTAAAGATCTGCCAAACCAAAGCATTTGATCCAAGGGATGAAGTGTCACCCCAAAAATTTTTGATCAGTGCTTCTCTCAGCGACAATGTGTTGTTCATGACCTGAGAAGTCTTGAACTAATGCAACTCTCAAAGCCCCCTGCGAATACAAAGTGGTTGCAGTAAAGAGATTTCCAGTCAAGCCTGTGAAGAGAAACAACTGGTGCTGCTCCCAGCCAAAGTAGTACTCACCAATAATTGCTTGGGAGAGATCTTATTACTTCTTCTTTAAAAAGAAGACTAAACAGAAAGCACAAGGCCACACAAAATTGACTTCTCCATGTCGATATAACAACCCTCCCCCTTCTAGAATGCATGTGAGCCCGTAACGGTAAGCAGCAACCATGCATAGCAGTGAAGAGATTTCATCCGGAGCATCGGGAAAGTACATGATCCTTCTAGTAGAGCCCAGGAGGCACAGCATTAGTAACAGTGAATACCACAGATACCTCTTCCTGTATTTGAGTGTCTGTTCATTTTGATGTGGGTTGTGTCTTTGTGTTCTGGATGGGAACTGTGTGCTGGTATGGCAACACCAGGACCAAAGTGTTTCTTGACTGCTGGAGCTCCTCAGGCCTGGAAGCCAAAAGCTGATGCTCTTTCTCTGAGCAGCTCCCGGCACAAATGACAGCTCCAGCTCCCTGCAAATGAAGAAATCCTTCTTATAGGAATGACATCAAATCCAGGCACTCAGAGTTTATGTCAAGATCGGCTTGAACAGGATATCAAATATGCCTAACATTGGAATGCCTGTATTTTTCTGAAGCAGGCTCTGCTGCCCTTGGTGTTGTGTACATAGGCTCTCTACACAAGTTACAACACAGCTGGGGTGTGCATTGCCACTAGGTGTTTTATATTTTCGTACATTCAATACACCACTTCCCAATCAAACAGAAACCTTTAGCTAATTATTAGCTTCATTTCAAAATTTTCTCCTCCTGATTTAGTTTCTGCTTTATCAAAGTTACAAACGTTTAGCTCCTGAATGCATGATTGATTTGTAATTATTCTTGTCTTGCCCCTCATGTAAACCACAGTCATTTGTACTTGCACGTCTCCTTCTCCAATTCTACCACTCTCTGCAGATTTTAGTCAATCAATAATGGTAAGGGACTATTTCCTCAGCTCCCCACCCAAGTGACAAACTTACAACCAGTTGTAGTACATTCAGATTGAATCCCCTGCAGAGGACAGAACTACATACCAAATGCAATACAGACTATAAAGCTCTCACCCTTCTGAGGCACAGACAGACCGGACAACGAGGAAGGTCATTCCTCTTAATTCAGACTCTTGGCAACAGACTCTCAGCTATTCCAGAGAGGACCTCCCTGTCTGGGCTTTCTCTCTGGGACTTTGACTTCTTAGGAAGTCCAAAGTCACAGTTCACAGGAGCTCAATTCAGTTGACTAAATTGAGGTGTCCAATGCCATCTGGGACATCCAAAGGTACCCATGACCTGCGAAAGAGCCATGTCCTGGAAGAGGAGGTAGACACCAGGCAAGATTACATAGGGCATCTCAGATCACACTAGACCTCCACGTCTATTAATTTTCTTTCTTTCCACTGCTACCTGCCTCTGCTTTGCTACTGCTTCCATAACTCTGCATGGCCCAGGCCACCTTTCTGAAATTCTTCCCTTCTCCACAAGGACTTTCCAAGCAGTTTTCTAACACGTTACCTTCTGGGGGCTCAAAGACTGGTGGATTCAAGCAATACATATGATAGCCACGGTCACAGTCATCACAGAAGAGCAGCTGGTCCTGAGGCAGGGTTGTTGGGGAGACAGTAGGGAAACAGGGAGAGAAGGAGAGGAGAGGAGAGAGAGAAAATGATGTAAATTAGTCTCTTGCCAAGATGAAAACATAAGCATGGTAACCAGCAGTGCTCAGCTAGGAAAGCAGAGCTGCAACATAGAGACTAAGATACTATTGGGAACATAAAAGGCATCACGTTTTTGCGTCCAAGATCAACCACCACCCTTCTCATCACAAAGGCAGTTCAGTTTCTAACTGGAAAATCTGAGAGATGGAAGACTTCCTCTCCAAGGTGGCCTCATGATGCAGGAGCAAAAGCTGTTAGGCCAGGGATATGCTGTACTGAGAGAAGAGGACAGGCATCCCCACTTTGCTGGGCTCCAATGTGCCCACATGCTGGATTTCCTCCCTCCAGGGGAAACCTTTCTCATCAAAAGCCTGGACTTAGCTAGTTCTTCAAAACTCAGCTGAGTAGCGAATGCTCTGTGAAACCGATGGAAATGACATGATCCCACCATACGGTCTGCAGCTCTTTCATACTTTTTTGGGGAAAAACTTTCTCTGAAGTATCCCATGACTCCTAACACAGAACAGCTCCCTGTTTTCAGATTTCCTTATTTACTGCTAAAGCAAAACAAAACCTCAGGCTTCAAATTTATTCTGCTATAGGGAATGTAGTCTTAGCCGATCGCCTCCAAAGTTCTCCAGCCACTGTCAATTCTCCAAGTTTCTCACAGACTACCAAGGACCCTTACCATCAGATTTGAACTGAAAACCCCGCAGAGAGGACACTGTTCAGCTGCAGGCTCTGGATCATGGTTTAGAAATCACTGGGATAGGTGATTACGTGACTAGAGCGGAGCCTAGCCATCCCAGTTCAAATGCTTTCATGTTTCCCAAGTCTTATAATTAAGATTAAAAAGTCATGCCAAGAAGGCAGGCAAAATCAGGGACAGAAGAAACATACCTGCCATCTCTCAGGTTATCACCTATTCACATTTACTCCTGATCACCATATTGAAAATACCACTCTTTTGCAGCTCCCCGCGACATGAGTTTATGGCCTCCAGGTAATTGCTATTGAATAAGCATAAAAACCACAAGTATTGCCATCTTAAGTGGCCCTACATGATACACGTGGTGATTTCAGCAGAGACCGACGGCTGAATGGGGGCACTGGGGAGAAGCCCGTCTCTGCTCTCAGGGTGGCTTTTCCTCGGGGATGCATGGAAGCAGCAGTAAAGCCATGACCCACACCATTGCCACATGCTCCTCAAGGGCGGGCATGACAGTAGCTTGCAGTGACATTTATTTGCATGAAAAGGTAAATGAACTCACATCGTTCTCAGAGGTCCCACAAAGGCTGCAAGATTTGCACTCAATGCACTGCCACTGATAGGTTTTAACCGCCTCTGTCATGTTTGTGGTGAACTGCAGGCAGGTCGGGTGTCCTGAGGAAGATTGAAAACAACTGTCATTGTTAAGGCTCACTTATTGCTTGTTAATTAACCGGTATTAAATTTGGGAACAAAACGCACATGGACATGGACTGATCACAACATGGGCTGCAACTAACAGATATCAAAGAGGAAAGCAGGCATTAACCCTTTCGCTGCCGGGCACAAGAGAAAATCAGAGTCATCCCCACCCATTCCCCATTGGCAAAGCAGTTTTATTCAGAGCTCTTAAAAAGGGTTTGGCTTTGGGTTTGGTTTTTGTGGGGCTTTTTTTGGAAAGAAAACAAGAGAAAGGATGAAATCAGAAACAAACCCAATTTCAGAGACAGCCCATCCATCTTAATAGAAATTGGACTACAGCTTCAATTAGCGTTGTTTCGACCGGACCGAAGGACCTGGTGGAAATGAGGTTGTTCTCCATTTCAGAGCTTCCCTGCCTGGCGTCCAAATAGGTGGAGCAATTCTGTAAACTTTGCTTAAATGGAAGCAGTAGTGTACAGAGAAGAAGCAAGACAGGATGGAGGGATACAGCTTTTAATTTTTTTAAGAGCTCTGCCACTAAAGTTGGTTGGCACAGAAGAAACCAAATTGCACAGCTAACCTTCCAGGATCAAAACAAGAAACCGAAAGGAAAAAAACCCAAGCCAACTCCCACAACGAACTAAATGAAAGGAATAAAGAAGGGAAAGCTAGCAGAACAGTCACATCTAATCAGGAAGGACAAATTGCCAGAGTTACAACCCCCGCCCCTACATGCGTGTCGACTCCAGCTTTGCAAAACAGCGGTATCACAGTAGCAGGGTCAGCAATGGGCTTTCTGGAGGGGAAAATACAAACAAACAAACAAACCAAAGGTAGGATCAGTGTTCCTTCTGCAAAACAAAACAAGAAAAATATACCGCTGAAACAAAGTACTGTATTCCCAAACCACCCCTATCAGGCTGAGGCAGTCCCTAAGTCACCTGTAATAATCTATTGCTTGCCTTCTTGGAAAGCCCCGTATTTAGCATCCCTCTCTGACACATGTAAGCATTAATACTGTGCATAGTTGGGGGCGGGGGACTGGGGCGGGGAAAACAGCGGTATCACAGTAGCAGGGTCAGCAATGGGCTTTCTGGAGGGGAAAATACAAACAAACAAACAAACCAAAGGTAGGATCAGTGTTCCTTCTGCAAAACAAAACAAGAAAAATATACCGCTGAAACAAAGTACTGTATTCCCAAACCACCCCTATCAGGCTGAGGCAGTCCCTAAGTCACCTGTAATAATCTATTGCTTGCCTTCTTGGAAAGCCCCGTATTTAGCATCCCTCTCTGACACATGTAAGCATTAATACTGTGCATAGTTGGGGGCGGGGGACATGGGGCGGGGATAGCCAATTGCTCATCTATAAAAAAACTAGAAATACAGGTACGCACATCCAGCACTATCGTGTGCTACTTCTAGAACCTTACACCATCAGGTGCGCGCGGGTTTTTCACTTCTAGCCGATCTGCTGTTCTTAGACTACAGCCAAAGGGTAGGAAAAAATCTTTTCCACCTCCACCAGCCTAAATGTCTTTTTAAGAGTGGAGAAAGAAATGCTGCTTCTCCATTAAGAAAAAAAGGCACGGCTATGGTAGATGTGGGCATAGATGTGCTATCTTCATTACCAGACCTATCAGCGGTATTTTGCTGTGTCGTCGCATCACCCATCACCACCCTACAAGAAGCTTCTATATTTTCTAGCTAGTGAAGCAAACAGTTGCTGAGAATTGCTGGGTAAGGCAATAATGCTGTAGGGAATATATTTCCTTTATGTGCCCATGATACCACCAAATGGTGTAATAAGGATTTTGTTTTCCAGTTATATTTGCATGGTAGTGATACGAAAACTAAGCCTGTCCAGCAAAGAAATGTGTGTACATAAGTTATTAAGGAAATTGAATAGAAAATAAAGGAGATATTTAAGGAAGGAGGGATCAATGACATTGTTCATATCACTCTTAAGCCTTTGAATAAAGAAATGTTTTGACAGTACTGATGAGCTCAGATTGGCTAAGAAGATCACTGGGGTTTGGAGCCCTTGAAATGTCAGCACAAAACAAGAGTCAGATTTTACTGAGATTTACAGTGGACCAAGTCCAAACTAAAATTCTAGGGACCTTGAAACCGCAACAGTGCAGAAGGAGATTTTGTGACATGATACCTTTTCTTGCTGAGAGGCCCTCATATAATTTCTGATGCTACCAAACTAGCAGAACCTGACATGACACTGAAATGTTCCTCCAGATCTGATTTACAGCAAACGCGGAACCTCATTCCAACACCAGTAAATAGAACAAATGTGCCACACTACACATCAGGGAGGAATTCATCCCAATGGCAGCGAGTCGGCTTCCAGAAAGGTTGTACAGTGCTGGAATACATCACAGAAAACAACTCATACAGGGAGGTGAGTTAATCAGAGAGTTAAATAGCTTCAGTCACATTTGAAAAGAAACAGAAAGAATGGAATCAAACTTACAGAAATAAATCACAGCTAAATGCATACACACATTCACGTGCTCACTTGCCTGCGTACACACATTGCTCATTGCAGAGACTCCAGCTAGAGACTCTTCCTTTCTCAAATGACATGAAGGTCAGATTCTGTTCATTACTTTATCTCTGTCCCTTCACAGCCATTCCTGCTCTCTTCCAGCTATCAGTCTTGACTGTCTTGTTCCTCATTTGCCTCAAAAACACCTCTGCAGGTTTTCTGTGCTTCATCTCTTATCGATGCTGCCTCATCCTTGAAGTGATCCATCCTATTTTGCAGAGCCCTTAAGAACCACACCCACCACAAGCCTAAAAGAAATGGGCTTTTGTGGGCTGCGGATCGCTTAGAAAATATTAATATTGGCGTGAGGGCCATGGTGGCTTCTTTTTAGTAGCAATGCAAGACTCTTTTGCAAAAAAATACCAATTTATTCACTCCATTGGCCTCTCTCTCCAAATGCTGTGACTATGAAAGAGTCCAACAAATGCCCACAGCCATGTCTGCATAGCCACAGATTGCTCTCTTGTTAGCCCAGGGCTTATGACATGTCTAAGGGAAAAAGAATTCCTCGTGGACATGTCTTTCTTCAGCCTCCAAGTCAGATCCTCTTTCCATTAAACAATGCGCCTTGTGGTACCATGACCCTAACCTAATGTTGTTGAAAAGACTATTTCCACTTACGCCAGCAGCGTGATGAGGCACTGTAGCATATGGCAAGCATGTCAGTAGGTACTCAAAACATTAAAATGCTTTTTCCTGCCCTCCCTGCTCTCCTTCTTCACAATCTCTCTATTTTCCTGCTACTTTGGTTCAAAACCCAGTGTTTTTCATGACCCATGAGAAAATTCACACGTCCAAGACTTCCTGGAGCAGTATTAGTGAACACCATCCCTGCTCCATATCACAGCACTTCTTCACATTCCCTCTGTGGCAGAATACCTGAAGACAAAGCCCTGTAGCTGCATACGGCGGGGTACTATAGGTAGATTCAAATTCTCTTAAAAAAAAAAAAAGCTAGTTCAGCTCACAAACAATTTTGCTTCACACAAAGAGCAGTCCAAAATATGGTTCAAGTTACAGACACTGTGGTAGCACACGAGCCAGAGAGCTGGAAAGGTTTTTCTTGCTTAATTTCATCACTTATGTGGTCAAGATGAAGAAACAGTCTTATTTTGCTAATCTTGAGATAAATGGCATGTGCTACAGCGAAGGTGTGCAGCAAAGAGTCTGCAGCTGGAACTCAGTTAATAATTCAGGTGGTGGCTCAGCCCTGGTAGACCCTGGATCACTCTCACATGTCTGTACCAGCTCCGCAGATCTAACGGGGGAAGAAGTAACCCGTATTTATGGTGTCACCAAAGTCAACAGACAGACCTCTAAAATACACCCCAGGAGCAGTTCTGTTGAAGGAGAAGGTGATACGTTAACAGCGACAGTTTCTAATCTACCATAACTATTCTCTACCTAAACTTTTGCTATGCCACAATAGCTGTAAACAACACAGACAATAAAACTTGCAGTGAGAAGGTTTCCAACAGCTCATCCTTTTGTCTTAAAGCAATATTTTAAAGTATAGATCAGGCCTAAAAGCTCCCTCATCTTTGTCGAAACTCTCCTCTAGATCTGAACCTTGTGACTGAGACCATATTTTATAGTGATACCTGTGTTTCACATGCCGCTGGCTTTAATTGTACGCTATGTCCACCAGACATCTGGTCAGAGGAGCAGGGGGCAAACGCAGTCAAGAGACCATTTCTTGACTTCCGCACCTGGTGCAATTGCAGACTGTTGGTAAGGAAAATTTTAACCTAAATACCCCAAAAAATAAAATAAATAAAAAAAAAATCTAAAAATCACTTCTGCTTACACTGGCTGGGTAACACTAAAGACCAAAACAGATTAAAGGGCACACTAAAGACCAAAACTGACATTAAAGGGCAGGAGCAGTCTGCTGCTCCCAGGCGCTCTGTGACCAGTGAAGGCCTTAGAACGGCTCATTAGTGCTTCTTCAATAATGGATTCTGCATCGCAAGATTAATTGCAGCCATGTGCTCTGTCACACCCGCCACAGACTATTTAAGTTAACAATCCAATCAATAACCTTTTTGAAACAAAGGCAGAGATTATCTTGAGGGAAAAATATAAGCAAAGACTCCTTTTTTAAAGCAAATGTGAAATTATTTATATAGGGTAAAAGGAATTTTCACCCAGTTTCCAATTCTTTCCCTTATTTTCACTGTGTAGTAGTGTGCTTTTTAATCAATAGCAAAATGAAAACCCACAGGGCTCCTGGCTATATCACATCAGATTTTATTCCATAAACTATTCAGGTCTTTAAACCACTATAAATACATATTACAGATATAATGACCTATGTCACAGGAACACCATCCAAATAATGGAAGTTTTACATGCAAAGAAACTGCAAAATTTCCTCCTGCTAAGATTGAATAAGCATTGTTATGACCACTGCCATCATTAGACAGAATTATTACTGTTATTTGTACAAAAGAAAGGAAAAGTAAGTTGTAATTCTAATAAGGGATATGATTTTATGGTTAAGATATAAAAATTTAGCCCTCATTTGCCTGTCTAAGAATGCATGCTTATAGGTATGTAGTGTCAACAACAGATGGATTAGAAAGGGCCCTTAAAAACCCAAACCATCCAGCCACACCAAAAGGCCTGGCTCTGCCAGAATCCCAGGGCTCAAGGAGCTGCAACTCTCAGAAAAAGACCAAACGTTACTAAGGGATGAGGATGGGGAGCTCTTGGCATTTTCCTGGCCCTTCCCATCTTGCAACGTCAAGACGTTACGATGCAGGGACATATGCCTGCCTGCTTAAATGGAGGTAGGCATGAACAGAAGCCTTCAAAAGTGTTTGTGGGGTGAGGATCCAAGGCACCACCTGCCACAGTGCCTCTGCGATACAGGGAAGCAGGAGTATTTAACTATAGAAAAATATAACAGATCTCCTGGCGGCGAGGGCAGGGGTGGGTGTCAGAGGCTGCAGGTGAAGAGCTCTTGTCTCACCCCCTTCGGCACAGAGCCCTGCTGAATCCAGTTTCTTAAGAAAAACAAGCAAACAAACAAAAAAGGAAGTCTCACTCGTAGGCACCATTGGGTTTTATTACTATTAGACAGAAGAGGAGGAGAGGAAATACTACCACCGTGAATTTCTACGTCCTGATGGAAATGAGAAAACCTGGCTGTTTCTCCCAGTGTCCGAGGCACTGTGTTCCAGCACCGCCAACTCTGCTACAGAAGTGAGTCTGAAAGGACTCCGGAGCCTCGGTGAATAGGCTGGTCAGTCTGATTTGGTCAAAGACCAACTTTCCTCTAATCTAATATGCCGCAATATGCCAGTAATTGTGGAAGAATTAACGCCTTTAATAATTGATAGAGCTCTGAAACCATTCAGCTGTAGCAGAGCTTATAGTTCCTATTATTTCATTTCCTGGCCCTATAGTCGTTCTGGCCAGCACGGACAGAGCTTAAACCGAGCCCGCAGAAAGGGAAGGGGCACTCTGCCGCATTAGCACCCGGGACTGGCAGCCAGCTGCACTCCGGAGGTGGTGGTTTGCTTCTCGGTACTGCCAGTTCCAGTGGAAAAAGAGACATAAATTACAAGCAATTGCTCGAATATTCAGCACTGGTAGAGGAGAGCCCGCTTCAATTGTTCACCCAAGGGACAAATAAAACCCCTGTGCAAAAGACAGTGGTTCAGTCCCAGTCGCAGTTAGGCAGGTGTAATTGGAGTCAGTGGGAACTGAAAGCAGGACAGACCTGCATTTAAAAGCAATTAACGCCAGATATCTTGAGGAAGTTATAAAATGGTGGGGCGTGGAAGGTGGCACTTGCAGCTTGCTCTCCTGCACTACCCTGCTGTTGCTTTAGCCATGCAAACACCAAAGGGCACAGGGGGAGTGAGCTCCTACCAAAACACCCCTCATCTCGAGGCACTCCCAGGAAAATTTTGTTGCCTGAGGAAAGTCCGCCCACCAGCTCAACTCGCTCCCAGCTTTGACTCTACACTGCGTAATTTCCTCTGAAACATTTTTAAGTATCAAGAGCATCAGCTAGGACAAAGAGCCTGGGCTGCAGAGGGTACATCGAGAGCAAAGCTTGGCTCAAAGGCTGCTCACATGCATAAACAAAATGAAGGATCTGTGCATACACAGACACATGCACCCAGAGATTAGGCGCAGACAGGGCACAGTAACTCTGTCTGGCACAGGGCGGCGGGAGGAGCTGGGTGGGCTTCGGGGGTGACCTCCAGAGCATGCAAAGAGAGAAGCCAGGATCGAGTTATTCTGGGCATCCTAACAGTTTGTCAGTCAAATCACTTTCTCCCCACACACCATCCCCTTGGTAGCAGATGCCACAAGTCTTACAGGAACACTACCTAAGAAATGTTTTCAAATAGTTTTACTGCAATAGGTTTGTGTGCACCTTTCTCTGCATAGCCCCCCTTCCTCAGTATGCACAGTCCAGCCATACATATCTTAGCAGGGAGAAATTAAAAACAAAAGTTATAGATTTTAAAAGCCTCTAAAAACTGCCAACAATTAACTTTGGTGTACAAATTGCTGCCCTGGGGGAACACCCTGATTTGGGCTGGTGACACTGCAGCCAGGCCCTCTGCTCTGGGCTCAGGTTTGCCAGAGGGAGAACGAGCCAGGCCGAGGTGCCCACTGCTGTGTGTGGGTCCCCCTTTGGCCAGGCACACCTGCCCCTCCAAAACCGCCTGGGATGGGCTGAAATCTGCACCTCCATTTCATATTGTCAAGGGGTTTGGGCTGCAGCAGATCTGGGGCAGATCTGGGGCAGGGTCTTGCTCCTCTGTCTTCCCCTCCAAGGCCGAGCAGCAGGGATTCAGGCACACGCCTGACACACGCTGCTCAGTTCACTGCAAAGATGCTGTGATAACGCAGAAGTAAGGTGGCAAACCGGGCTCTGCTCATTTGCAACCCGGGGATCAGAAATGGCCCCCAACATTAAAGCCAAAAGAAATGCCGCACGCCCGTGATGTCCCATCTCAAAAGGAGCCAGCACTCTGCTCCCTCCTCTTCTAGACCAGCCCCTATTAGCTACTGTTGGCTGCTAGACAAAATGGCTATTTCTTGCCTAAGAAATATAATGTGGAAGCACTCAAATAACCTCGTACTGAAGCATCAGCTTGTTAATGCACTGGTAAGTCATGCCAGCGCTGTACAATTCCTGGGGGTGAATTAGGTCAGAGTGACCTCCAGAAAACCCACCAGGCTGCATTGCTGCGCACCGCATTATGGGTAACGATCTGCTAATTGCCAGGAGGCACTTGGGCTGCTTACCAACACCAACAGGAAGGAAACCTGCCTGCAGGCACCGCACGGACTCCATATGCCAGGGACATAGCTCCTAATGACGAGAATAAACCCATTTATAGAGCGCGAACTGGCCAGTAGGACGGGCACCGAATGCTAATGCTGCCCAGCAGGTACACCTCGCGGGGGTCGGCTGCGTAAGACCCCCCCAGCAATACCGCCTGTGCAATGCAGGGCAGGTTTTGCATTTGGTTGCACAGCGAAGTAAGGGTGAGGTAGATGGAGATGAAAATGTGGAAGTGGGAGGAAGGCTGCTTATCCAGACAAGATGAATCACCACAACCTGGAAAGCCAACATCCCCTTTGCCCAGGGGACATTTTTGTTACCCTTCAACAAACTGCAGTGGAAAAAAACCTCCGGCGCGGCTCCGACCTCGTCGCTATGCACTGCAGGCTCCCCAGCCAGGCCAGCTCACACACCACAGAGCTTTCAATCAACTGGCAGGCTCACTAAACCCTTTCAAAATGAGCAACCAAGCAAAAATACTTGGTCATAAACACTAAAAATAGGAATGGAGGATTGGGTTTTGTTTTGCTTTTTAACTTGGTGAAGCCAGTTCTTCCTAGTGCATTAAATCCACCTCCCTGGCAGCCCATTTAGAACATCTCCTCCCCCCTGGGAGAGCCAAAATCCCCAGCTATAATGAGAGGAGTGGGGTAGTATTTAAAATGTTAGGGAAACGGCAGCCTGAATAGCCTTCCGCGAGAGCATTACCTTTGTTAAAACCCCCCATAAAACAAGATACCAGCTCTGCTCCTCCTCCCCTCCCTTTAACCTGAACAAGGACTCTGCTACCTGCTTGAACTCACGTCTGCTGTCCAAATACCTGGTCCTTCCCCAATATTCCTGGTGTTAAACTGCCCCGCTAACACAGACAGACAGACGGCAGCACGTCTGCAAGGACACCCAGCGCTGCCCAGCGTACCCATGTTATCAAGGTAGTGCTCGCAAAGACCAGCTCCAGCGTTTTCTTGCTGACGTGACAAAGTGTGTCTAACCCGAGCTGGCAGCAGCCGTGGATGGGACACGTTGTTTCCCTGGGGCACTCTGACCGTGGCATCTCCGCTGGGATTACGCGGGAGAGCGTGACGGAGGCAATGCTTCGTGACGTGGGCACCTCTTCACTAAAAACAGGCCATGTTCACCCAGTCAGTTCTAAGAGCATCAAGACAAGCCCTCTGCACTGCTGCAGTCCTCCTCAAGCACCGAGGGCTGCGGGGAGAACGTCAGAGGTGATTTCACCCATGGGCCAGGAAACAGCCATCCCATAAAAGTAACTGTCGATTGAAAATGGGGTAGGCTGGGTTTATGCTGATGAATTAGGGGACAGGAAAGGGAAAAAGGAGAGACTATTACTAATCTCTGGACAAACTTTCTTTCTAGAAAGATTAAGGAACAACTCTAGACTAATTCTCTGGTAGCACAGTTCCAGAAATTTCAAATCAAATGGCAAACTCCAGAGAAACTATTTAAATGTCATCATTTTAATATTAAATAAACTTAACTATGCAGAAGACACCATGCCATTGCATAGGCAGTGACCTCGTTGCTGTTACAACAGCAAGGTTACATGAGGTAACCACGTATCATCCAGGTAAAGAAATTCAGCACATGATGGGTAAATGGTTGATAACTGATGCGAACATGCTGTAAATGCAAGAGGTCTGACTTTCCCACACAAGCATAATTTACACTGTTGCTGATGTGATTGAATATTCAGACATAAGTAGAACTGCCTCACTCAACTAAGCACAAACAAAAACAATTTGAAGCAAGTTACTTCAGTCCCTCGTTGATTTAAAGAAACACTTTCAGCTGCCGAATGGGCAGTGTTCTCCACACACACTCTCCATTGTTTGTAATGCAGTGCCAGAAGCTGGAAAAATCCCACTGTCTCCTGATTTTTTCCCTTCTCCGTTAGTTAAACCCCCTGTTTGGTTGGGAATTTCTAAGTGCCAATCAAGATTTCATCAATATGGCAACCAGTTTTCACTTCCCCATCAAAGTCCCAGCAACATCAATATCTGGGGGAAGTAAGAGGTACAACTGCACCCTGCAGAGCATCAGTATGTGCTTGGTAGGGGGGAGTGAAATGTCTCAGTTTACTCTCTAAAAAATGCAATTTCAGGGGGATCTAAACATCTGAGTGAAGGAGTGAATTTGAATGAAGTAGTTTCAGTCAAAAGCAAGCAGGAGGAGAGAAAGGGTTAAGAGGCGGCAGAGAGAGAAACTAATTTTTCAGAAAGGGTGGGACATTTTGTGCCGGTGTTTCACAAACAAGAAGTTGGACTTTCATTTTGGAGCAGTACCTTGCTTCAAAAACGAGCTCGATGGAATTGTTTTTAAGAGAGGGAAAAATACTCACAAATGAAATGTTTCATTCAAGCCTGCGTGCACTTGGCAGCGGGAAAGAAAGGGAAAGGATCGTTTCATTGAGAAAAAGAAAACGCGTTTCATTTTGAATCAAACCAAAATCTTTTCATCCCGTCGTCCAAGAGATGTTTGGCAATTCTCAATGATAGCTGCACTGAGCCTAAGGGGGACTAGTTCTTCTTCACATAATGCCAGACCTGTAAATACGTAAACAGTCACAGAGGAATCTAATGGGTGCAGATGTCCTTAGGAAATTCTTCTCCATTTTTTTCTTTCAGATTGCTAAGTACTTGTAAAATCCCACCTTTAATGGAAGTGACGAAGGGGTCTTGGAGAGCTAATGAATGAAGAGGCTGACCTGGCCTTGCAAGGGAAATGAAGCTCCCTGACCCAGGGAAGGTCCTCCTCTCCAGGTGAAGGAATACACGGCTCTGGACCATCTGGATGTCTGAAGAGTACCACAGCTATCTGAATTCAACCCAGAGAGCATTTGTGGATAGTTAAAAACTCTCCTAAGCCTCCAGGCTGATGGACACATTCAGAGACACGGTCAGTGTGGAAAGACCTGAGAAGATCTGGGACCTGTTCTTTAAGAAGCCCAAGCCCAGATATCCCAGCAATGGATGAAACTTCTGAGCCAAGATCCAGCTGCAGAATCCACTGCACCATAAAACAAGTCGTTGAGCTTGAGGAAAGGGCTGGAAAGACTTCAGTGCTGTTTAACACATTTAAGCCATGCCCAGCAGAGCACTGATGTGAAGCAACTATGATTTGTACCAACAGGGGAAAATTAATTTCTCAAACACAGGCTTAAAAACACCCCATGTAAACTCCACCGTACAAAGTACTACATGAACTTGAAAGCTATGTCTCACTGGCTATCTGACACTAAAATAAAAGTACCCCTTTAGTGACAGCACAGCTTTCAGCTATTTCCCACCCAATGACTTCGTCTGACCTTAGAGAGCTGGCCTCAATACTGACTCCTGAAATCATCATATGAAGAAGTTAATGGCTGTTGGCTAATGAAAGAAATCCAAATTAGTAAGCTAAGTCTTCAGCAACACTTGACAAAACTCTCTCCAGCATTATTTAAAATCTCTAATCTGTTTCAAAAAGAAGGCTATATCTGAAAAATTTGGTCATGTTCATTCTCTTCCTGCAGTCCACAATGAAGCCACCAACACCAGGACACTAACAGCAAAGACTTAAGAAGCATAATGAGAAGGGGCTTCAGTCCAAGCAAAAAATTACTCTTAACACCTGTGCAAACCTAGAGATAAACTAGAAGGTCTTACTGAGAATTGGTTATGGAAGATGAACACCACCGAGAAATGAAACTCCACCCCGAAAAAAAACACTCAGCGTAAGACACTGAAGGGAGGCTACGTCTGTTCCTGCTCAAGAGGTACCATCCATCAGCTGGGATCCCAAAGGAGGAGTACCCCTCTGCAAGCTCCCCAGAGCGGCTGCCTCTCTCAGGCAGGCAGCAGTAGTTCCAAGAGCTTCAGCCCACCGCCCAGCTTCAATGTTCAAAGTGTATCACCTTTTCCATAGCAGTGCCATAGTTGGTTTGTAGGCCGTTCAGAGCTACCACAGCTATCTTAGACAACATTAAACAAAACTGTTTCTAATTATATCCTGGATGGCAATATTAGCCACAACACTGTGCCCCAGAAATCTGTGCTTTTTTAAAGGTAAAGGCCATCCTTCTCCCATCATGGTGCACACACCATGGAAGAATTACAGGCTGCAAGGACAAAACTTCATCAAATAACAGATGATACGGTAAAAGTTTCTAACACACACAGCAAGAGCATTTGTTGAAACAGCAGAAAATGCAGTCAAGTCTTAAAAAATATACCAGTGAAATTAAGATGCCACAGATGGACGGTTCTCATCTTAAGTCATTAAAATCAAAGATAGGACTAAACTGTGGCAAATATCCAGCTTTGGTGCAGCAAAGGAAGTACAATTTTATAATAATTTCCAAGGGACAATCTTGGAATTAAGGAGATCTTAAACACATCAAGCCACAATTTGGACAAGCCCAGCCAAAACTAAGGGGAGTAGTCACTGCTTATGTGCTCTGCTACGTATGCTTTATGTAGCTGAGGTCCTACTCAGCTGTCTTCAACGCTAGGGATGGGACGGGGTACAGAGAAGTTTATGTCATTGCTAATGAGCATTCAAAGCTTGGGTTTAGAGAGCAAGGGTTATGGGGTTTTTTATCATCTGTAAGCTGATGGATCTGATTACAAATAAGGCTCACAGCTCCACGATGCAAATTTAACCAGATTTTTTTTTCCTGATTCCAGGCAAAAGTTTGGAATGAATCTTAAACCAGTGCAACATTCTAGTTCGGGTCAAAGCAAAGAAGCCGATGCCTTTTTCAGCCCACCCAGAGAACTCGGGATTTCAGCCCACAGCTTTGCCAGCCTTCAGCTCAGTCTCAGCCCAGGAAAACCTGGCTTTGGGGGCACCCATTAGCTGCCGCAATGCTGGCAGACATTTTTACTCCCTCCTCCTGCCACGTCTGACTCTCACCAGCAAGAACCCTCCTCCAGACAGGAAAATAAGATACCTTCCTAGCCAGCATGACAACGTAAATCTGCTCTGGGGCTTAGGGAACAGTGGTATTTTTTTCTGTTCAGATAATTTCTGCAAAATTAAAACTTTCCTTTAGAACATTTCTATTTCTGGGCCTGTGGCTTAAAAAAATAAAACAAAACAAAAAAAGGCACAAAAACGTTCTAAGTAATAAGACTTATGCAGAGTTGTTCTCTGGAGTCTGACAGCCTGTAACAATAGCTCTGCTGTGGTGGGAAGGATCCCATTCATCTAAACAGTGTGTGGACAGACATCCATAAAGGCCAATATCAACGTACACTTTCACTCCTGGTTACCTTAGCAGAAATGTCTAGTTCTGCTCTCTGCATCCATCACACTGAGGACAATGAAAATGACAACTGAGTTAGAATGGGAGATGACCTATTGAACAAGAAAAGTGCACTGATGCCACAAGCAGTTTCCTTCCTTCCTTTCTTCAACTTTCCTTTCTTTGATTTGTCAGCATTCAGCTTTGCTCCCCGTCCAACCTCTGTCTGGGTCTCTCTGTCCTACGCAGCACAGCAGAAAGCTCAAGAGGAGCTAGGAGAAGAACAACAAAAGCAGCAATGGCCGGGGGCTCAGGATCTGTCATCACATACCCTCCTTCCTCTCTCTGCTTTGGGGCAGGAAAAGAAGATTGCTTGCTCCCTGTGAAATCCCTATGGAAAAGTAGTTTTGCAGGCCTGCAACTCAGATTATTGTAAGAATATCTGGGAGCAAATCGCAGAAAGGAAATTAGAAGTTGCTAGGAGGGGCTTTAAAACCAGCAATCCTATCACCCAGTATGCGCTCCAAGGAGAGCATCATGGCTACCTTCTCAGCACAGCTCAGAAATATGGTTAGCACCTTACCCCACCTTTTCAGCTGCCTCTGGTCCCAGTGCCCAACAGGTGAAAAGGAAGGAAAGACCTTTTTAGCCACAGAACAGCTGAGGACAACCCAGTAAGGAGTCCATGAGCTGCTCTGTCAGATCCCAAACAGGTTCCCAAAAGCCACAGTGACTGAGGGCAGCAAAGGTAGCTGAAACTGCCTTTTGGTTTCCTCCTTCCTCCAATGAATTGGCCAAAGGCCTTGCACAGGTAAAGATAAGGTTTCAAGGCAAGCAGTGAAGTTTTCGAGTCATATTCACTTGAAGAAAGAGTGAAGAAACAAAACACTAATGGAAATCAAGATTACACATGTGAAAAATTAAACCTTATAGGAAAAAGCTATAAAAGAAGACCAAGAATAGTTAATTCTCTGCTGCAAAAACACACACTCTGTCACACAGAACTGTTAAAAATAAGGCAGGCAGGAGCCCATCTGTACAATTCTGTACAATTCCTATATTGCCTGGATGGATTCATTTCTGACGTGTTCTTTAGGACTTATTTGCCATTTAATCTGCTGGGGGGGGCAGTTCACTACTCTAAAGGATCTGTACCCACATCAGAAGATCTCTTAAAAACTACACCTCAGCTACTATTTTTGCAAGCAGCTGCCAAAGTGAACAGAGCCATCTATAGCCTCTACTGGTAGCAGAGAAATTGATGGGAAGGCAGAGGAAAGTCAACGGAGCTTCATAAAAATGACAGCAGCCCTATTAGGGAAGAGGACACACAGAGTTTCCTAAAAAGATGGCATCTGATCTGAAACAGTATTTCCTCTTTCTCTTTCCATCCTGTACAACCATACCACTAATCTAATGTGTGTAAAGGGAAAGGCAGGGCTCATGCCTGCACTGTGAAATGCAGCAAAGGGAATCACAGTTTCCAGTTACTCCAGTGACTGGGTTAGAAATGGGATAGGTAGGGTCAGGACTCCAAAAGGCAATGTCACTAAAATCTATACAAAAAGCTCTCAGATAACTTAGACTCCACCTCTGAATCTAAATTAACTTAATGCAACTCTATTAATCTCATGGAGAAGGTTATTAAAATACAAACACATTTAGGAAGACCCTCTATTATCACCAAATGATAGGAAACACTCCTAAAACGAGTCCTACACAAAAGCAGTATTTTATTTCCTGCCTACCTTCACTATAGCAAGCAACAGGACCAGTTTCTGTAGTCCAATGAATGGAGAAGAGAAAGTAAAAGAGAAAAAGGAAGAGAATTCTTGGTTAACATTATGCTACATTAAGAAATACAAAACCAAATCCAGGGACAAAAGTCATAATTTACAAAATGGAAAAGGGAAACAAAATCAATAGAGGAGGAAGTTTTATTTTAAGCTTCAAAGAGAGTATTATAAACAATGGAGAGCTTAGAAAAGTATATGTACAAGTATGTTATTCAACAATGTCTTTTTCAAAGAAGATTATTTGCACTAAAAAAGACCTTGTAGAATTGGTTTGATAAAGTAATATTTACAGAGGAATATACAGTAGGGACGTTGGTAGCAGAACTTTTATTTGGAAGGAATTTTACACAAACTGAACACAGACCCTACAGTTTGCAAATCTTCATTACAGTTGTGCGTCTTGTTATATTTTGATGAAATAAAATTTGATTTCTTTTTTTCTTTAGAGGCAGTTCACCACTGCAAGTTTAGAAACCAACAAAACGAACAAAACAAAACCATCCTGCTAAAGAGCCCGATTAGGACATAAATTTTGTCATTTAACTTAGTGGGATCAGGACCCAGGTCTACCAGACATCTTAACATGGTTATTTTTTGCCCTATGTGTTAATTTGGGAAGGAGCGGGAGAAGGGGAAGGGAGAAGAGGACAAAATCTGCTGCTACTGACACATGGAAACCTCTCAATGAGGTGAGCTTGAGTTTTAGGCGTGCATGAAACACAATGCAGGATCAGGCTCTCTGGCAGCTTCACCTAGTCAGGATGCATTTTTTGTAGACATAGCTTTTTTCACTCCAAAAGCCAACATAAGCCACATTAACAAACCCACTTTTTCTATCTATACCCTGGGTCTATACCAATAGGTACATCTGGCACCCCTGTTACAGAGAAGCTAATCTCAGAGCCAAGTCCAATACCCTTCTCCTAGGACATAAGGCTATCCTGCATCCTTACTAGACTGCATCACACATGACAGCGAACAGTCCTGCACTATCCACTGTGAACAGACTTGGCAGCCGACAAAATCCTCCAGTGCTTGTACGGAGCAGAACACCTTATTTCACTGAGAAGATGACTAACAACTTAGAATTCAGGATGTGAACGTCCCTCACAGGACAATTTAGGATTGTTGCTGTGGGAACTCACATTCTTCTCCCGCTGAGTAACCCCTCTTGCTTACTGCTGACGTTCGGGTGCACCTGTACGCTTTTCAAAGTCCACTACCACTTAAGAAAGGGCTGAAGTACACAAGTTTTCTACGCATGGCATCATCCTTGACTCCAACAGGAAGCTCCATGCCAAGAGCACTTGAACATTTAGATACTTCCCTTACAACCAACTCACAATCAGCTGTGGAATTACCAAAGCAAAAAATAATACTAAAATGAATGGAGTTGTTTTCCTTTTTTAAACCCCTCTTTCAGCAGAAGTATTTCACAGAGTTGCTCAAGAGCAGACCTCTTTTACTGTGCAGAAGAGACACATCAATCCTGCTGGGAGAAGACAGTCCTTTGAATTGGACACAAAATCTGGTAACAAAAAAATCCAGCCACTGAGCCTGTTTGCTATTTTTTCAACAGGTTTTGTTCAGATTTGTGCCTAACGCAGTACAGCAAAGTAAGTTTTAAGCATCTAACAGAATAATATTATTAAGGAGAAAGTAAACCAGAGCAATCTTCACTTACCACATCCAATTTGCAAAAAACAAAGATACCCAGCACATGTATGAATGGCTTCTTTAAAGTAAGAGAGAGAGCAGAGTTGATCTTTATTTTCATTATTTAAAAAAAGTTTTTTCCTTAGAGTAAATATTCAGTCTTTATTTTACATTAAGTGCTTTTTAAAATTTCATGTCTTCACAAAATTGCATTTAAAATTTGAAGTAAAATGTATTTCAAACAAAAATACTGTGCAACTTCAGCACTTCTTTTCTCTCTTAAATATCGAAATAAATAAAATAGTTAAGTCTTTTTTCAGTTTGTTTGTTTTTCAGTCAGTTTTACTGTAGATCAATTCCAGTTTGACCTGGGTTTATACACACGCTTAAAAGAAAGTGAAAATCAAGACTTTAAAAAACTTCTTTGTATTGCACCAGCTTAGGGCATCCCCAGTCCTTTGAATTGGACACAAAATATGGTAACAAAAAAATCCAGCCACTGAGCCTGGTCTTTGCTATTTCAACAGGTTTTGTTCAGATTTGTGCCTAACGCAGTACAGCAAAGTAAGTTTTAAGCATCTAACAGAATAATATTATTAAGGAGAAAGTAAACCAGAGCAATCTTCACTTACCACATCCAATTTGCAAAAAACAAAGATACCCAGCACATGTATGAATGGCTTCTTTAAAGTAAGAGAGAGAGCAGAGTTGATCTTTATTTTCATTATTTAAAAAAAGTTTTTTCCTTAGAGTAAATATTCAGTCTTTATTTTACATTAAGTGCTTTTTAAAATTTCATGTCTTCACAAAATTGCATTTAAAATTTGAAGTAAAATGTATTTCAAACAAAAATACTGTGCAACTTCAGCACTTCTTTTCTCTCTTAAATATCGAAATAAATAAAATAGTTAAGTCTTTTTTCAGTTTGTTTGTTTTTCAGTCAGTTTTACTGTAGATCAATTCCAGTTTGACCTGGGTTTATACACACGCTTAAAAGAAAGTGAAAATCAAGACTTTAAAAAACTTCTTTGTATTGCACCAGCTTAGGGCATCCCCAGAACTTCTCACAACAATCGGCAGCTGACTTCCCACAGTCCAGGCTCCTATGCCAGATGAAACACGGGTACGGAAGGGTCAGGGCAAGGAGAGGAGAAGCGTCAAAGCATCCTGGCTTCTCTCAGCCTTCTTCTGAAATGTCTTGCTTGAAGGATGCTGGAGTCCATGAGGGCAGGGCTGACTGCAGAGGGAAAGGCAATACAACGTAAAACTAAACAAAGTCAAACAGACAACAAAAGCAAGCGTTCAGAAAAAAACAGAAGCAGCACAAACCAACCTTCCAACACTGTTTGTATTCTAGTTCTTTGAAAATGTAGCTCGACAGACTCAGTTTCAACTGACCGTGGGGGCCATAAGTAAATACAAAGCAAACAAATAGGATACGAAGGAGCATATCCAAAAGAAAGACACCAAACGCTGTCAATCTTTCTTACTGTTAACATCATTAAATAACCTTCATCATTCAGCTTAGATAGCTGTCTCTTTACTAAAGATTAAGACCTTTGCTTATGAAATCCTGCTCTGATTACATTGCTATATTACTAATTATTTTTACAGAGCCGCAAGTGTATGCAGCGCTGCACAAAAGACATCTTTAGAAGTCTGAACGATACACATAGGGTGGCAGCAATGTGATAACTTCTGGAAATAAGTGAAAGACTGCATTTTGCATTGCGTTTAATCCGTGAATGGACTAAGTTGCTAATGGACGGCTAAGCTCCTGAGCAGTATTAGATAGCCAATAAAATCATCTCTTTATTTCCACAAAATGCAAGTGCCTCTCCCCATGTCTTCCCCACACCTCTCATATCAGTTCTGGATGACACGAAGGTCCAAAATCTTAGGAGATGCTAGTGACCAAAAGAATAACTCAAAGATACGAACTGGCAGCATCCCCTTAACAGGGGTATCAGAACTTGAAATTGCAGCAGCTGGGGTTTTTTTCTAAATGTTATTACAACTTGTCTTCTCTGAAATTGGCAACTTAACACTCATGGAAATACAGACAGGGACATGAAAATAGTTCTGACCCAATTTCAGTATTCTGTGGTATTTATACAAGTTGGGTTTTTTTCAACCCTGGTAGATATCTGGCGAAGAGAACAAAGGTTGGTAGGGTTTATTGTAATGGCTCAGTCAGCAAAAATTCAGCCTGGCTACATTTCTGCACTGTGAGGGTTTGTCAAAACAACCCCATGCCGGCATGAACACATGCATGTGCCTCATACTTTATATATACTTATAGCTACAAATTTTATATAAATAAGAAAAAATAATGGAGAATAAGAAATGAGTGTTTATTGGAAACATCTACATATGTTGCAGCACAAAACACACTGGGCAGATTTTGCAGTTTTTATAATAAGACGACTCCCAGTGGGGTCAATACAATGTTTGCTTGAGGAATTGATTCAGTAAAACTGCTTGCCATGGGGAAGGAGCAAATTGTATGAGGAGCCAGCCTTTGAAAGCTCATAGTTTGGCGCTATTTGAATTATAATTTTAGGGCCCATCTCAAAATATCATTGCAAGAATTGGCCAAAGAAAGGCCAAGCAGGCAGGAGAGAACGCAGTGGTGACCCGGCACAGTCCGGACTCAGCGACTCTCTGGGTGCAGTTCTCATTTGCTCCGTGCATCAGCAGGCAGCAAACTGAGTTTCTGTCTTCAATCAAGAGCCTAAGCTGAGGTCTGTAAAATGGCAAACTGGAACTCAAAATGAATAACTAATGTAAAAGCTCAAAGGCAAAACAATGCGGGGAGGGGATTCTAATAACACATTCTGCTGAAACAAATGGCCATCTCGGACTTGTCTACACCATACTAGCAAGCATATTAACAGTGAGGTTTCATTCAATCAAAGCAATAGCTAAGAAAGCCCAGCGCTAATCCTTCTGAACCCAGTGGCAAAGTTCTCTCTGGACCTTGTTTCAGCAGCCTAGGCTCATCATTTATGACCTTACCACATATATACAATGCTATTCCAAGCACCATTACATGTACAAGAAATAAATATCCAACCCACAAAACTGGGGGGCGCCCAAGTGGAGGGAAGAGATGCGAAGTGAAGCAAAACAGATTTCAGTTCCATCCCTGTTCTGCCACATGCCTCATGATCTCCTTTTATTTTTTAAATGTTATGCCAGAATCCATATTTTCTTAAAATTTTCTCAATATATATTATCACACTTAAAATTTTAAACTGTTTTCATGCAAGAGCTGAGGTCTGTCGCTGCTAAAATGTCAACTAATTAAAAGCCACAAAAGGGAACATGCTAAGGATCAGTGCACACTCTACGTAGCCTTTCTACCCACTAATCAGCTGCTCAAGCAGCACGTCACTTCCTTATTTCTCCTGCTCCCATCTGTGAATCAGAGTTTGCAGAGGATGGCTCAGGAAATTATGTGTCTTTTCTAAGATCCTTTAGTATGGAGCAGTAGAAAGGTGCCTGAGGAGACAGCTCACATGATTAAACACAGCAAACTCTGAATTTAGGACCTGAAATGAAACATCCCTTTATTCACATTTCACACCAGAGCTGTCTTATTTTGGTACATGGCTTTTGTGGGAATGTATGTTTCAGGAGAATCTTTGGACAGCCTTGTGCTAACCTTCCTCTAATAAGAAGGACGTCTTTGGAGGAGGACTGGAAGAGCCAGGCTTGTGATTAGTTGAAGGACTGCACCTTCAAAGATCTTCTTGTGAAGCTCAGAACAGCAGGTCTCATTGAACTGCTGAAATCACTGGGGAATACAGAGCATCACACTCCTTTCTGATTTCGAAGATGACTGTATTTTTTAGGTACAACCCGGAATTCACATTGAAAACTCTCTTTATGCCTTCCTAGTTTGGTTTGGGACTTACGTGTCTTTGAAGATACAGTTGACACTGTGCAGTTCCCTTATTTCTGACCTGGCTATGCTAGTGTCAGGCTCCTCTTTTTTTTTTTTCATTGCACTTACGAAATCTCCTCCTATATATTTTCTGCCTCACTAACATTGTCGTCTTCCCCTTGTCCATCTGAGAAGGTCTCATGTAGAAGCCCCTTTGCTTTGCTTTCATCTTTAACTTATGAGCTACCAACCTTCTTTCCCTGTTCCCAGCCTTCACTCCAGCAGTACCTGCCCTGAGAATATTTCATTTCCATATCAACACTTCATTCAATATTCACTGTTAACACTACTTTACAACCTAGCTTAAACAAGTACTCTTTTAGCTTCCACCCCTACATCTCAATTTCCTCCCTATGACTGATGCCTTCCTACGGTCAGTACCACGCTGCTCAGCCTGCTGGACTAAACTCATGTTGGTTATCTCAGCCTAATAAGACATCTTAAGGAATCCAAGGACTATTCTGCTCTCCATAATGATGAATTTATTTTACCTTCCTTCCTTGCTCAGGACTAGTTTGAACCAGTGACTGTCCATATACACATTAATGGTATAAATAAGTGTGATGGATATTTTTCTATGCTATCTGTAATAAATGTCAGCTGGCAATTTTTATGTACTCTGTGAGCTGTTGTGGCTTCTTTCTGAGGGTACTGGGCTACCCGGTTGTCACAAAGATGGGTGGTTAGGTTGCGAAAGGATTAAGACTGTATGCATTGTTATAGTAACTGCATTTGTGAAAATAAATCAAGACTTAATGAATTATGGGCATCTGATTATTGTTTGTATTCCAGAAGAGCCCAGAATGTGTTAGGCATGGTTCACAAAAGACAATGTAAGGACAGACTCCACTTGGAAAAAATTATATTTAGAGTATGCCTGTTCTGCAGTTGATGCAGTGACTGGAGTTCTTCAGAAAGACGTACCTGAGTAGGTTTCAGCTAGCTAGCTCAGGAGCTGCAAGGACTATAGTCAGCACAGCAGCACAGAGCTCGGGATGGGCTGCAACAGCATGCAAGAAGCTGGGTACATACAGCGCTTACTAAATGCTGAGCTCTGCGCTGCCATCCCCACACCAGTGGCCAGCTGCAGCTGGCTGGTTCCAAGTGTGTCAAGCCTACAGCTCTCAGGCAGTAAAAGGTAGACAAATGAAAACTGAACTCTCTTCAAGTCCTTGATAATTCAGGTCTCCATTACTCCTGTGAGCCTTTCCCTGTCAAAGCATACTCTGATTGTATTTTGAGGAACACTGGGTAAATTTAAAACTCTTAACCTTCTAATCCGTCTGTCATGACTGCTACATGGATACAAGAAATAGATGCAAGATGGATGCAAGAAATCATGTTGTCTGTTTACTGTGGACTCGGCACATTTCTAGGTACTTGCTCCCTTTCTATTTTCCCTGTTGTTCACGTGGGCAAGTCAAAGAGTAGCAAGAGAAAGAAAAAAAATTTGTTTTGAAAGGAAGAGAATATAATATTAATACCACAAATGTAAGTGCAGGGCTTGAAGGGCAGTAGTAGCAGAATAAATCAATTTGAACTTCATTTTTTAAATTCTATGACATTTCACATTTGCGGTATTTCTTTGCGAACTGGGAACAACTCTACTTCTGCACCAGGTTCTGCTCTCAGCTACATTAGCATAAATTTAGACAAAATTCACTGGACTTTACTGATATTGCTCTTTGCTTACAGTAAGGTCAGTATGGAACAAGTGAGATCTCAGTGCCTCACACAAGGGCTGGTTCCACCCATTCTTGGTTGGGAAGTGTCTTCTATCTTGACTTCTGTTGCTCTTTATTTTAATGTCTGCATTACCTATATGTGTGTATGTGTCTGTGTACATACATTTCTGATACATGACATTAGCATAAATTTAGACAAAATTCACTGGACTTTACTGATATTGCTCTTTGCTTACAGTAAGGTCAGTATGGAACAAGTGAGATCTCAGTGCCTCACACAAGGGCTGGTTCCACCCATTCTTGGTTGGGAAGTGTCTTCTATCTTGACTTCTGTTGCTCTTTATTTTAATGTCTGCATTACCTATATGTGTGTATGTGTCTGTGTACATACATTTCTGATACACACACACACACACACACACACACACACACACACACACATACACACACACACACACACACACATATATATAAAAAATGATACAGATACGCAAACTATCCTAACTCTTTCAGGGATTTTTGAAAAGCAGGCACCTACATCTCTGTGCCTCACCCTTGGAAACCATCTGAGGTTTGAGCTTTTAATAAATACGGAAAAGTGGCAAAATATTATAAATCTATCTTGTGCTCTTTCAGAGAAAAAAGGACTGGTTGTGGAAGGACTGAATGTTTTTATCAGTTAAAGTACACGTCTCATTGACAGCATTAAGTCAAAATATCATTGATTTGACACTGGATCGATTATAATACACCAGCAGGAACAGAATAGCACAGAAAAGGATTATCAATATGGGCAAGCTTAAACAAGGCAGGTATGCATGGCTCTGGCATGTACTGTCCTATGGTATAAACACACAGAGGTATTTCGTAACGTTTTGTAACACCATTTTGAAGGCAGATTATTGATGTAATCTAGACATCTGGATTTACGCCCATGTACCTAAAAGCAGAATCTGCCCACTGCTTATTCCATGTTAAAGTGAACAATAAAAAAATCAGACACTGGATCCTTTCTCTTTTTCCTTGTGGGGGGGGGGAAGTTGAAAGAGCTCTCACAGACAGTATTGTGCTACCCCAGCAAAAGAAACAGGAGAAATGGAATCCATTTGGATAGGGTTCATTCATGCATTAGAACAATATATATCCAAAGTCTTCATTGCAAGGCTGAGATTTTTATTCTGGTATCAAAAACACACACCTCCAGTTTAAGGATTAGGGACTGCCCAGTTAAATGTCTATTTTGCCTCTGATTTAAATGAGGTCATGATTCCACCCTGTTTGGCATTATATACATCAGTAAAAATATATCCTTGGAACCTAATCTTGCCCCCGCTCCAGGGAGATTTTTGCCTGCATTAGGAACAGCAAAATGTAACCTACACACTGACTCCTTTTGAATCACTTCTGACTGTACACGAGGCTGGATCCTGCTCCCACAGAACTTCCATTAGCTTCACCAGGGGTGTGAATGTGGCGCATACTCGTAACACAATTTATTCCACGGGACTTACTCCTACAACAAAGCTCAGTCAAGGGTCTGTTGAAAATCCAGGGCACAGAGATTTCAAATTGAGTGAAAGACATTTCAGCTCGGACATACCTTTCAAATCCTGCTGCATGTTTCCTCCTTTCTGCGAAAGTCGCTGGGAAGGGAGTCACTCTCTTCTCCATTGCCCTTGGAACTTTAATGAGTATTGCTTTGGTTTATTTCAAGAGAAGCTATTGAAAAGCAAACAAAGTGTCTCACAAGACACTACAGAGAGAAAAAACTGGGTGACACAGGAAAAAATGCTGTGAATTAATTTTTAAAATGGAAAGAAAAGTACAGGTGAGGTATTTTTCCATATCATTTCTTCCATGATTCTGCTCCTCCAGCTGTTTTGTCTTTGATGTCTATGACTTGCCATTCATATTCCATCCCTATGCTTGGAAACTGCTGTCCATGAAGTGAAAGGTGAAGGAAAAGAAAAAAAAAAAGTAGAACGGAGTGAGGAAGACATGAAGGGGTGCAGGGAGGAAGAGATCTATTGAGTGTAAAGGTGTCCAAAGGAGGGACGGAAACATGTTCCCCAAGGTCATGGTCTTCAGTGGTGCTGCTTGTATTTTCAGGCTGTTAAAGACAAGCGTAGCAGGTGTACAAGAAGAGCCAAACTCCACATGCTACAGTAAGTGCAAAATCTCAAAACGCAGAAGCCATCACATCAAGGGTTTCCTTGTCCTCCGATAGAGTCCGCCCACAGTGGTTCTCTAGAAACAGTTCTATTATCAAGTAGACATCCATTGCTTTTTTGTGTTTTTTTGTATTTTTATTTAAAAAGTAGATTTTCTAATAATATATAGAATATATAAATAATAATAATTAAAAAAACCTATTTGGGATTTCTTTCTGCTCTCCAACCCATCTGTATTTTTCATGGTTTGCGGATATATATATTAAAAGACAAGAAAATCAACTCTGCTCACTATTAAAAAAAATATTAAATCCACCTTTTACGTTTCCAGAGAGAAAGAGAAGGGGGGGAGGTGGGAGGAAAACAAATTAAAATGAAAAAAATAACAGGAAAATCAAAACCTTCTGTCTCTTCAAAGTAGTTGTCAAGAGCTTTAAACATTTGTGCTTTCAGTGTACACCCCACAGGAAAAACAAAAACAAAACCAAAAACAAAACAAAAAAACCCCAAGGACCTAAAATTAAAAAAAGAAAAAGGTAATAATAATCCTAGTAGTAAAAAGGACAGCAAATTGCTCAGAGTTTGTGTGTCTTTTTAGTTATTTTAGCAGCCGCCCTTTTTGTCTGCAGAGGGAGAGCTGCCACCACAGCCACCTCCTCGGCTTGAGAGAGGCTCTTCTGCATCATCCTCGTCAAAGCCATGAAAGGTCGAGGTGTCGCTTTCTGACGTGGAACCGAACAAGTCCTCCGTAGTGCGTGCTGGCGCTGCTTCGTCCCTCCTGCCTTCTCTTCCCAAATGAGCTGACATGTATGATGAATATATCAGCACATGGGTTAAGCAACAGGCATCATCATCATAATTTTTTTAATCATCATTATTATTAAACAATTCAGACTATTGAGCTCATAGGTGTGTGCTTGTATGTGCCCGCGCACTTCAACAACATAGCTCAGTAGAACTGCAGTAAGAAAAATAAAAAAAGGATCAGTTTCTCTTTCAAAGAAAAAAAATCTACAAACAACACAGGTGCCCATAGCTATGGCAGCGAAAGGGTTATTTGTGTTTTCCTCTCTTCAAAAGACATTAAAATATTTCCTCGTGATTACTTAGATCAATTTTTAAAGATTTTTAGACCGTATAAGTAATTAGACACTGTTAGCTCTAAGCGCAATGACTGTCCTTCAGACTGGCATCAACTGTCACAAATTTACTGCTATAGAAATGTAACCCACTAGATAGCTCATCAACCTCAGGACTATTTTTTATCCCTGTCCTTCACCTGATCCTAAAGAGCCTCCTCTGTAGACAAAATGAAATACATTTTGAAGACTAAGTGAAAGTAACCTAAACAAATGCTTTTATTCCAATTTCATGGCATCTCCTTCAAAAATAAAAAACCCCAAAACAAATATATACAGTTCAACAACTAAAACAACTAAGATGAGAAGTGGCCTGTCTTGGGGAACACTGAAAAGTTCAAATGTGTGTGAGTTAATCCAACTTTCAATATGGAACAGGAAATTCTCCACACAGGACATCAGTAGCAGCAACAACAAGAACAACAAAAAGAAGACTCTTAAAAAGAGAAGTCAAATACTGAAACCTGCGAAACTGAGGTTTATTTTCTCCCTCAATCAAACATGTTATGTGATTAATAGTATAGCCTTCAAATTCTCTCTTCAGGAAAGGTAGAGAAAAAGATGTCTCTTGTGCCCCAGGAAAACGAAAGTGTGAGATTTTAGGGAACGGCTATTTTATTATTCAGAAACAGTAGCATGGTATTAAGTAACCAACTGTTTGGTCCCCGCTCCAGCTACAGGAATCAGCCATATAACAAGTACACTGCATTGCTTGAGACACGAAGAATTAAATCCTGTTCACAAAAAGAAAATGGATATAACAGAATAATTGGCAGATGAACCACCTTGTAGAGATGTGATTTTACTGACTTTGTGAAGGGAAGAAACAATATAATTTCCATGACCTCTCTTTCAGTATAATGAAAATGTTCTCCATTATCAAGAAAGAGAAAGATAGCAGCCACCAAAGAGGTTTCATTGTTTTAGTTTACAGATTAGTGTGTGGTTGTACCTTAATCACTTTCATCACACATCAGTCACACCATTGCAGACCCCTATGAACGACCCAGGTGGGTCAGAATTTGTACAAGGATAGCATTTAATGGAACTGATTTTGCACAATTTAGGTTACATGCTGATCTACTTGTTCTATCACACTAAGGAATCAAGGGAATTAATGTATTTGTGTTACATTCTGATATAATCACCATAGCAATGTTTAAATAGCAAAAAAATATGGATCCATCTCACTGTGCCGTATCAGGACAATGCTGAAATGAGTTATATTGAACTATAACAATCAAGGGGAAGGGCAATGGTCTTCCAAGATGGCACCACGGACCACATGAGCTTCCCCCTTCAGTTATTAAGAAGCAAACACATATCCACTAAAAGGTCCATGCCCCTGACTGCACAGCATTCATAAGGACGCCCCTGGAGAAAACCGAAGGGGTTGCCATCGGTCCTCTGGTGACCAGTCAGTATCACTTCAGAATATCTTCAAAGGTCACAACAACTGCAGAAGGCAATTTGCCAGTGAGAGTCTAGTCCTGCTCCCACTGAACGTGGTAAGAGGCTTACTATGAATTTCAGCGGGAGCATAAAAAGGCCATTCCCTCAGCACAAGAACACTCCACATCGCATTTCAGCCATCACGCAACAGACATCTTTCAGTGACTACAGTACAGAAGCAGCAGCAGCAATACTGAATTTCAAGGTTTTTTTGGTTTTCAGATTTCCATATGATGGTCTTATCACCACTAGTATCACCACTGTCCAGAAATCTCACAACTGGAAACTTGGACCAAAGCTGGAATATGCAGTTGTTAAAGGTTTCCCATTCCCTCTACCACCACCACCACCACCTCCCATGCGAGCTATAAATAACTGCTCAGCTGGGATAAAATTCCCAAAAAAAAGAGAAAGAAAGAAAGAAAGGAAAAAAAAAGAAAGAAAGGAAGGAAGAAAACAACAGTCCAGAAATAAAGACAACTCAGAACGGGAAAGACACAATTGCCTACATTTAAAAAGAGAGAAGGGAAGAAAATGGAGAAATAAAAACCTCTTTAAACAAAATTAATGATAGTCATCTTGTAAGAGGATAATTCTTGACAGCTACCCCCATCCCTACCCTGTAATTTCCTCCTTCTATCTTTTTTGGATGAAGAAATGCATGAAATGTGTAATCAATGGAAATGCTTGTCATGCAACTTTCATAAATCTTGAAAGTAATTTATAGTTGTAATTGCAGCATTTGAAGACAGAGCCCATTCTTTAACATTGTCACAGGATTTTCTCCTTCCATTTGAAGAACAACTAGTACATGTACCAACGTTCACAGAAGCCAATAAATACATTAAAACTTTATTATTTCGTAGGACGCCATTAGCTTAAAAATGTGAATCCAACAGTGGATTTTATGACAGAAAATTTCCCAGTCATCCTTTCCCACAAACACAGACAAGAGGTAAGACCTCGTCCTCTATCCCCTCCCAAATGCACTGCCTTTCTTCAAAATCTTCAGAAGGAGCAAAAAACAAATCACACAAATGCCTTTGTACAAGAAAGTTGCAAGAAGGAGTCACCTACCAGAGCGCCCACAGTCTGAGCACGATACAAGTTCCTCAGGCCGGCCACTTTTTTTGTTCATATTGGAGCCTCCGAGGCAGAAGTCACAGTAGTTATTGGGAATGATGACCCCATCTGGTCCTTTCTGGGCTGCAGTCGGGTTAGAAATCAGATTTACTTAAAGAGCATTCAGTTTGGACATTTCCCCCTTCTCCTTGATACGATGTTAGCTTGGTGAGTTTGCAGGCCACAGTCTTCCCAAAATATTGTCAATTAGAACAAAAAGTGAACCGTATAAATCACCTCCATTTTAAGTACACCCTGTATTGTATCTATTTTACCTGAAATGAACTTTATTATTCAGAAAAACCATTTCCTTTAGGCCAGCCAGGCTGGTCCTTCACAAGAATCTGCTGCCAAAGATCCCTGGGATCTAGAATCAGGAACTTCGTAACACGCACAGGCATAGAAACAATCCCTAATGCAGAATCAGACCTATGCTGTCAGTGAGGCAAGCCTGGTTTTTCAGACAGCAGTCTGAAAACTGTAAGCCCACAAAATACAAATTCAGAAAGGAAAAATACATTCCTTAAAAGTCAAAAACCAACAGCAAGGAGATGGGAGGATAGGTACCCTAACTGGTTTTATTTCAAGTAGCTTTTTGGGGGATTACATCTCAAAGTGGCAGGGTGTCCTTAGTCAAGAAGTTGGTTCAAACGCCCATGAATATTCACAGGCAAAGCCACTTGTGGGTGGTTCACTCAAGGGTTAAGCTACCTGCAGCAGAGTGCATGTCCCCTGGGAGGAGCAGGGAGGGCAGCAGGTCCAGCACTACTCCAGCACCCAGCACAGGTGCAAGGAGTCAGCCTGGGGCAGACGTCCCAGCCGGCAGAGTTAAAAACTCTTTCAGCCAAGAAAAAAGGAGGGAAATTACATTCTTATTTTCCAGCTAGGAATAGTTGGAAAGGAACAGACACGCACTGGGTCTTAAGTAGAGGAGGAGGCAGTTCCCCTAGAAAGGAGAGAAGGGCAGAGGTCTTCTGCATTCCTATTAGTTGAGCAGAACAGCAATGTGCTTCTTTTCTCGCTCACAACTGCCATTTTTCTCCTCTGCTCTCCAGAGAGGGAAAACTTCTTGTTCCTGCACACTCTAACTAGGAACTGGGGAAGGGAGAGGGGAGTGGGGGGAATGGTTGGTCTTCGTCTTTGTTTCTCCTTCTTTAACTTACAAATTCCAGTGGTATACCTGGCTTAATCCTACCCCATGAAGATTTCTACAAACTAGAAAATGAAGACCTTTAAACTGTACCATCTATATTTAATTATCTTTTTAATGCATATTTTGTAACTTGCAGATTTTTAACAGATGTTTTGACAGCCTTTATTAATGGTCTTTTTGTCCACATCCAAATTTCCCCCAAAGAACAATGACATTCTAAAGGGCTTCTGGTAGCAGTCCAAGACATACACTTAAAATTAAAATCTCCTCCGAGTTCAATCTGCTTTTCTGGTTTGGGTGCATCGAGTTATTCATTTACTTCCAGCTGTTGATTAGCTGAGCTTTCTGGAGATCGGTAACTGAAAGATTGCAGGTAAGGTGAAATGAAGAAAAAAATTAAAACCCATAAGGTTGCAAATACATCAGTATCTTCCTGCATGGTCACTGAGTCCCTGACAGTATGTACTAAGCAATGGGCTTTGCTCTGAAATAGTCCTGGTTAGCAGATCCCCAGTTCTCCCAAAACCAGAGAGAAGCTCCCAGTGTTAGGTTAGCATTTTGCCTGTTCGCAGAGAGGCATTTAATACGTGCATGCCAGATAAGCAAAAAAAGAACAGGAACCAGGTGGAAGCCTAGTGCACTGGCTCATTTTAAGAGCTGTAACAAAATGATCATAAAGTTGCTACTTGTACATATTTTGTGTATAAAAAGCAGATCTCCCTAGCATTTATTTTTCCCACTACAGCCCCATTCTGAAAAAGTTAAGTAATTACTTCTTTATATTGTGCTGCATCTACAGACAGGCCATGTGCAATGCAAACTCAGCAAGCTCAACGTTCAGTGATTTTTTTTTTTTTTGTTCCTTATTATGTTACTTCACCTTTCATCCAAGTTTCTTAAAGTGCCTTACAGACACTAAGATCCTAATATTAACCCTCAGTGAGGTCAAAAGCCTCTTCTGCCATTGACTCTAACGAAAGTGTTGCTGGGCCCTAATTAAGTCTCATGGTGAGGAGGCAGCATTGCATTTTACAGCTGAAAGTCTTGGAGGTAGAGTGATAAACTGACTTACTCACAAACACACAACAATTTTGTGGTGAGGCCACAAATAAAAGCAAGCATTCAAGGTGCCGGCCAGCAGACTTAGGAAAGAGCTCCACTTCTACCACCGCTCAGAATGGTGTAACTGATTTAATACTCTGCATATACTGACTTAAATTTTTCCAATGCAGCTTATGACCCTAAGATCCACTGACTGTGAAACTGGAAATGGGACAGGGGACCTTGTGAAAACACATATACTGATCAATTCGTCTGCGGTGTGTGGGACTGGTGGAGGGTATTCACTGACTGCAATGAAGCTGAAGGGATTCTCCTAGACTACTGGCAAGGGAATAAGCATGGGTTTTGATCACCACCTTTTTCTTTTTCCTTTCCTCTTCCTCTTCCTCTTCCTTTTCCTTTCCTTTCCTTTCCTTTCCTTTCCTTTCCTTTCCTTTCCTTTCCTTTCCTTTCCTTTCCTTTCCTTTCCTTTCCTTTTCCTTTCCTTTCCTCTTCCTTTTCCTTTCTTTTTCTTCCAATTAATGTCATTTTTAATGTGAGTGCCTACGTGCTCATCTATTGCTCGTCACTCATAAATATGGACCTGGCTCAGTTGAGTGTGATAGAGATGTCAGGCCTGAAAAGTCATACACAGATAAGAAGTTTCTGAAGTTACATCAATGATATCTTAAATGATGTATCTCTAGAGCCAAATAAGCTAGGCAATGTTATTCTCTTCAATGTTTTTTCATTCTAACAGGTGCAAAAACTAGAATCAAACCTGACTCAATCTTATTTTCTTGATCAGTACTGTACAGTGAATTAAGCCCCAGGCTAAATCACAGAAGGTTTGAGAATAAAGAGCTTTCCAGATGATAGTAAGCAGAGTTCTTACTTTCAAAGGATTTTTTTTTGTACGTCCTTGGAGTTTTTAATTCTATTTTACTGTAGTTGACAAATGATGAGAGAATTAAGAAACAAAGCGAAGACAGCAAGATATAATGTGTAATATTCATGAGAAGGGTATCATGCACCAAAAGCCCAACCCTAATCCCACCCCTTAATCAATAAAATTACTTACAAAAGTAAGTATGGGAATGGATTCACAAGCGAAAGCAATTAAATTACTAGGGACTAATGCTGCATTTCATCTGAGACATAGTAATTAACTAGGTATCCACTTTTTGCACATGTTAAACACGAAGTAGAAGGTGCTAGCTTAAGCCAGATGATAGCTCAGCTAACGAGAAGTAACTCACTGCTAGCTCAATCATTTGGATCAGGTGACTACAACCAAGGATTTTGTCTAAAAATTCTTCACCCAAAATCAGAAACTGTTTTAAAGCCTCGAACACCAACCATGATCTTGACCTAACTTACTCAAAACTCCTCTGATTTTCTTTTACATTACAAACTGCAACAACAGATCAAAAGCTCTGAGGAGCTTTGAGGAGTACTGCCTGAGTTAAGGTGTGCTCATAGGGGGTGTATTTAAATCAGTGCCTCTCGCCATTTCAACTCTGTGTCGCTTTCTAGTTTCATCAAAGGCCCCGTCTTCATCTACATCTGCCCCAAAATAAATAGATTATACAATTTTTTAAAATACTTTTAAAAATGGATTAAGCAGAGAGACAGAAAGATCTGCACAGTTCGAATGATAGTTTCTCTGTACCTGAAAGCTGATTCATGTGAAGACAGGATGAGAATGAAGTCAATATTTCCAAATAACTTTGGTATGCGCTTATTCTGAAATATATTTTTTCTTCTTAGCCTAATCAAGTTAATTTCAAACTATACCAAGCTAAGCAGAATAAAGACTTACTTAAAATATGGTACCATCATTCACAGGAGTCTTCTTGCAAAATAACTACTGTAAATTAAATAAATTCTCTAGTATATCACACAGTAACTTTGCTCTGTAGACAAAACCTAAAAAGCTAAACAAATTGACTGAGTTTATATATTTAAAATAACTTCTGTGCCTTCTTGATTTTGAAGGCAGGGGCTCTAAACAGAGTTCTAGCTTCCCTTCTCCCCTCCTCAAGTAATCAAAAAACCTGGAAGTTACCTTCCTCATGGTTTCAGTTTAATAATAAAAGAAAGCTGCTTCTAGAGAAATAACGTCAAGAAATTAGGATTTTTCTTTTCTACATCATCTCCTGGAGCCACATGACTCAATAAGAATCTCAGTTTTCTAGCTCTCATGGCTGCTTTCATCCAGAAAATATCTTGGATGGAAGGCAAGTTCAGAAGAAGCAATTCTTGACCCTGTTTTTTAATCAGAAAACTCAGAATACAGATATTTTAAATAGCTTTCCTTCAAAATGTGACCCTTAAATACATACAGACAAAACCCCAAATAAATAGAACCTTGTAGTTTTTCAATTCTCTGATTTCTAAGTGAAGTTATTTTGATGATTTGGATCACAATCTTTAAAAACTTGGAGCTGGAACCAGTGCTTAAAAGAAAAACTGGTTTCTCTGTTCCTCGGTACCAAACCACAGTCACATACATTTCTTCAGCCTGTAGGTAAAACAGCATAATACTTAACCATGATTTAAGCTGTGCCTCTAAGTTTGGTAGCATTTTATCCCTATTTTTTATCCTATCCACACTACCGGAAAGGCAGTGGAGAATGAGGAGTAGAGTGTGCGCCTTGCTGTTGGGGTGGGGGGCTGTGCATCATTTATTTAAACGATTACAGTGAATTGGCTACAGTTGGACATATATGTGCTCCCAAAGGGATTTTTCCTAGCACATTTTGTCCAGCTCTTACTTGTTTCTTCTGGGCTTGATCCAAAACCAATAAGTCCACTGGAGGTTTTCAATTCAATTCAAAAGGCTTTGAATCAGGCCATTTACTCTGTTTGCAACAAAAATTTGCAGAGCACAATAGAGACCACGGGAACTTGCGTGTAGGCCTGAATCAAGCCAATGCACTTTGCGATGGAGGAAAAGGGGTGGATTTGCCTTTTTTTTTTTTTTTAATCTACAAGACTTTTTGTCTGAGACGGGGCCCGGTTTTCCTTTCTGACGCCTCCCTTTTTCTTGCTGTCGAAGTGCAAGTCCAACGTTTGGCCGCCTGCGCAGCAAAACGCCAGCCAAGAGCCTGAGCCTGCGGTCGTCAAGCCCCTAGGAGGACTTGATGACATATAATCCCAACCTATAGCCTAAGTGCCCCCATGTGCCTTCGCTCGCCCCCCCACTGCCGCCGCCAGCGCTCTTCCTTTCTGACGCCTCCCTTTTTCTTGCTGTCGAAGTGCAAGTCCAACGTTTGGCCGCCTGCGCAGCAAAACGCCAGCCAAGAGCCTGAGCCTGCGGTCGTCAAGCCCCTAGGAGGACTTGATGACATATAATCCCAACCTATAGCCTAAGTGCCCCCATGTGCCTTCGCTCGCCCCCCCACTGCCGCCGCCAGCGCTCATCCCTGGCAGGCCTGGCCCGTCTCCATGCCGACCCGGTGCCGGAGTGCCTGGCCAGGGCTGCCTCTGGCCTTGCCACCTGTTATTGCTTCATCTCTCAAGTGTAAGGAATTGCAGCACGGCCCCCTTCATTTGCTGCTCAAAATGCATCGGTGGAGGATAGGCAGGCTCGTGCAAGAAATTACAACGTGATAATTAAATTAAAAAATGGCTTTAAGGAGAAGGGAAAAGAAAAGCAGCACTTGGACTGTGGCTTTTGTTCAAGGACGAGGAGGGAGATGCCTGGCTGGGCATGCACCCACTTCTGCCCCAGTCATTGCTGGGGTGTAATGAGCAATGGTGGGGGTCAGAGGCGGGCTGTGGAGGTGCTTCTGTGCTCAGGGCTAGACCCTGCCCTGGAAAGGAACAATAAAAGAAACACATATATATAATCCCTGGTGTGGTGAGAAACAGGCCAAGCACAGCTGAAATGCATTCAAGGCTCTTGCTCCCTCGTATGTATGCAGCCAGGCAATGTGCACAGTCATTTCTGCTGCCTCCTCACCCGTGAATTAAGTACAGGGTTTTTTCATTGCAGTTTTCCAGGAAAAAATGTAAATCAAACTGAATGAGAGGAAATGGCCAGTCTCTCTGGGCATGTTTACTCTGTCGTTAACACCAGAGATAAGCATGTAGGCTAACCCCAAACTGGGAAGTGTTGGGGCACTTGATACAGAGACCCTCCAGCAGGCTGTAAGCGCAGCTTAGGTTGGTAGCGACACATCTGTGTCGATGTGGCACAGTATTTAACCAAATAAGCTCTGAACTTGGGTGTAGCACTGGGAAACGGCTGCTGTTCTGTTCCCAGTGTCAAGCTAATCAGCCTGCACAGCACAATGGGCCTCTGCTAGCTCAGGCTCCCCACGCCGCACTCCCCTGCACAGTACGGGCATGCCCTTTGCTGGCAGCCAGAGAAGCAGACTATGCTACTGAGAGAGGTGCGGCAAACCACCCATCCGAAGGATTGCCAGTTCTCCCTAGTAACTGGATTTTATCTCCTCTTTAAGTTAGTTGGTGCTGTGGGGATAGAAGAAGCTGTTGCCTTTCCACAGTTTTTAGCAACTCTGACAGGTTTGCCTTTCCCACAGCCCCTGCTCACAGAAAGGCACGGCCAAGGAGCACTACAAGCTACAAGAAATGCTACAAGAAGGAGGTACATCTGTAGGAGTCAGAGGAAGCCTCTGAATGTGGGGGAAGGAAGAGCATTTGATCATGTCTTTTACAGGAATCAATACGGCCCTTAAGTTGAACAGCTAATGAATGAGCTGGGAGGTGGGCAGTGGAAGGTACAGCTAGGAAAATACAGAATCAACTGATCAGATCTTGTAGATTTGGGGAATCGGCATTCCTGCACCATAACACAGCACTTCATAGAAATGTCTGTGCACTGATCTTACAGTCTTCTGCAGGAACACCTAAAGCATGGGCCGAAATCTCACTGCTCACAATAAATCATTGTAACTGTCCAGTGCCTCATGACAATAAACAGTAGGAGATACAGAATAGGAAGGCAGACAAAAGAGTCTGACATGTTAACATACAGATTTCCTGATTTTGAGGGGTACTTCTCCTGAGTCTTGGCCTCTGGCCACTGAAATGCATCATTCCCATCAGCTCAGGGAACTCAAGGAGGGATTATAGTGCTCGATATACAGCCCCATCTGGCAGCATCCCTCAGTATTCAGGTAAGAATGGCCAGTGTCGTGAAATGGGTCCCTGCGACATGTTGTAGGATTTGGATCTGGAAATTACTCACTGGAGGAGTGCGAGAAGGCAGAGCACCTAAGTTCAAATTCAATCAAAAGTTTTGGGTTTTACTTTGTTCAAATTCTCCACAGAGGAGAAAAAAAGCAAGGAGATAGCGAGAAAGGAAAAAAACCTATAAATACATAAATGATACCATTCTGTCTCAAGAGCTGACATGTTACTGAAGCAACACACGGTTTTCAAAAACTAATTAGTCAAATTGGAAATGTTTTCCCATAAACTACTGAGAAGCACTAGGTGCTTCTCTTCAATGAGAGTTGTGCATTGACAACCACATTTCAGGTCCTGGCCAGGCAGTATATCAAAAAAAAACCCAAACTACCAAAAAAAACCCCTACAACTCCAAAGAAAACAACAAAAAGTCCCCTATGGGTCCCTGTACATAGGAAACAAGTTTGGGATTTCCCACTATTCCAAAACTCTAAACAACTGCTCTATTTTTTTCCTCAGCATCCCAAAACACAGGCATAAAAGTCTGAGAAATTTACAGCTGCAAACAGGGTTTGAGTGGAAATCGTTATGCAGTTCCAAACTCTGCAATCACTACCATTTCTTTTAGTATTCTGACTCTTTTTCCTTATGAAAACAAGCTCTGGAAAAGAAAAAAAACCAAACATTAAACTAATGAGAAGTCAACTCAAGGTAATGTACATATTTTCACTGAAAAGGCACCTGCTGCAGGGTATCTTGTCGCAAGGTGGGCATTGATGCATCCTTGCATTCAGAAGTAGCTCCCATCATGGCCCCAGTGAGGACCAGCAATGAGGCAGGGAAAAAGTAGGCCTGATGTAGCTTTTCAAATTGATGCTGCTTGTGGAGAGGAACAAACAGCTCGTCTCCAACTGAGGGGCTGACTCTCGTCATTTATTCATGGCCAGCCCCCTGCCTGGATGGAAATAAAAATGTTTCAAAGATGACTGTGTGGGGGAGCTGGAGGACAGCTTGGAAGCACACTGAGGTTAGCACATTAATTTTTTATCTCTGGAGACTGGGTATCCAATTATGCTTAGAGTACACAAACAACTTTGGCTGGTCTCTCCAGTAGAGATTTATCCACATCATAAAATCTGCAATGGAACTGGGCACAACAGGCTGATGCCACAAAATAACGTACACAGGTGGTTTTGCAGGTCAGGTGCGCAAGCTAGCAGTGACAGGAGGGCACAGGACTGCATTCTCCTTAACTACGTGTATTGCAGGATGGACCAACCTGCACACGGCAGCTAGGCCAGCGACAGCCCACACAATGTGCTTTATTTAGGATTGTCATTGGCCAAAGTGCTTGTGGGCATAAGATCTGTTCAGTTGCTGTTTACTGCACAGCTGCCTGTAACCAACGTTTCACACAGCAAAATGCCACTGAAAACTCTTCTCCTTTGAAGGAGAGGAAGTTTTTCTCCATGTAGGCACACTATCCTATTCTCCCAGGAATTAAGGAAGAGCATTTATACTAGTACACTCATTCACACACACATTTCAATAGATAGAAGTCTAATGTAATTCCTATATCAGAAGTGTCTCAAAATTTGTGAGCACCAGCTGCCCTCAGAGCTGGCCTGTACCCATGGAGTGAGATGGAATAAAACAGCAGGTGTTTTGTGGCAGGCTTGGATGCACCCTGGGCTCACAAATCTCACGCTTTTGGTGCCAACATGTGGAGGAAAAGCCAGCAGAAAAAAAGGCTGAGAATGGTGTGGGATCATTTCTTTTTATCAGTGGAGTTGAGGAAGGGGGGAGTTGACTTTTTTAAGGTTTTTCTGTAACTTCCTTTTCACAGTTCCATACTCGGGTAAAAAAATCAGAGTAGGTCAAAAATAAATGTGTGTATAGGCAGATGCAAGACTAGGCACTGAGGAAGGGCTATTTATCTGCATCAAAGGACTAGATAAGACATACAAACAAAGCAACTAAAGCTCAAAGAAAGCACAGGCTAAGAAGTTTTAGGAAAGGCAAAGGCCAGAGAAGACTGTTGAACTATCTTCCACATTGCAAAGTGTAATCTATAGGTGAGGGAGAAGGACAGAAGGAGAGAGAGATGTAAATAAACAAACCTTCTATAACAGTCAAGGACAGCGAGATGTTCCAAAGAGGCGAGACTTGGGGCTTGAGCCAGTCCCCATTCTTCGATACACATCTATTCAGTGGTTCTCAGTATCAGGTAGGTTCCTCCTATCTAGATCTCTTTTCCAGTCCCTGGATAATTTACTGAACTACCCAATTGGTCTGTGCATGAGGAGAAGAGTAAAGATAAAGGGGACTGGGTGTGCAGAAAGACAAGAGGCCGTCAGCTCTTGAGCTGGCACCAGCCAGGGCATCAATAGCTGAATCCTGCAGAAGCCCTGCTCCAGAAAGCTCTCTCCCGCATCAGCCCGGCTGCTGTTACCACAGGTACTGCAAGGAGCGGAGGCTGCAGAGGAGGCACGGGTACAAAGGAAGGAAGTTCATGCTGCAGCCGCCTGCCTGAACTTTGCTGACCCAGTGCTTACCTCCCACAGCACGGCAAATTTCAAATGGCTGGTTTGAATTTGCCTTGCCTTTTCTAAATCAGGCTGCTCATATCTCTCTGACACGCTGCTAAGCAAATAACCAGACCCTGCTGTATACCATATCTCTGGTCCTCCTGTTCAGTAGGTTGCGGATTAGCTGTTTGGATTAACATCCCCCCCCACCTTCCCTCCCCCCCAGCCCCCCAAGCCCATGCAGAGAGGATTCTTGAAGCCCGAGCTGTGCGACAGTGCAGACCTGTCAAATCTAATTCATAACACAAGCCTAGCAGTTCTTAGGGGAGAGGAAGGATCTGATGCCCTGGCTCCCCACCATCCCCCCGTACAAAGGGACCATTTAATGACTGCACATTAGCAATGTGGACAATTAGCATTCACATGGAAGATAAATGGCAGCATAAATTAAATATAGCCAAGTGAAAGAGCAAAGATGCAAGATCTGAGCTCAAGGCTGTAAACAAACAAACAGGCAAAAAGGAACAAACAGCCACTGCGACAGCTAAGCCATTTGGGAGAGTTACCTTCCGGCATCTGGGACTTTCCCCAGGGGTGATCTTCACATTCGCATGGCTGTTGCCCGTACCTCACTGGCTCCTGGCTGGTTGTTAAGCAGATTCTTTCTGCTCAGGAATCTAGATCTCAGAGCAGGTTATCCCACTGGCCCTAAACTTCTACCCGTATGGGAATCTGTGCATCAACAGCTTCCCTCTGCCACATGCATCACACAGGAGCTCTGGGGGAACACAAGCCTGAGCAACTCCCACTCTATCCTTTCCCATAGTGCAGAGCACACCTTTCTTTCCATGGGGGAAGGCCAGCTGCTGCTAACCTTTCCACAGCTCCTCTTCTTGCTAACTTCTGTCATTTCCTAAGTACCAGAAACATAAGGACTGAGACTCTCCTTGGCCTCTATGATAAGCTGAAGGGTAGGGGACACGACCCTTCTTTGTCTGGGCATTTGTGCAAGGCCATTATCAATATTAATTCAATACAGATTTGCAATATGCCCCTCAGACATGCAACTATTACTGACTACTGCAGACACAGGGAAAAAAAACCAACAGAGATGATGTAAAGCTAAGTAAACAAAAGCTACTGGATTAACACTGACATTCTCCAGCCTGCCCAAGCAGTCGCTCTTAGTGCATTGACAGCTCAAGTTTATCAACAGCTGGAGGAGTCAAAATTACTTTTGCTGTGAACCTACAAAACATGTGAATAACTAAAAGGTAGAGCATAAAAGTGACAGAAACATAGGGACTGCCAAATGGGATCACACTAAACGGCCCTTCAAGCTCAGACAGTGGCTAGTAGCAGATGCTTTGGAGGAAGGAAACCCCCTCCCACACCTCCCTGGGGACAATTATCAATTATCCTGCTTAGAAAGGAAATGTTTTCCTACTTCCATATTTCTTCCAGTTCTTCTTAATGTATGAGAAAGTGTTTGCCTGGATATTTTTCCCCATAAGCATTTTATTGCTTTGTCCACATTGTTCATTACTTTGAACTAAAATGACACAGTTCACATGGTGATCTGAAAGGACTTTTTGAAAGTGAACAAAGGCATCTACACAAATCCCAAGGTGAAAGCAACCATCACATAGTATTGCACACTGGAAAACTGAGAAACAGGGGCTTAGAGACTTGCAAAAATCAGTAACAAAACACAGTCTCCTTGACTCCCAGTTCTGTGCCTAAGAAGCAGAGGAAGGACAGTCAAATAGGGCCACACGGACCACTAAGATTTCTTTCAGCCCTGTACCAGTGTGGGGAATCTAGGCACATAACTCTTCTCTTCTCTCATGTTCCAGCTCTCCTCCTTGCACATGAATACTGATGCTTTTTCATAGAGTTTCCCAAACTGTAACTAAGAAGTGGCTTTTGGTAAAGTTGAGGGTAAGCTGTTTGGGGAGGAGATGCAGGGATAGGGGGGACAGGTGCTGTGAATTTCATACATAAAAAACTGAGACATGGATAAATGTCTCTTATTCAAAGGCAAAACAAAGACAGCCCCCTCAAACAGGATGTGTATTTCCTTGACATCTCTGCTAACAGCCACTGGGAGGCTGCTTGATGATGGGCGGGTTGGGCATCTCTTCTTTTCCCCCCTCTCCTTGCCACCTCCTCCTCACAGGAGCAGTAATGGAAAAGTGACTTGCTGCAGAGATAATGCTGGGTTTGAAATGAATTCCTGACTAGCTGAGCCAGCACCCGTGTGAGCTGCGGCTGATTAGCTCCAAGCGTCCAGGTCCCAATCACTCACAACAGAGCCAGGCAATCACGCCAGCCTCCGCAAGGCAAAGACAGGGTGGAGGCAACATTCCTGAAAATGATCTCAAAGGGAAAGGGAAAATAGTACTCACGTTTGTGGTTTTCATTTCTGTGGACAGGGGAAGAGCGGGTCTCCTGCTCGCGGGCTTCATCACCCTCTTCGCTGGCGAGGTGGGTGTGAGCATAGTGGTAGCTCAGCCCAGGCCTGTTCTTGTAGCGCTTGCCACAGACTGGGAGGAAAGGAGATATGAGGGAGGGGAAGAGAGAATGGAAACATCAGTGTGATCTGCAACAATGGCATCCTCCTCTCAAATAACGCTCCCTTCTCCCCCAAGAGCAGCACCACACACTCCACACGCCTGCCCGAAACTCTTCCAGCCAATGTTGGTGAAAGGTGACGGAAGGGCAGCCCTGCAGCTGGTCGTTCCCACACAAGCTTTCTTCCCACCATGCTTCCAGGAGTCCCTCCTACAGGCCTCGGCAAATGCACATTCAGTCTCCGCAGCTCATACAGCCCTAATCCTCTCTGCTGAGATCACTAACAAGATTGCACATAAAATTAAATGAAACGCCAGTTCCGATGTTGGTGCCGCACAATGCACAGCAGTGGGAACTGGACTGAGAAGAAAGGACATTATTTTCTTCATTACTGATCTCTGAGAAAAGGAAACGGTATTACTTTTTTTTTTTTTAAAAAAAGGCTTTCTGTAAAAGGGTAATAAATAGCTTTTTCCGCAGATTCCCAGTCAAGACAAGGAGATGGAAATCATCCACAGTTTCTTGCTACAAGAACATTTAGTAGTAATACTTCTTTGTCCAGGTAAATTTCATATTCAGCATCCCAATAAATAATACAATGTGTGACACAGAATCCTCCTTCTGAACTTTTGTTTATTTTAGGACTAAGTCAACAGATATTAAGAACAGGATCAAACAATTCAGGGTGATGAAAGGTCTACATTTGCACAGGGAGCTCACCACAAGGGCAAGCTTCATCATAAGATTCATTACATACAAATTCAGCCTCTATAAAGTTTTTAATTCATGTTATTGTCTCTAAAAGTTATCTCTTTTCATCTTCAAAGCAGTCTCTGAACGTCCATTTTCTTTTATACAGCTATTTCATCTACCAAATACAATTATTGCCATTTTAAAAGATTAGAAAACAAAGGCAAAGAAGCTTAGTGCCCCTCCTGCAAATTTTTACTCCCAGCCACATTTTCCATCACTTTACTAGCTTTATTAACCTCAAGGATTTCACACAGGAATAAATGTCATGCCCAGTAGTCTGTCCTGCATAGCTTGCTTAGGAAAGTGAAGGAAGTGGCGCCAGAAGAGAGAACAGAACCCAGCAGTCTATTTCTCTGTCTTGTTTTTAGACCCCTTGAAAAAATCTCCAAGGGGGAAGTCACCATCCATTCCTAAAAACTTCCCTCAGCCCCGATACTGAAAGTGTATCCTGCAATGTGTATAGATACTTACTTCTCATTCCCCAGACACCTGAGTCTGGGAATGTCATAAGGCTCCATAAACAAAAAAATCAAAAAAGACCCACCCCAAATATTCATTTACATCTAAGTAAAACTTCCGTTATTATACTTTTCTGCTACTACTCACAAAAAGCCAATTGATGGACCACATTCTGGAACAGATGATAGAAAACTGTAAATCAAAGCCTAGCGTGATAACATATTTCATTCTCCACCTCTTCTAGCTGATTTGCAAACTCACTCAAGGAAAATACTTTGCTTTATTAGAAATGTGTAAAACAACCTCGTGATATAAATGAGTGATCTGGAATTTTAGATACTTTTATCCCAGTTTTCTCCATTCTGCAAGATGATGATCATACAGTCATCATAACAGTACAAAAACTTTCTCCAAATGTAATGTGTCCTTAGCCACAGATTTTTTTAAGTCTTTGAATGCCCTTGATTTAGAAATAAGAATTCCTGCAGCAGAGAGGGGGAGAAAGTTGGGGAGAAATAAAATGGCTAGATACATATGCACATCCATTCGTTGAAGCATCTGCCCTCATTTCATATGTAAACCTAACTCTCGTGCCAGACATTTTGAACAACTAGACTGCTCTTAGCTGCATGCTCTCCACAAAACGTCAGTTTGGTCTCCCTTCTTCTAGTACCAGCTGTGTATTCTTCTAATGCATTCTGGAGAGGGAAACTCCTCCTCTGCGGTCCTACAGAGCAAAGGACAAGCAATGGAACAGATGCTGGCAGGGAGTCAAACAGCAAGATATCCACAGTTCTGTACGACTTTGTCTCCACTTTTTGAATATTGGAAAAAGTGTAACACAAAAGTAATCATCAAACCGGAGACAGCTACAAAATGTTCACTGTTTAAATTATTTCAGAAAGATAACCCCTTCTAATTACACAAATGTTACAGCATTTCTTAGAATGGAGAGATAGATTTACATTTCTAGCAGATTATTTGAGTATCATACTACGTATCTTACTCTATCCCCCTTACTTGTGTGCATTTGAAGATGAAAGTTAAATAATTCTTCTGCTATGAATTACTGATACTGCTCAAAAACGTCTGTCTACTTAAATTATTTTCAGAGCACTGTCAGCTGATCAGTGCTGTACTGACAAAGGAGGAGGCACTTGGAGTTAATAGCTGTGTGATGTTTACTATCCAACTATATCTTGCTCGTATATAGCTTGATTCTGCGTTACTGCTAACCTAGTTGCAAAATCAGATAAGCTCTAAAACCCAGTCTCATTTACCTATTCGAGGGAGTTTTAAATTTCAAAACAAAAATATTTCAAAAAATTCTACCAGACTTTATTTTATTCCGCTCTACCTGAAAACATACCCACAATTCTAACTGTACAGTTGTTACCTTACAAAAGCACCGTGTCCTTGAATATAGGCCTCATGCATTTTTCTCCCTCAATGCACGAAAGGAAACTTGCATTCCGTGCAGGAAGTCCCAAGGCCGTGGCCTTGCCTCCATTCCCTACAGGATCCTGCAGGGATTTTAGCTGCGGAGTTTAGGATGGCATAGGAAATCAGATGGGTCTGCAGACTTGCCCGTCTCCAGCAAAAAAAGTATCAGCTCACCAGGAAAAAAACAGCAAGTATTGATATAAGCTGAGGCAGTAGTAATTCTGCAGCTGAGCCCTTCCCACTGCCAAAACTTTCAGATGGCCTTCAAGGGTGGCAGCAAGCTGAGACATGCCTAGCTAAAAAGGAATTTGGAGGGCTTTATAACCAGAGGTGAGGCAAAGGAGTTCTGTTTACACAGTCCCAGCAGATCCTTTGTAGGACCAAAGATGTGCAGCTTCCAGCAGCTTTTTTTCTTGGTGTCTAGACATTTCCACCTTTCAAATTCATGTTCTGTCATGGAAAAAGTCCAAAGTGATGCCATATGTTGAAACTGCAGAGATTTCCTATTCCCCAAGCAAATTAGACTTTTGCAGGGGAAAAAGGGTATCATGATATTAGTCAGGCAAAAGAACCATTGCCTTCAGTGAGACTTTGCTAGAATAGAAGCTAAGTCAGAACTTCATGGTTTCTCCAACAGATTGAACCTTCCTGAATTCACCCTAATCTCTTATTTTGCAGATAGAGCACATTTCATTAATCTACCATATCACTGTGCTAAGAAGTAGTTTCTATAAAAGGGTGATCATTAATAAACACTTAGCTCTTATATAACTCTTCCCACTGCAAGACTGGCTTTTCAAACATTAATTAATCTTCCTCCACATTCCTGAGTGGGAAATACTATTCTCATTTCACTTCTGAAAAAAGAGAACCACAGAGGGGTTAAGTGACTTGCCCACACAGTGATCTTTTGTCATTATCGGGATTGGAATTCATGAGTTCTAGCATCCAGACCAGTGCTCACACCACATCTTTCTCATTCTCCGAGCTGACAAAAGCATAATGAGAACTGGTTCCCCCAATCTGAAATGTACGCTGGTGATTACGTTCTTAACACTATGCAGCTCACACATAGCAAGTGAGAGTGTGCCTTTCATAAACTTTGCCGGGTGGCCTTGCCTTTCTTTCAGCAGCTTTGACTCTTTTTATCTTTAATTTTCCTAGCTAGATAGGCTCATCATCCTTGCATGTGGTAGATTTCATCCTGAATCTCAACACTGGGAAGTTGACTTGATCTTTAATTAGGTAGCCGAGCCCAATGAAAACAGCAGGACTTTGTAGAACGTAACCGACTCCAATTCCTCCTGCATTCAAAGGATATATTTTGCTATAACCTGATGAGAATGCCATCTTGGGAACAAGCTGGGTAAGTAAGCAGTAATACAGCAGTGCAGATCAAACACCACAAATGGGGAAGAGAGGGAGATTTTATTAGGCCACCAGACACTCTTGTATGATGAACCTTACTTTTCTTCCAATTTGAAGACTGAAACAAAGATGTTACACAACTATGTTATGGAGGAAAAACATAATTTGCAGACAGTTTAATCACAAGCATTGAGTGTTTCATAAAAGAGAGCTCCGTTCTAAGTTCTGGCCTGTAACAGCCTGCAACTCTGGATAAGCAAATTCTCACTCTGTTTACATTTCTCAATCAGTAAAATTAATATAAAATACTTCCCTTGCTTTAAAAGGGGATTTGAAACCTATGACTTAAAAGAGTTCCTCATCAAATATTTAATGGCTGTGTTGCTGTCATTTTGAAATTGTTACACATTTGGTCCTTGGCAGGCTGTGAGCTATGTTCCAGCCAGCTCTCCACATACATTTTGCACAATCTGTCACCAGTATGAGACAGAAGGAAACAATCCATGTTTTTAGTGGAAACAGGAAACTGGGGGAGTAGATGCTTTTTGTGTGTGTGTGTCACTGAATCTTGCCCCCTTCATTGTCTTTCTTTGCTTTTCTCCTTTGCCTCCTGTTCTTTCTTCCCAGCTGGGCTGTGTCAAACACTAAATCTTAAGTTAACTGCTGTCAGGCAGTCATTCCTCAAAGTTATCTTCCTGTCCCACCATTCACTCCACTCCAAAAAAACCATTCTTTGTTTTGCACTGGTTTGGTAATATAACCTCCCCTGTTACAGTTATGTCCACACTCTGGCACATCTAGAGATCTCAAATGCTAACAGTGTATTTTGACCTCCACCGATGGAAAGGCATTACGTTTGTCCCACTTTGATCAGTACTGTCATGCTATACACCTCTAGTATTAGAGCAGCTCTTTAGTAACCCATTTCATAGGGGATTTTCTGTAGGTAGTAAATAGTCCTTGTTTCAGTGCCCCCAGAGGACGAGTCCCAGAATCTACCTGCTGTATTAAGATCACAGGAATGTTGAACTTCAGCGCAAAACATGCACAGGTCAACAACATATATGTCCACATTTCAATAAATTAATTGCTAGCAGAGGCAAAGGAGAAAACAGGTAGCGTATATGAATAGAAAACATTCAACTAGCAGAGTCAACTCTGTTCCCCTCTTACCATGTGCTCTACTCCAGACCTGTCTATTCAATAGCAGTCATTCCTCAAAGTTATCTTCCTGTCCCACCATTCACTCCACTCCAAAAAAACCATTCTTTGTTTTGCACTGGTTTGGTAATATAACCTCCCCTGTTACAGTTATGTCCACACTCTGGCACATCTAGAGATCTCAAATGCTAACAGTGTATTTTGACCTCCACCGATGGAAAGGCATTACGTTTGTCCCACTTTGATCAGTACTGTCATGCTATACACCTCTAGTATTAGAGCAGCTCTTTAGTAACCCATTTCATAGGGGATTTTCTGTAGGTAGTAAATAGTCCTTGTTTCAGTGCCCCCAGAGGACGAGTCCCAGAATCTACCTGCTGTATTAAGATCACAGGAATGTTGAACTTCAGCGCAAAACATGCACAGGTCAACAACATATATGTCCACATTTCAATAAATTAATTGCTAGCAGAGGCAAAGGAGAAAACAGGTAGCGTATATGAATAGAAAACATTCAACTAGCAGAGTCAACTCTGTTCCCCTCTTACCATGTGCTCTACTCCAGACCTGTGCTATTCAATATTAAAAAAAAAAAAAAGCGTCCTTGCCTCTCCATTATTGGTAGAAAAGCCAAGATTATAGTCAACGAATGCCAAGTATAGCAGCTATGGTGGGAGAGTTGTTTGTTAGGTTCATCTGAACAATCATCTTATTCTAGATCTTATTGCTTATTAACTACTTAGGGATTCACTAGAAAGGCTAATACCAGGAGATGATTTAGGGCTTAAATTGCTAATAGTTTAAAGGGAAGCTGAAGTCATGATGGAGATTTATGAGAAGCATGTAAAAACATAATGCTATAATCAAAGCATTTTCAAATCAGCTTGTCATTGTGCTATTTAACCAAAGGTCTGTCCTAAGTATCAGCAGTTAGTGTTGGACTCATTCATAGTATCTGTGAGAATTAAGACAACAGATTAAATCTCAGAAAACTGGTAAAAATCAAGCTAAATCATGATTTATCTTGTAGGCCTTTTGTACTCCAGCAAACCTTCCAGAGAATCAATGAGATGTTTGTTAAAATGAGTATGACAGGATCAGGTTCATTTCAAGGAGATGAGAAAGAAGGCAGGTGAAGTTAGCAAGGTAATTACTAGAGTCGTCACTTTGTGAACATATACAATAAAATAGTTCCTAAAGAATAGGCCTCAAGGAATTGCATTTGGCAAGTCATGCTAGAACAATATAACATTTAACTGGGATTTTCTAAGGAAACAAAAAGAGAGAGATCCTCAGTACCAATTGAAACTCAGTGGAATCTGTTAATCTTAAATCACTTAAACTACCTGGAGACTCCAGCCTTTTGTTGGCAGAACCTACAATACGTTTAGTGAGAAAGGGAATGAGGAAGAAAAAAATTAACCTCAGAATAATGAAATTTCAATGCCCCGCTGGATGATGAACTTACAGAAAAAGCAGGAGGATGTTTCAAGCTATAGTGATTTGGATGTAGGATCAAGCATTTTTAAAAACAAAACCATGTTCTTAATAATTATTAGTAGTTCAAAGTCAAGTTCAAAGTGTCCACTTAGGGACCAAGCTTTATACGATCTGTAGGCACAATACAAGCAGATAGGCACTTAGTGGGATATTCAGCGAAAACAGTTTAGGAGCCTACCTCCAGTTGAAATCCGTGAGAATTAGGAGCCTAATTTTTTTGAAAACTTCACAAGGCACCTTTCTGCATCTTCAAGCACCTGAAAGAGTCTATTTTGGGCCTAATGCTTGCCAATGTTTTTATCATTAATTTGGAGGGTGGAATAGAGAGTGAAAGAATCAAACGTGCAGAGAACTGACTGTTGGCGAAAATACTGGAATAATAATAAAAATATATCATATGAGCTTCATTAATCAAAGAATTCTTTCAAACAGTAACGTAATTAGTAAATATTAGTATGACACAGTATAGATAAATAAAACACAGTATAAACGGGCCAAAGCAGTATAATGAGGAAACTAAAGATGATAGATAATCTGCCTGAGTAGAAACAGGTTGAACAGGGAAGGAACAAGAAGCTATAGCAAATGGTATATTAAATATGAACTCACACGGTGGACAAGGATGAAAACTCCGTTGCCACTGAAACGACACAGCACTGGAGAGGGGCGTCTTGCATTGAAAAGGGTTTAGTAAGCAACCTATTAGGTCAGCCATCTTTGTACCTCTCATAGATACATAATGGAGCAAGTTGCATAAATCCAAGTTCTATAAGTAAACGTAAGTTACATGTAAATGTATCAACCATTCGTCTTCTGAACTGCTTCTATTCTCAGAACAGCACATTCTACTTAGTTCTGGCCACTGCTACTTAAATAAGACCCTTTGGAGATTTTTCAGAGAAAAGAAACAAGTTTAGTAAAAGAGCTGAAGAAAACACAGCGGAAAGAAGCCCCAGTAACTGTTTACAGACATAGAAAGAAGACATTGTTATGCACTAAGAACAGAGCAAGAACTGCTGGTCTTAGACTGCAGCAGAGAAAATTCAGGTTAAATAACTAGAGAAACCTGAAAATGAAGTTTTTGACAAAAGAATCAGCTTCTACAAAACACTATAGGATCAGTGTCTCTGGATACATGCAAGGTTGCATTAGTCACTGATCCAGCAGAGATCATAGGAAGGTTTCAGTTAATTCTCATTTTGCACAAGGGATGGATCTGAATGCGTATCTCAGCCTCAGAGGGACTGTGAATAAAGGATACGATACAAACATAAGTTGTTATGCTAAAATAGCAGTTTATACAGGAATCAAACTAAAAGGAGACAAGGACATATTGGTAATAGGAAAAGAAAGAAACTTCTTTTAGAGATGGGCAAGGGAAATCTTCCATAGATAGAGGGACTGAAAACAAAGGTGGAAGTATGTACGTAGGTAAGTCTCCGTGGGAACATGAGAAGAATGAAAGCAGACAAATGAGGATGGACAGCAGGAAGGTTAATAACTTGTAGAGGTTCAGCACAAACTAACCTGGCTAAAGGAAGTATACATCTGGAGTCATGAAACTCAGGTGCTACAAGTGATTGCAACTTTTAAACCAGAATACTAGTTCCTAGATAAAACTTCAGAGAAGCCTTTTTTTTTTTTTTAATAGTAAATAATATATAATAAAGAATATGAAAATAGTAGAAAGATTTTTAAGACGACTGCTGTGGTAGAACTGACAGTTCTCCAGCTGATCATTTGACAACACGACATCAATTCTTATTACATACGTAGATATTCATACATTCATTCACTCTGTCCCTCCTTTAAAAATCACATGCCCAGTTTATTGTTGACAGCTGTGGTGGCGTATTTTCCACTTCTTTTGCTTGACATCAGAGGCTGTGCTTTGCTCCTCAAGCCCTACTGTTCACTGTCCTTTAAGGCACCTGCTCTATCTCCTGGCCAGGTATTCAAGCTATCTTTGGGTCTGGTCTCATACAGCAGCTGACCCATTCGGCTACGTTACCATTTCCAGCCTATACCCATCTCACACCAGGCTGCCCTGCCACTTTCATTATCCAAGTATTTATCCCAAGGGAGCTCAAGGCACAACACTATCCAATGCAGCTGGTTGAAAACCTGACCAACTAGTTTTCCACTTGCTGATTTGATGAAACAAGGCATTTCATGATTATGTTAGCAATTTTATCGATGCTTTGAATGGTCAAACATTTTATTCTGAACTTCTGATACAGTAGATGCTCAATAAAATCAGCTGAAGTATTTCAGAATATTTCATTCCACAAAACAAGCAACCAAACACCTTTCTTTAAAAACACAGGATGACAAAACATTTTGCGATTTGAAAACCTTCCTCCATATAGAAATTCCGTATTTCCAGTCAGTTTTAATATTGTGACCAGGTTTAATATTGGTGTATAGCTGAACGCCTCTTCCAAAAAAGGCAGGCCTTTTCAGAAATAACATTGCTATCTTCCAACACAAGGGGCAGTGTCAGCTGGGTACCGCTCTTGCATCATCTTACTGACACACAGACTAGTTTTTTCCCATAACCTTTTTATTACTCATGAAACCTAGTGATATACTCGTTTCCCATAAATATGAATGCGTAACTATGAAAAAAGAGCAGAGTAGTTCTTCACCGCAAATCATTTTTCGTGCCCATGCAGTTAAATAAGAAAATTAATTTGCTTTAGATATGCTTATGCTTTCTTCTTTGTGGTCACTTTCCAAACTCAAATATCAGAACAATTGCAGAAAAAGCAACCTGGACGTAAATTAAATAATATACAGAAAAAGTAAAGTGTTGTTGTGGTTTAACCTGGCAGGCAGCTAAACATCACACAACCATTTGCTCACACCCCCCACAGTGGGATGGGGGAGAGAATTGGGAAGAAAAAAGTAAAATTCGTGGGTTGAGATAAAGGCAGTTTAATAGAACAGAAAAGGAAGGGAAAATAATAATAATAATGATAAAATAATATACAAAATAAGTGATGCACAATGCAGTTGCTCACCACCCG
>NW_008795283.1:446287-460278 GCF_000699145.1 Aptenodytes forsteri | reverse complement strand
TGTGCCCCCTCCCAGCTTCTTGTGCACCTCCAGCCTTCTCAGTCGGTAGAGCATGGGAAGCTGAAAAGTCCTTGACTAGTGTAAGCACTACTTAGCAACTAAAACGTCAGTGTGTTATCAACACTATTCTCATACTAAATCCAAAACACAGCACTGTACCAGCTACTAGGAAGAAAATTAACTCTATCCCTGCTGAAACCAGGACAAGTGTCAACCTATTAAGGTAATTATTTATACCAATAATGTAATTGTGGGAATCATGTTTTCCCAAACAGGAAACAGATTCACTATTTTTGACCTGCATGTTTCTACATAAAACAAAACTATCTGCCCAAAACATCTGCACATGGAGTACTGCAAACCAATTTCTAACCTACCACAATTAGATTGAGATTCATCTATAAAAATATTTAGCAAATAATTTCAAAGAAAAAATTGATTCAATAAATCCACCCAAGCAGGAAAGAGGCCTCAACCTAAGCCAATTATTCGCAATGAATTGTATGCAGTATTTCTACAGAAAGTTAACAAGGGCAGGATATTACTTCAGGATGATGGCATTACAATTGCGACAGTTCTTTCCTTCTGCTCCACAGTCAGGTAAAGGAGTTCTGCTACCACATAACCCTTTTCTCAGCTATCTACAATGGGAAAGGAGGAGTCACTGTGTAAAGTCTGGATTCCAAAACTCCTTATGACTCACCTCTAACTATAAGTTTCCTAAAAATGAAAGGTATCAGCCAAATGAAATAGGAAAGTTTATATTTCCAAAACCAAAGAGGAAATTTATGCTCCAAAATGTAAGCCAAGGCAAAATTCCATCAGCACAACAATGTACCAGAGCCTTGACTTCAGCCCAGATTGCTGCTGCCTGCTTTGGTATCTTAGATGTTTTATCTACTCTGTGCAAATCACTACTATGCATGTTGAGAGTTCTCTGTAAGATCCAAAAGCAAAGCAAGATCAGACAATAAAGAGTCATTATGTTCAAAATTACTACTGCTGACAAGTGTCCTTGGATTTAGAAGGATGTTCCAGAAAAGAGATAAAGACAGCTATGCATATACCAGCAGAGGAAAGCTGTGGATTTCAGCAAGATACATACTGGGCTCCCAGAGAAGTCTTAGAAGACACATTTTAGTTCTTCCAACACACAAGGACAGCTATTTAACCACAGCAGAAATCTCCTGACTCTTCACATCCTAAAGAGCTCTTCCTCCTTGATCATGTGTTCAGACGCTCCCATTCATGTTTAAGTCTTTCCATTTCTACTCATTGCCCTTAGAATATCCACCTTGCTGAAGCAAAATACCCAACATGTCCATCACTGTACTGTGCAGGGTCACCTGGTCTCACCATAAAAGCATATGATCTGATCACATGGAATATAGTTCTTATTTACCGTGCATACTCCTTATTTCTTCATGTTTTTAAAAATAAGCAGGAAATACCCCCACAGATTGACATAGTAACAGTTGGTCTTTTAAGGTCAGTAACGTTGCAAGATAGGTAAATAGTGGAGAAAGGGGGATTCTAATTGTCCTCAAAACCATCAAACATTTTTGGATCACAGAAGTGAAGACCTCCTGCTATTCTCCTACTCCTATTAACTTTTGTTAGGTTATCGTCTTATAGGATAGAAGGCACCCAGTAGCACAAATTATTATGGCACGTACACTCTACAGTAAACCTTAAGATGGGAGACCTCAAAAGCATGTGGGTAAGATAAGTGCCCTTCAGAGAAATGACACAGTGAAGTAAAAAAGAGTATCAAAAGATGAAGGAAAGCACCAAGGACTAGACCGTAAAAAAAATACATTGTGTATCAAATATTGGACTCCTTCCTCATACTAGGACTCTGGTATCCTTCTTCAGTTTGAACATTGGACTCTGGTATAATTTTTCAGCTGGGGCAATGCCTTACTTCACCTGCAGTCCCACTGCAAGACATCAAACAGCATGGCCATATTCAAAGGGAATATGTATCAAAACAAAGCATTCCAGTTGTGTTTGTTTCTTAGGAGGGCTCAACTCCTGATGACGCCACAAGAGTACTTTCTGAGTGAGGGATGAGAATAAGACCTTCAAAATTTAGCCCAGTGAGATTTTAAAAGGACTGAAGGAAAGAGAATCACCAAATATATGAAGAGATACAACAAGGGTAAAGTACCTTTGTCGGAGATTTTTGAGTTATGCTTTTGTTTGTAACTATCTGAAACAGAGAAAGAAATAGAGGGTGAATCTTACATGGGGGAAAGGAAGACAAAAGGCAGAGAAGCCAGAAAAAGAGAAGGAGAAAGAGAAAGAAAATATAAGAGATGATTCATTATAGGGCAAAGGGAAGTGGAGCCTTGCCGAGGACTTAATTTTATTTTCTTCATGCAAAAACACCAAGAGCAGCAGCAGCAGCAGGTGCCAAACATGCAAGTCAGAGAGCAGCAGAATATGTTGCTGGAAAGGAAAAGATGAAGCCCTGAGTGCACCGAGCTCGTAGGACTAGGCTGGAAGCAGAATCAGCTGTCTGGGTACTACTTACTGTCACAAACATAGGGTTTGTCGTGATCATCCTGGGAGGCAGCATCATTCCGTCTCCTGCCACCTCCAGATCCCCGAGCCTGCAAGGACAAGAGGAATGTTAACATTATTCCATCGCCCCTCAGGTCTCCTTGTGCCCCTCACCCTCCTATGAAAAATGTGCAATATAAACTAAACAAATCCTCAGCTTCCATACAGGTTTGTCAAGGGTGGGCTTGACCCTTCATCTCCTAAGATATGCACTGTGTTAATGGACCTTGTAATGCAGTGGAGATCCCCTCCACAGACAACCCGAACTGTTCATCCATAGCAGTAGGTCACTGCCAGCACATATTCAGTCGAGTATCATCACACATTCATTTCTGAAGATGTTCAAATACCTTGCTTAACTGAATATGAATGAATGAATAGATGAACAGGTGTTAGAGGATAAATATAACCATTGAATCAGCCAGAAAACAGGCCCCAAATAAAACAGAGGTAAAATTATTTCCTTTACTATTTTCAAAGGGGGGCTGTTTGGTTTGGTTTGGTTTGTTTTCTAGCTGAAAAGCAATGTTTTGAAATGGCCTTCTGGGACAAAGATACCATGGCTAATTATAAAATGGAGCTTTGGTCAGTTAGTGGAAAAGATTAGGTAACATGGCTACCTGCAATAACAGAGAACGGGAATTACCCAGAAAGATCTCTCTGCAGTTCTGTGTTCCTACAACATACCAAGTTGGCAGCCCTGGAAACAGAAAAGCTCTGTTTCTCCACAGCACAGACTGCTCTGTCCTGAGCTCCAGGGGTAAGAGCGGAATTCAGCATCAAAGTTACTTGGTCCTGACCCTTCTCAGCTGAGATGCCAACAAGGGGACAGTTGATATCTGTCCAATGGTGGAGGCTGTGAATGTGCAACTGGGAATTGAGCCAAGGCCTTCAATTCTTTCACGTTCACTAATGTACAGTCTGTAGATGACAATCATTTTAGACTTGATCTTTATTTGAGGAAGTGATCTGCAGGTGGATGGCTAGATAGCCCTTTATCAATTCTGCCAGCTACTCTATTCCTGGATAAAAGCAACAAAATTGTTTCTGCTGCTCCTCTTACTAAACTGTTGATGTTTCTCACCCTAGACAAGGCCGTCTGACTCAAATCCTTCAAGCTTTTGCATGTGAAAACAAGAAAGGGACAGAGCTTCATCAAGTAAAGCTGGAGAAGATGTAGAAATTCTGAGAATATTAGTGCCCCAGACACAAAGGGGTCATATGAGCTCTGTCCCTCTTCTATGGATTTGGCACTGAACTGGCACTATAGGAGCTGCATTCCATCGGACATCTAAAGAGAAGGAACAAGGAACAGTTTTACACTGGCCTGCCACAGTCTGTCAAAACAGGGATTTATAAAAACTTCACACGTTATTTTCCTAGGATTGCTCAGATCTAACTCTTAACACAGTCCTGAAGGAAAGACATGGATTTGCAGCTGTCTGGATGGGGTAAATACTATTAGGTATGACAAGTACAGCTCTGCCTTCTGCAAAGACCTCTGTGCAGATCAGCACACACGTGTAAGGGAGAACTGAAAAGCAGTTTCACCCTGGAAAAGGCCCCAGCAACAATTGTTTGGTGGAAGCTACTTTACTGACCATAGCACATAAAATCATCTTACTAGTCTGCAGTATTTTCTCTCTGACTGCCAGCTCTGTAAATCCCCTCTGGGCTATGAAATCAATCCCAGGCTAGTTCCTTCCCTCCCTCACTGCTGCAAAATGTGCTGCAAGCTGAATTTCAGTCCATGGCAGCTCCTATACAACCCTTAGCTCATCAGAGAGCCTTCATAGAGACAAGTGATTGGCCCTTAAATATTTCTGCTGATACCTGGATTAGGATCCAATTTCCCTATCCTACCAGCTGCATTGGCTTCTCAGGGCTGTGAAAAAGCTGTAAAGTCTTATTTTTGTTACCAGTCAGTAGGTCTGACTCTGTTTACACACTGAGAACAGATCTGTTGAGTAAGAAGGTACTATTTTTACATAGGCACCTTTCAGAATAGGATGGTAATTTAAGGTCTGTTGCTCGGAGTTTTGCTAGTCTTACAGCCAGCTGTTTCCCTTCAAACCGTTCTCTACAGAAACGCAAGGGTACAGCATTCATGTCATGACCGCACGTCAGATATATTTTTTCATGCACTGAACACACAGAGGGAGATTTTTCAAGTCAATGACTTTCAATGGGACTTGGGTTCCTAAATGTCTTTAGTGCCTTTGAAATTCTCCCATGGGATATTCAGCTGACAAGCAGACAATCTGTACAGGTGTAGCTGCATTCCCCTCGTATCTCCTAGCAAACTATCCTTCCCAGCTCCTACCACATTCTCCCTGTCCACAAAGATACTAAAAAGCTCCTTCCGTAAATCCATCTCTTCGGCCTTCGGTGTCCTTCCTAATGCTCCCACAATTCCAGGGCTAGCCTTGAAGGGGTAGTAAACCAAGCAGCTGCCCCAGAGGCACTAAGTTGAGTGCCACGTGCTGGCTGTCGGCACTCCAGTCTGTTGAATTCAGTCATCCACAACTGCCTTCATTCTCCTGACGGGATGCAGCAAAGACTACGAGACTTGATGTGTGAGGCCTGGAAGCCATGGCATAGCAGCCTTGAAGCAGCCCTGAAGCAGCCAGAGAGAGTAGCCAGAGGGACAGATGGAGAGTCCAGGATTAAAAATAAAATCATGCTATGGGGCAAGGAAGGGGCATGTGCAATTTAGAAAGTCCAGAGCAGTAATTCTGTCGCATTAATCCTGCATCGATGCTGTCAGCCCTTCTCACTCCTTCTCTGAATCCCCAAAGGCCACACTCTGAAGGATCTAGTTTCCTATGCATGTCCTTCCCCTCTTCTGCCCTCTAAAAATAATTTAACCAACTCCTTCCCAGAAACAAAGTGCTGCCCAGGTTTCATGTCCCCTAATTTCAAATCCTGGGTCCCGATTCCCTACACTGGGTCAGGCTTACATTAGAAAAGGGCTGCTTGAAGAGTGGCAAAACACTCATGACCAGACACAATTCAGGCTGCAATTCAGGCTGCAATTCAGGCTTACCAGTTTTCAGCAGCTAGGGAATCTGGCCCTAATTTTGAAATCCTAATTTATATCACATTTTGCTTTGGTTATTGATGCCATCAAATAAAAACGAAAATTGCCCAAAGTATTTGGCAGTCTTCAGACGTCTGGTTTTTGCACTGAATGAAGCCAGGGCACTGGCAGAGCAGGAGTTAGTTGCAAGAAAAAGGCAAGAGATTCTGCTGCTCCTCTACTTAATAGGGGGCCAGTTCTAGGGCAGAAAATAAGACGTAAATTTATGCTTCAAAATGAATGGGACGTCTAGTACCCTCCAACTCCATTCCCTACAGTAGCAGAGAAAAAGTAATAGAGATATTCTGAAACAGTTTTCTGAACAGGGGAGTAAAACTTTGCACATAACAGTAGCTTCAGGACTGACTTTGTGTAGGCCTGGGATATATGAATACAGCAAATTCCCTTCTGAGCAGTATATTGCTTTTAGCTATTCACTCCCTTTCACTCACCCTAACCAGCATGCGCAATTTATGTGAGAGCAACTTATTAGAAAAGAGTTGTTAGCCTGGAATATTAGTTGATCACTACAGTCAAGCTTGTGTGCATTTATCGATTCTAACTCCTGGTTTTGGTTACTGGTTCATACAAATTTTCTGAAACTTACATTTTTCTGGAAAATTTTTTTCCAGGTGGGGGTCTTTGGCTAAGAAAGAAAGAAAGAAAGAAACTGGTTCAGGTGATTTTGAGAATAAGGAAGGTGAAATATATACTTATCCAATTATTAAAGTGCTTTGATCTTATATTAAAGGACTTAAGCTCCAAAATAAAGAGGAGCAGAAAACTGAAACAACACAACAACAGAAGAAACCAAAAGAGAGGGTCTGATGCATAAGTACATTGCAAGTATTCAATGTGGTTTAATGTCTCTCTTTTATTCAAAAGCTATTAAATCCTGCTCATTTGGCCTAAAATGTGGCCCTTCTTGCTTGACTCCTACAAACACATCAAAAGGTACTTGTAGAGCTCCTGTGCCCTTGCAGCATCCGCTGGAGCCAAAGAAAGATGAAAATGGTCAAAACTTCTGAGAATTGTGTTCACGTTTATAATAGATGCCTAGCTTAAGGGGCCACAATTGAAAATGTTGATTCCAAGTTTTTAAAATGTTGGCCTCATTACTTAACTGGTGCCTTGCTGAAATTGTGAAAAGACATCTTAGGTAAGAGAAGGGACACAGACTCCCCTAAGGAAAAAATATTGCCCATATTAAGCAAATGGAAGATTTGCCATTGGCTCAAGAGGGCCAGTGTCAGCCACAAAGTGCTACCTTGGAGAAAGCTGCAAAATGTATTAACACAGTTCAAGTTACTTTTATTAATTTTTTTTTTGACTGTCATGACTGAATTTGTTGCTTTTCTGTAATTAGTAAATGTTGTTTTAAAGTAAGAGCATTGTAATAGCAGGATGTCATCATAATTATTACAGTTTACATTACGATTGTAAATACAACACTATAATAAATTTACCCCAACTTTTTACTCTCAAAATAGTCTTTTTTCTTGGTAATTCACAAAAATAAACTGAAAAAATATTAAAAAATCTTTGACCATATGACAGAAAATTACCTACAGTGTTATCACTATCATATAACCATGGATAAACACTTTGCATATACAATACACATGACAAATATACACTAGAAAGCAGAGGTTTGCTTCCTTCCTTTCCATTCCAGTAAAGTCTCCACCTACCCGTCCTCTAGGCCTGTTCTTTCGTTTTGGAATATCTTCTTCCAAATCCTCTTCCTCATTCACTTCATCTGCATTTTCATCATTTTCTAAAACCCTCTGTGGTTGAACAATAAACGGGAATGGTTAGAAGAAACAAAGATGACACATACAACCAACTGCTGCTCTTTACCACAGAGACTGCAGGTTATTAAATTACAGTTGATTAATGATATAATGCCAAATCAGATCCCAGAACCCCTACTTCTTTCCGCTAAAGCAAAATTTGCTTTCCCTTCCACCCTCAGTTCTCCAGGGAGTTCTTATTAAAAAATACCACTGATATCAGTCAACTACGAAAAAAAGGTTCCTAAGAAATAACAGTGGCATCACTGAGCACTGATATCCCAATACAACACAAGTATTAGCATGCATAACTGCAGGCCCTGTCTGGGAAATTGTTTGCATGATTTTTTTATTTTGGTTTCTTGCACCTTAAATTCTTTCGTTTTCCTCTAATGTTGAGAATGCATTTTAAGAAGACAAAAATCAGTGTTTTTCTCCTTGGCAGCTCAGAATTTTCTTTGTTTAGCAAAAATAGAGAAAATTCCCCCATATATTGCAGCATGTTTAGTGGATCTAGAAAGTAACATGTTCCATGTTACTATAAGCCATGTTCCAGGGCTTATACCACAGGTACAACTCTGTAATCTGGAAGCAGGGGTCTTGCTACGTGAGAATGCTGAGGAAGTACAGGTCTCATTAGTTAATAGGAACAACAGCAATAGTTCCTTCAATTAATTATTTAATAGGAACAATAATTCATCATCTCACATAACTGTGAGATGCCCAGGCCAGGGAATTTCAATCCTTTTATCTTGATCTTTTGAAATGTAACCTCGATAGAATCAAACACAGGCTGGCCGCCCTGAAAACATGCACAAGTCAGACATCACATGGACAAACGCAAGACAAACCACCACAACACTAATGTGGAAAGAAGTCCCGTTGAAATCCCCTCAACCCTTGGCATGTCTGCTAGAAATACAGAAATGGGCCCCAGCCACTCCTGCTGTTCATGGTGCGGTGCCATTTCATAAAGGACTAATGTGGAATCACTAACTTATCTTTGCCATGCCACCACTCATTTAAATTACAACATGCAGCCACGATACAGATTCTAAATTAGCAACTTTAAACTGATGGGGAGGTTTTGCAGTCTTACTGTATTTGTTCCTTCCCTATAATTTCTAGCCAACAGCTATTCGAGAGCCAGCAGAGGGAGAACAGGAGCAAATCACAGTTGCTTTCTCTCCTTCCTACATACCTCAAGCATCAAATTCTGAATTTGTGGGAAAGAATACAACAGAAATTTCACTTTTTAAAATGCCTGTATTTGGAAGACCAACTATACAAGTTTATTCTTAATTTTATCAGCTAAATTTTTAAGACTAATATTGGACAGTTCCCCTTTTAAAAAGTACAAACAACTTTTAGAACATGGTAGAGGACCAAGTCTTGATCTGGTTTTTGCTCCTTTTATTTTTAAATCTCAGGAGGCTATTAATGAGGTCAGATGATCATGAAATACAATTTCACATAATACTAGAGTACTAAATATTAGAGGGTGTAAAAGTTAAACAAGTTCCAGTTCTACAAACATAAAATGTTTCTTCAAAATTCATGCAATTGCATACATCAATTGATTTCATCTTAGGAAACTGAAGCACTTGGAAAATGTTGTACATGAGGAGACTAGTGGTATGTAAGAAAACAAGCAAACTTACTGATGTGAGTTTATATTTTCACATTGCTTCATATCTTAAAGTATCTCCAAAAAAAGAGAAGGCTGCAACCATATCATATGTGGGAGGGGAAGGAGGTAGTTTACAACAATAATACTACACAAGAGCAGTTAAGAGAAATATTGCAAACCACTTTCTTTGTTTAAAATTGCAGCATCAATTTAGGAAAGACATAATAAGTAACCAAGTGTGAATTTGGTGACGCTGCCAGGGTAATGATTTTAACTCTTCATAGAAGGGGCATAGCCTTCCTGATGCATGGTCAAAAGGCTATTCTAAGCCTTCTCCAGCAAGTGATGGAGACACACATTCAATACCAATTTACTGTAGAGCAAAATCCTCAGCCCTGTTAAATACCAACTGCACAGCAGGTCCCAATGACTGCATCTATTTAGCAGGGGCAACCCTTACCCTTGTTAGCAAAGTAACTTTTCCTATTCTGTCTTCCTAAGTTTCCCAGCCCAATGTACTTCAGTGCAGCTAAGCACCAAGTCTTCTTCTCCTGGCAGATACTGTGAGTTTGAGAGGGCAGTAAGTGGCTGGGACTGAGGTGGGAATTACAAATATGTCTATCCCACCTGCTCACTCTCACCACCACTGAGGCTGGGCCCTTTCAAGTTATGGCACAGAAGAGCATGCAAAGGAACAAAAGAGAGATTTGCATTCTCTTATTTGTCATACGGATAAAAGGCACTGATCATGATTTTGATCTGGTACGATCTAGCTGCGAGGTGCCGAAGTACACACTGAAAGCTGGCTACTAGTAAAGGCTTTGACAATCATTGTTCTATAGACTGAATCCAGACGAGCTGTGCTTGCATAAGAAACAACAGCAAGACATGTCTTTTGCATCTGTTCTGATGAAACTAGCATCCAGATGACAGGTCACTGCTAGGGCCGTTAAACTGAAAACCTTTTGTGTATTTTCGCACCCCCTCCCTGCTCTGCAATGCCCAGACTTGTGTCAGTTCCACCATCTCTGAAGTCTCTTTCCTTGGACTGCTGCTGGGGATAATTTGGGAGCTCAGATTGCACAGCAACATCCAAAGGCACTTGTCAATCTCATAAGGATGCTGCACCATGACTTCTTGTGACCTTGGAAGCAGGTATAAACAGAGCTTTAGGGCTCTCAGCTTAATAGACCCAGGTACACTACTGAAGAAGGAATCACAGAGGGGGCCTCATGCTGAGCTTTTCCCCACTCCATGAGCATGGGATGCCTCCTCTTTGATGGTGCTCCTTTACCTGTGGAACAGGGAATAGGAGACCTAATTTTGCTGCCCTGAAATGTGTGAAATTTCTAGCAAACAGACCAGTAGGACTGAGCTCCAAGTAATATATAGATTTGATGCCCACGCTCTTCTGTTTCATTTGGCATGGGGCTGCCCACTCAAATTTGTACTAGTTTCAGGTATAGATGCATCGTCTTGTACCTCAGCCAAAATTACCAAGTCTAACACGTTGCCAATGGCTCCTGCTAAAAATCACTAATAGAGACTCACAGCACAATGGTGTTTTAGCATCACCAAAGATTTGCTGCTGCTCCCCCGGGAGAGGCCCGCTTTCCTAGTGATTTAAGATGTCTTTATAAAGTGACATGCCCTTATATAAGAACCCTTTATATTAGTGGAACTCCTTCTATGATAGACCCACAAATGTGTTTCTATTTTGAATTGTTAAAGGATGAAATAGAATCTTGACAAATAACTTTCAAGCCATAATGCATGTAAAGAAGCAGTATTTCTCATGCCTGCATCACTAATAATAACTGAGATGATAATTAACATTAGAATATTTTTAATTATTTATTTTGCTTGTGTACTTCCTGAAGGCTTCTCAATATAAGAAAAAACAGACAAGGCAATAACATGTTTTTGTCTACAGTCAGCAGCTGTGAATCTAACTTCAAATCCATGTCCAAATTCACTTTAAATCTGAGGCACTAAAATTCAGTTTATGGTTGGGACTCATCTCTGCTTGTCAGTTTTATATGTCATCGTCTCACAGTGCTGCAAAACAAATTCCAACACAGGACCCGTGCAGAACACAGCCAAATGACCGAGATTCTTGTGACAGGAGAAATGTGCAAGATCCTGAGTTCATTTTGAGCATCACAGTGTAGCACAATGGTTTGATAACATTTTGACAGTAGAATGACACAACTACCAACAGATGCACTGTTCTGCCACAGGACAAAATCTGCTGGGCTTAGAGACAAACTGTAAAATCCAGCCCTGCTGTCAGGGCATGGGGCTCTCCTTTACCTGGATTTCTTGTATAGTGTCTTCCTCTTTAGTGTCCGGTTTTTTCTCTATTCCCTCGCCACGCAGCAAGGCTTCCAGAGTTGTACTTTCTGATGTGAACCCATCTTTTTTCAGAGGCAGATCAACTTCTGAAAAACAAATCACACTGAGTGTATGTGTCTCCCCCAGACAACTAACAAGCAGAAAGCCAGAGATGACAAGCAGAAGACTGACAGACTTGCAAGCTTGTTTCTATCTTGAAGGAGAGTTCTTCAAGTTCTTCTTTTAACCACTAAGGATCCCCATATAGGACTCATTTCTATCTTACTGAAAACCTGGTATCTTTTCAATTGCTGTGTTTGCTTACAAGAAAAAAAGGCTGGACATATTTTATTAGGAGGAAATAAATGGGGAAAAAATCCTTCTCCTTTATGTAAACTCCATATGCTTCAAATAAAGAAGAAAACCATGGCTTTCTAAGATACTGAAATAACAAATATGAAGATCTGATCTCCTGAAGTAGAATAGTTTGATGCAATTCAGCATCTGGCACAGTTTACACAGCACAGCTACACGTAGCATTCTCCTACACCAGTGTATGTATGTCCCACACGTGGCGAAGCAGAAAGCTAGTGTGTGGGGACAATGCTGAGAACTTAAACTGAAAAAACAAAGGGATGTGCCTTGAATTTTCATTTAATATTGACTAGATAAAATCTTCAGTTTGTTTTAAATGGGCCTACACCAATAAAGAAACACCAGTCAGCACAGCTATGAGTGCAGAATCCAGCCCATAAAACAGGACGACCCCCAGCCACTGCAGGAGGAGCCAAAGGCTGACTCGGGGGCAGGCCTGGGGCACGGTACTCCAAGAGACAGCGCAGGTTTATGAGGAAGTTTGATGCAACTTACCATACAAGAGAAGGAGCAGAACCTTCCCCTTCTGAATGCTGCCACTAGATTATGAGGCTGTGCAGCAGACAGGCAAATAGAGCATGTTCATTTTAGCAAGATGTTAAAATACACCTAGGGAAAAATTCCTTTTCCTTGCAGATCCTGGCCCCTAACCCACTCGTGCAGGGGTTCATTCAGAGCAACCCTACAGCAGGGAGACATCCTGAACATCTCTTTACCTGACAATGCCAAGGTGTGGATTTCTCAAGTACTCCCTCCCTTCTAAAATGAATTCCTTCCTCTAGGCCAACAGATTTATAAAGTAATAATATACAGGACCGACACTCACAATCAGCATCTGGTGTCCTTAGTTCATAGCTCTGTCCACTTCTCATCTTTTAGGACTGTGTTGTGTTCCCCAGTCTGCCTGAAGCTCCCTGCCTTTCTATCACCATGAGTTGTAGGGCAGAAATTCATGTGTTTATAAAGCCCCAAATCACTCCTGCAATCCAAATAATGAATGAACACTTCCACCTGGGACAGTAAAGTATAATCTGTTTCTCGGGGGCAATTGCGTCCTAGGAATATGTTTGTTCTGTATATGAAAAACTCTAAGCCAGCAAATGATTCAGGGTCCCTGACCAGTGCTTCCACAACACGCTTGCTCAAGTCTTCTGAAGTGAGAGAGCATTGCTCAGCCAATAACCACAGAAAATCCAGCAAAAATTCCAGCAAAAGCTATTCTATTCATGGAGGGAAAGGCTGACTACAAACCATGCAGAAAACCCAAACCACTGGGATTTTCAAAGGAAACTCCCAGGACAACCCACACAATGGGATGGGGTCAACAGTGAATTGATCCCCCTTCTCATCACAAGGAGGTCTATTCAGTCAGGCCTCTGTTTTTGGCATTAAGCTCTGCACGCACACCCATTATGCCACCTTCCCCAACTTCTCCCTTACTTGAGCTATAAAAAAAGACAGAGAAGTCAACAGAGAATCATACAGATTGAATTTCCCTGTATGAACTTCTAGTACCTCCCTCTGGATGCTAAATCCAGACATTTCAATAGAAAGAAGGGATTTTAGATTTGATTTATGTGCAAATCCCAATACTTGAATCTAAAGTCACTAAGAAACCTCCATAATCATCTCTGGCTGTGGGCTTGGCTTGGTTTCAAAGTCCTGTGCTTAGGTGCAAAAGGGCATTTGCTTTGTATTTAGAACCTTGTGGGACTGCAAAACCCAAGGGGTCATCATACATTCAGCAAGAGAAGAAGCTTCAAGCAAGCTCAAGGGCATCGGAAACAAACATGTCTTCACTGTGACAAGCTATGCCTGTCTCTGGATACCGATACACTCAGAAAACGAATGCATTAGAAAAAGGGAATGAGCAAGGAAGTGGTGAGGGATAAGTAAAACGTATATGAAAGTAAAACTACTTTATCATGGTTTAACCCCAGCCAGCAACTAAGCACCACACAGCCACTTGCTCAGCCCCCCCCCAGCAGGATGCAGGAGAGAATCAGAAGGGTAAAAGTGAGAAAACTCGTGGGTTGAGGTAAAGACAGTTTAATAGGTAAAGCAAAAGCCACACACGCAAGCAAAGCAAAACAAGGAATTCATTCACTACTTCCCATGGGCAGGCAGGTGTTCAGTCATCCCCAGGAAAGCAGGGCTCCATCACGCATAACAGTTACTTGGGAAGACAAACGCCATCACTCCAAACGTCCCCCCC
>NW_008795283.1:414887-446219 GCF_000699145.1 Aptenodytes forsteri | reverse complement strand
CCCCCTCCCAGCTTCTTGTGCACCCCCAGCCTACTCGCTGGTGGGATGGTGTGAGTAGGAGAAAAGGCCTTGACTGTGTGTAAGCACTGCTCAGCAGTAACTAACACATCCCTGTGTTATCAACACTGTTTCCAGCACAAATCCAAAACATAGCCTCATACTGGCTTCTATGAAGAAAATTAACTCTACCCCAGCCAAAACCAGCACATACTTCCTGTTTGTTCCAGAGATATTGAACATTAAGTCAGAGGGAAAGGTAGGCTTTAAGGTCAAAAACCAGTAGCTGCCTTTAAGTGGCATGTTTGTTTTGCGTGGTGCTGCTACTTCCCACCAGCAACACTCCAGGAGACTTTTCATCCAAAACTCTCAGAGCATTTTTTACTTATTAAATTTAACATTCCACTGACAAGGTGGTGTGAGGTAATACTTTTATTCCCAGTTTACTGATGGGGAGATTGAGTCACCAAGAAGTTAAGTTAGCAAGCAGGAAACCCGGCAAAAAGAAACTCAGGGCAGCTGCCTCCCATCTGCCCACTAAGCTTGCTGCTATTCAACTCCTTCACTTTCTTCTCCACTGGTAGCTTCTAGGAGTCCATTTTCATTCCTAAGTAGCTCTAGAAAGTGGGAAATGGCAGACACTATCTTACTGGAATGTAAATACTACAGCATAAAAACCTACAAAGGTCCAAAGACAACCTCTTAGTAATGAATTCAATCTTTGTAATTAATTCAGTCCTTCCTGGAAGATGGCTAATCTGTAAGGATACAGTAATGAAGACAGGATATTACGTTCCAAACCACTTTTTGAATTCTCAGAGACAAAAGTCTCCAAAAATCTAAACGATGGTTCAGTTAACTTAGAGAAATAGTTAAACACTACTAGGGATCATTAAATTCATTTCACTAAATCCCTAATTTTCTCTTTCGTATTTACTCTCCAGGATTTTCCCACAAAAGCTAGAAGAGTATATTTTTCTCTTATGCCTGTACCCTAAAGAAAACTGAGAAGCCAACTCAATGCCTGAAATGTAGTTTTCATGTGAAAGATCAAGGCTTCCCCCAGACCACGGGAACTGCTGTACAGAAGCAAAGCGGGGTCCGTTCCACCCACTGTCCTGCTTATGAAGGCACCAGCCAATGCCAGAAGCTTCAAACAAGGCCAGACAGAGTCTTCTAGGCTTGAGAAATTAAGCCGTGGCCCCACACTTGCCTCTGTTTGCTTTGATATTTGTTGTGCTATGCTATGCAGTCACATCAGATGCTCCAGAAGAAGGTATGAGTGTCTGTCAGGAGACAAATGCAAAAATAATCTACCCTAATACTACATTTCATCCTGATCTCTAACAGGTCAGTCCTGAGGGATAAATGCAGTATCACTTCCAGTTATCCTAAATCTGGCTCTTCTGGAAATGCACAGAATAGCTCAGCCCTTTCTGAATTTTGATATACTTTTGCCCTCGATGTTTTCCCACCTGAGTGAGTTCAACAGTTAAACTATGGTTTGAAAGAAGGAGTGCTTCACTTTATTGCTTACCCCCTTGTTCTTGCTATGAGATGGGGAAAATAGAAGTTCTTGACTGAACTCTTTTGTAATTTCTTTTTATTCCTCTCCTTTCGAGGATAAAGAGTCACAATCTTTTCTATTACTCTGCTGTGGGAAGCTTCCCATATGGCTTTGTCCTGTCAGACTTCTCTGAACTTCCTCTTATTCTTCAATAATCTTCCCAAGATGGACCAATACTGCACCTGATATTTTCAGATGAAGCCACATCCTCCATTTAAACAAATGCATTACAATATTCTTTATGTTACCCCTCAGGCAGTGTCCTGCAGTGTCCAAGCTGCATACTAAGCAGAATTAGGAACCTTGTAACAGGGACAAGAACTTCCCATAAGTAATACTTTCAACACACAGGTGACAAATTAAAACATTCATCCTGCCGCCCATTCACCAAGCACATTCAGATCTCCCCAAGGAGGCCCGCTCAGACCTCCCTGGCCACGATGGCTCTAAATAACTTTGTACTATGTGCAAATTTTTGTAGTTTACAAGGTACTCCCTCTCTCCAGCTCGTTCATTACTATATTACACAACACTGGACCAAACACCAAACCTCAATGCACCAGCCGTTAACCTTTTTCTATAATGAAGGTTCTTTCTTTCATTTTGTTCTTTGTTTCATCTTTTGTTCTAAAAGTTTTGATCCAAGACAATGCCTTGTTTCTCTTTGGAGGTCTATTACATACCAAAGGTCTTCAGAAAGTCTAAGTAAATTACCATCCCCCTTATCTATTAGTGCGTTACATATCATGTAAAGAATTTTAAGAAAGTAGTGAGATGTGCTTTTCCTTGGTTTAAAAAAAAAAGTCAGTTAGAACCTCCTATATCATAATTTCCCAGGTGTTTTACTGCTTATACCTAATTACTGTTTCAATCAATTTCTCAAATATTCATGTAGAATTTATGGGTCTTTAAATCCTTGAATCACATCCAAATCCTTTTTAAATATAGGTAATAACATTTGCTACCCACTAATTGTTCTAAATTCTTTCTATTGTAGCTCCTAGTTTGTATCACAAGCTCTTCTTCAGACATTGCAATTTCAGAGAACATAATCTTTATTACAAGTAATAACTACTAGTAAAAGCACTATAACTAAAAGCTTACTCTTTAATATAAAAATTTTAAGAAGGTTTGTAGATAAATTTCCTTTTGATTAGTATTGCAAATGCAATAGCACCTGGTTAGTGTAGAAGATTCATGAAATAGTCAGAACCATACAAAATGGAAGTGTCAAATCAACAAAAATCATCAATGAAAAATAAAAAGTTACGTAAGAATTCTTCCTGTTTTAATAACCCACAGTATTATTGGTGTCACAGGTAAATATTGTGCATATATTATAATTCAAATATGTGTGTGTGCATATAATTAAAATTTATGTTTCTTAACTTGGCAGAGTCCCTTTCATAGTGATTAAATTAACGTGGTTATTTCTGCTTACCAGCTCAGTGCAGCAACCTCTCTATTTATCAAGGTCCTCAGACTGCGGTGGTAGAATCTGAACGAGCACCCATGCCAGCGTCATTCCTATATCTGTTTTCTATTGAACTACTGCCTCCAAAAAGCACATTTTCACAAATCCTACAAAATGGTGGGCTTTTTCAAGTTCTGATTCACCAAAATAGCTGCAAATTCCTCTCCTTAAATATGCTACATTTGGTTTACAATGCATTGGGAGCTAAGCAACTTTTCTGTGTCTCTTTGAAACATAAATTAAAAACAACCATCCCTTTTTCTATACAGTGCAATGTATTTGTTTTACAATGGATCATTTCCATCTCCACAGTAGCAGCTGCCACCCAAGCCATCATCTCTGTGCACTCGTAAGCAGCTCCATTTCCAGTTCTAATTGGGAACAGAGATACTTATTGGGTGAGTTCCAGCATGATCTATCACGCCAGAGACAGCTACTATGCAAACCAAAGCAATCCGGCTTCCAAAAACCCTCTTAGACAAACACTGACTTTGCACACAAATTCTTGCGTTTTTGTTTCTTGGTGCTGTTTTTTTGGAACACAAAAAGTGCCAGAGGAAACTATATATTAAGAGTCCATGAAGTGCTGTTTAAGATGGATAAATCCAAGGATATTACCTTAACAACCACTACCTCTTTAAAATCATATAGGTGGTCTAAAAAAGCCACCTAATTCACAGCAAACAGAACTACTGCTGAGCGAATGCAGCCACTAAGCTCATTAAGAGGATGTGGCAGGATGTGTCTGAAAGTGCAGTGCAGTGGCTCAGCAAGCAATTAAATCCCATGACAGTTTAAAATGAATCTATCAGTGTCACAAGAGTGTGAAGCCTCAGCATCTCTGCTGTTCCCACCCCCAGCGTTTTATTTATGATGGCGTATTGGGAACATGGGAAGTCAAAAAGATTATAATGAAATATGCCATATAAAAACCAGATTAAGGCTGCTCTTCTTTGGGGAAATATGCAGAGAGAGAAGCTGTCTGTTAGCTGTCGAGTTTGCAAAAGATACCATCTTTTGGGATGGTGCTCTCTGCCAGCAGACAGAGTGCCCCAGGGGAAACGGTGGTGAAAAACCCAGACAAGCAGCATCCATCCATCCATCATACGCTCATCTCCACATCTCCAAGGCACAAATATAGCGTTAGAGTGCAAAGGGTGGGGGCAGGGGGGATGGAATCCCTTAAGAAAGAAAGAGGAGACAATGCCCTACGTGAATAGCTGGATTTTGTAGCTTTTCTGTGTGCGCACAACCAGACTCTCCTTAGCTTGTTTGCTTGCTTGCTTGTTATGTTCATGGCCAGTACAGTGATTTGTTACTGTCCTTGGAATGGGTGCGTTCACAGCAGTGACCAGAACCAGGTATACTAAAGGCAGGGCTCTGCAAGCTTTTGTCATAAGCATGCCTCTGCCAGCACAGCGCAGCACGGATCTTCACTTCTCCTGCAGATCTGGAGCTTCAAAACCCTTCTTTCACTGCACCGTCTCCTGCTATCCCAGGGGAAGATGCTCACGTTATTGCTGTTATGCTTTAATCCTGACCTTCCATGGTCCCTGCTATCCCAGCCTGTTCTCCCAATACTACTGCAATTCAGCACCCATCTGTAGCAAACTTGTCAGTGCCAGTTCTACACTTACAATCCTCTCCAACCCTGGCCCACAGGACCTCCTGCCAGCCCAGCCCTGGGCCTCCCCTGAGACTAGACTACTGATAACATAGACACTCACAATCAGTCTGTAAAGCCAAACAAATGCCCCTAGAGACTAGTAAACATCAAATTAACTTTATTTTTAATCCAAGCCAGACGCAATAAAGTCATGGCTGTACTGGAGACTGTAAGGCTACTCCAGTAACTCTTTGTCTCCCCCACCAATTCCACCCTCAAACCTCATGTATATTATTGCACTCTCACGGTAAACAGGGCCATGGTGAGAACAAGAATCCAGTCAAAGAGAATGATAAATCAGTTTTAGAAGCAAGACTACTTGAAAACAAGAGAGTATTTGCTTCCTCAGAAACAAATCATTTTGTGTGGAAAGAATAGTTCGGAGGACTACCTGCCATTAAGTGAAAACTCCTATTCAGGCTGGAGCCATGGGATCCTATAAAGCTCCAAAATGAATCTTAGTAAACACTTGTTGCAAATTTTAGGCACTACTGACGTTTGCTCTAGGGAGCACTGGGAGACTGGAAAATCCAAATGTCTCCCTAGCACCTCTTCCTGCAAAGCTGGTAGTCTCATGGTAAGGTTGGGGGGAGCAGGGGGCAGGGGAAGAAAGTGAAGAGATGGAAGAACGCAGAGGAAGCTCTGATATGGGGGGACTGTATACTTTCACTCTTCAGTGAAATGGAAAGCTTCTATCAGCCCCTAGCTAAAATATGTCCCAGGAGGCTACAACACAACAGGAGGGAGAAATAAGGCTGCAGAAAATAGCAGAGGCCCTCAAACATAAGGTTAAGCATTGTTTAGTTTAACCCATCATCAAAATGTGGACTTTACAAGCAGCTGTATTTCTTTGGCAGACTAGAATGCCTCTATAAAATCTCTCAATAAAAAAAAACAGCCCTCCTGTCGGTTGTCTCTTGGAAGTTCTTTACAGATTTATTTCTCAGCACAGATATAAAGCATTGTCACATATAATATACTGTACCTGCTTCTCAAAGACTGCCAAATTGCAATATCAGGCTAAATGCTGGATCAGGTAACTACCCTCAGGGCTCAAATCATAAAGGAATAGCTCCATTCAATAACATTATTCTAGCACTCATCGTGTTCTGGTCACTCTTGCATTTGCCTTCTAGCTGGGCTCACGCTGTACCAGGACTTTTGCAGCATCAGGCAACACTAGCCAATATCGAGGGACAGAGGCTGGGTAACTGCTACAATTCAGAGAAAATTCCTGAGTACAAAGTCTATTCCTTTGGGCTTCGCATCACCCTAACAGGGCTTCTGGCCTGTTCAGAATAAGAGAGTAACTTGGCCTACCTATCTGCAAGTGGTCATATAGATACACTCACACAGATGGATGGGCCTTTTGACCCATCAGAAAAACCAGAATCCTGTCCTGTAACAGGACAGCTATCAGCAAACACCAGTCACCCCCCCACCACACAGCTGGGCCAGTCACCCCCACACTGCACACTCTGCAAATGGTAACAGGGAGTGGACCTCCACTGCAATCAACCGTACTATTTCCATATGTGACAGCACTGAATAAAACCACTCATACTGAATGCAAACTCATACATAAACCATGCGTAAAACCAGCCATGCTGTAACCTTGCTGCAAATTCTGTGAGATTCCGCACAGTTTCTCCTCTTCCTTATCGAGGACAGTGGAGGGGATACCTTTAGTAACAGATAAATCTCTGTAATGCAGTTATCTCTCAACTGCAGTGCACAAGCATCCCAATTAATTCAGTCCGGGCCTAGCAGAGCCGGCACTAAGCCAGGGCTGATAAACCTGCCAAAGCCAATCTGAGTCTTGCAATGATTCTTGGGAGCCTGCTCTGCGCTTTCTCATGCTCTGGACTGAGGGGGGTTATTTGCTTGAGTGCAGTGCTCAGCTCTGGCTGGCTCTACATGCCCACATGATGCGGCAACTCCATTAATGAGGTCCTTCTAAAACTCAAAGCACTGGGGAGCCGGCAGAGACACCCAGTCAGCTCTAAAGGCACCAGCAAGGATGCAGCAGGGCTTATTAGCACCGCTCGGCCAGATTACAGGTGTCCCGGTCCTGATCCTGCATCTGTCTGCAAAGCTTCCACTTGCGGGAAGACAGTGCTCTGCAACCCAGGCAGGCCTGGGAGCAGGAGAGTCACATTCGCATGGCACGGTGTCTGAAGAAGTCAGCCACGCCAAGCAGAGCTTGTTTAGCATCCCTGGCTCAGTAAATACCAAACCTGCATAAACCACTGAAGAACAGAAAAGCCACAGCAAAGTGGCAATGATTTTAGGATGGGATAGGGAACAATCATCCTCGACGCAGCCCTTGGCATCGCTGCTGTCTCACCATGTGATCGTGGGCCAAACTCTAACAAAGGTACCCTCTGCTTTTCCATCATCTGTCAAATGGAGATAGTCTTCATCTATCCTCTGGGGTTTGGTAGGGCTTGTTTAATATTCATAGGCATTCAGGCATTCAAATAAAATGCACCAAAAATGCAAGGTGTTCTTACAGGTTCTTGCAAAGCCAGGTTTAAACACATTTTTTTCCAGCCAAGAAAAACACTGAAAAAGCAAGACTATTTCCACAGATACCAGATTTCAGCGGCCAATTCACAAATTCCAGGGAATGAGGATAATATTTACTCATACGGTAAGATGCATCTGTCAGATGAAGCTATATAATTGAAAAATGTTATAAGAAGGAAGGCTTGTAATAGAAAAATGGCATGAGATGCTAGTAGGTATCCTTTCAGAAATGGGAAAGAACAAAGCAAATCATCTACTGAGATGCTCAGATCTCTTGCCACAAAAAGGCAAGAAATTCCAAGAGGCCTATAAAGCGTTTAGACAAAAAGGTGAACTCTAGAATTAATAACAGAATGGTAAACAGGAAGATTAATGGCACCAGAGAAAATGCAGATGGTGAAGCCCAGCCTGCAGGCTCAGCAAGACTCTGAATAGGGAGGGGGAAAAAGGCAAGGTGTAAACAAGGTGACCTTCAAAGCCACGGGAATGCCTGCCAACAGGCCAGCCAGAGGGCATCCCGAGACACTGATGTGCCATCTGGGGTAGGCTGTCTCATGACAACATGAACAAGATTTGTCTTTTTCAAAATTCGCAGGGAGGCAAAATGGGTAGCAGCAGAAAATATGACCATTCATTCAAAAGGGGAACAATTAAATGCACAGGCTGAAAAAGGATGCTATCTATTTTGTAAAGAAAATGCGAAAGAATTCCCTGAATATCCCCACTCAGAAAGGTCTTGTGCCCACTTGTAAAGCCTGTGCACAAAAGGTGTGGGGGAGGAGAAACTGGTTTTCACTAAACAACTGTTTTCCTTGAGGGTTTATGCTTTAGGTTTAGGGTAAAAAAAAACCCCACACAAAAAAACTCAGCAGAAACTGCAAAGGAGCCCTTTAAACCCATGACGGTATAAATTTTCCCCATCTTGGCGTAAGTCTATTCACTCCAGATGGCACATTTGGGTTGAAAGCAGGTAAAGATTCCTCAGACACATCTCTGTGTCCAATATCTGCTTTTACAGAGTTCCCTTGCTCCATCTCAGTGCTTAGTTGGGCCTTGAATCTCCTAATAAGCTTTGTGTATGCCTAGGAGATCTCAGTTCCTTGCCTATGGTAAAAGTGAGAGAGAGAAATCTCCTACCACAGTTCTGCAGGGGAGCCTGGCTCTTTCAGACCTGATGCTTAGATCACTGAGGTCAACCAGGAAAATTAAAAAGTAAATGCAATCACGCGTTTTTTAAATACGTCAATCAAACACCACAGTGGGGCAGTGCTACGGGGAACAATGCTATATTTAAATAAGCCTTCTACAAAATAAGCCAAACATGTTCTGCTGTGATATCCAGAGGCAAGAATTTTAGGGGAAAACAGAATAAGCAACCACATTACAGCTCACCATGGAAAAAAGCAGACCCTAGCTGTGGGAGTCCAGCAGATAGTGAATTCACACACCTCTTTTCCTTCCAGCCAGGCTCAACGTACATCAAATCTGAATATTTCAGGCAAAACTGGCCCATCCGAGTTCAGTGCTGAAATCAGTCAATTCAGTACTAAGTGTACAAGCAGACATATCTGAATGTTTTTTATTCTGATGGGCTGCATACCAACTGCAACGAAGATACTGGCATGACCTCCAGTTTCACAGTAGAAACCCAGGTGCTGGATGAACTCCGGCAGCTTGTGCAAAGCCTGTGCATCCCCAGTGCTGTTGCATCAAGCAGGCTTGACTCAAGCGAGCTTGCGATTGCTGACAGAAGCTGCCATCACAGCTCTGGACATCAGTACATACCTTTCTCCAGAAAACCCCATCATGTGGCTCTGTTGATTGCTTTTTGAATAGAACAGGAATGGAGAGATGAAGTACACACCTGAAAACACTAAAGTGGCATTGAGGAAGGAATCTGGAAGAACAAGGGGGAAAAACAGCAAGATGGAGGAAAGCTATTATATTCCTTCTCTTTGCCTACTGCAGCTAAACTATGGCAGGCTTGTTCTGAAAACTGCCAGAGAAAAGTCTGAAAAATGGAAGCTCTGGGCCTTGAATTATGCCTTTTCAATATCTCTGTCCTTTCCTCTCTCTGCTAACAGAGAAATGCTGTAAACTCCTAGATCCTGAAAATATACATTCTGGGCCCTTTCCGCAACTTACAAAACACAGTGAAAATAGATGATAATGGGGAAGAGGGAGAGAGAGCCATGCAAGGGGAAAACAAAGTGAAATAGAGAACAGTTGCTCTTCTGTCCTTTCCCCCTGCTCAGCTTTCATTTCCCTTTGTTCATCTAACGTTGAGCCAAACTAAGCCAAAGGAGCTGCCGTGCTGGGCTACAAGATTGATGGCTGCAGGCAGACTCCACAGTGAAGAGACGGATGACTGGTCATTTCCCCCGATGCACTGAGAAACATCCATCCTTGCAGCCATGCTGAGCCCATTCGTGCTCCTTTTGAAAAGAGAGATAAACACGGGCAGCTGGAGGCACCTGAGTGTCCTTCTCCCTCAGAAGGACACAGTTATACTCCTCTGGGTTCCTTGAGAAGGTTGCTCTGTCCATCCCTGAACATCTGGCTGTGGGATTTGCTAACTCTCTCCCTCCCCCAGCAATCATCCATCTATTAGAGCACAGTGCAGGTCGGAAGAAAACGGTGAAGAGAATGGTGTGACAACCTCATCAATCTACAGCTACACGCCTGGCTATTTAGTTTTCTTTACGCTATTCCTAAATGGGGGGGGAGAATTGCTACTGGTATGAAAGAGTGAATTGTGGAAATGGCAATGTGGATTAGAGTAAGTCCTTATGACTATTAAAATGTTGTGCATGTACTAAAGCAGTAGGGAACTAATTAAGATTCAGGATTGAAAGGCAAAACAAAAAAGTTGGATGCACTCTGGTTCCATCTGTAGCACTTGCTGAGAGTTCAGATGTACTTGGGGCATCATCTTTAGCAGAGAGGTTAATTTTTTTTTATTTTGCCCATTCAGATATTAACAGAAAGCTCCCTGGAAGAATATACTGTAAGTATATTTATAGTGCCAACCCTGGTATAGCAGCTTCAGAGGCACAAAGCACTTAATCCTGACTCCTTTCTATTTAGTTAATAGTGTCTTTGTTTGCTGATACTGTCCTGGCCTATAGCATTGCTCACAAATACAGCCTCTGTGTTTCCAGTTCTCCTGCCGTGCTGCTACCTCACTTAGGCAATGAGCATTACATGGCAGATGTACCCATAGCATCATTTACAAATACAGCATCACTCCAGAAATTCCTATAACTATGAACCTCAGTTTGTCAGAGTAGCACATACCTGTAACTGTGTCATTCACAGACATTGCACCAAGGAAATCATGAGAAGATAAAAGCATTCAGCATCTCTCAAAAACACAAAGAAATGAGTCACTTGCTCAAAGTGTTTAAATGTAGTTTTAGCACTTTAACTGTCTGAGCCAGCTTTGAAAATTTGTCTTTTATTCCCATCATGCAATGCTGTTTATTTTAGGCCAACAACAAAAGGATTTTCACTACAGCTCTGTAGGACATGCATAGGATATTAATCATGACCATATGTGTTCCTAAGACCAACCCCATACTTCCCGAGGGCAATCACATGCATTCAGCAGTGGATCATTTCCATCAAGAGGAGTAAAGTTTCCATCCTTTCTCCTACATCAGGAACCATAGCTTCAGCTGAGGGAAATTGCTGCTCGCTGTATTCTTTAATGGAATTGTACCTACCTACAACAGCTAAGGTCCTGGCCCTAAATTATCTTGTTTGTTTAAGGGGACCCATGCTCCAAGCGCAACCTAAGTGAGATCTCTGGTCTGGAAGACATTGCACAGAAAAGCCATATCCTTCTATTCCATTCTTAATTCCCCCTCAAACGTACATTGCATGGGCCCTCCTTCCCCCAAGAAGTCCATTATTGGGAATGGATGCCATGGCAAACACCAATGGTGTCAGAATCCTGAAGCATAAAATACCTGTAATAAACTATTAAGCAATTAAGTGCAAAATGCAGGGAATATTGAAATGAATTGTAATCTAGTAAAAACATACATACATCTCTCAGGTACAAGATACTCCAGAGAATGGGAATGACAGACTGAAGACTTCCCCCAGGATGGTGGTGGGAGGTGCAGGGATGTGGGAGGGGAAGCTATCACACTCTCCATTCTACTCTCAGCAAATCTGTAAAGTTTGGCTTGTAAGATTTCAAACTGGACTTTATATTAACATTTATTGCTCATTCCTTTATATTATGCACCAGAAAAATATCACCTGCTATAAATTTTATATTTCAGACTACAAAACAATTTCATTTGCTATGTGTCAGGAGAACAATAAAATTGAATAAAAGCTTTTTAAAAATCATATTTTGAATGTAATGATATTCCATAATCTCTTTGCTATTTTTTGTTAACATTTTCTTCTATAAAATAGCGCACAGGTGTTACTATACAATTGATCTAGTAGCCCAGTGACTTTATTGGGCTCTATCTTGCAGGATGCTGAGTACCAAACCTGCAAGTCTGGTCCAACCCGGTACTTTACATGTGGATTTAATTTTAAGCATGTGACAAGTCCCATTAATTACAAAAAGATCATTCATGTTCTTAAAGCCCAAGCTCAGGTGCTTTCCTTGTCTGGGGTTAGACAGCTTGGCATCTTACAAGACTAAGCTCTGGGGACTTGATCCTATAAACCTTTTTTCATGCGATTACCAGAGAACTCCCAGGACTACTCACATGAACATACAAAATAGATGCAGCGAATTAGATAAAAGATAGATACCCATTTCCTAGGATCTTGTGTCCAGTACTTGCATCTAAACTATTCTTTCGCTTTGCAAAAAGCCTTTTGCCAATGCGGCTTATTCTTTTTCGGGCATCGGTACCAGCTATACTAAGAAAAGTGCCAGGAGGTTTGCCAGCAAAGCTGTTCAGGTTCAGCTCTAGCTGCAATACTCCTACAGGGCAGACGGCTTCCCAGCCGCCCCTCCCCTTTGCTGGAGAGCTGATGATTTGTGCCTTGGGGGAAACGAATCTGCTGGGTTCCAGTATTTCCCCAGGTACCATCCCCTGGCACTTCCCCATGGGTTCCCATACCCTTTCCTCCTGACAAGCCTTGAGGGAACTGCTTGGGCAACCTGCTCCTAGGCCCTCCACACCTACTCAGGGAGCACTGAAACACTCTTTCAAAGCCACCTTTTCCCTAAGAAGAGACTCTCATCCTCAGCTCACCTGCACTCTCCGCTTTTTAAGGTTAAATCTGTTTATTTCAGAAATAAGTCATCCTGATGGTTACTTACAAACATCGATGTTAACTTCATAGTAAGGGGATAAATCCCACAGCATTTTACCTCTCCAGTAGGAATAATATGTCTCCTAGAGACATGGCATTCACAGTCAGGTCTTGGCAGCTTAAGAGGCACATGCTGAAAAACCTCTTCCCAAAGACGCGTCCTAGCAGCCAGATGTAGGTCAAACACACAGTAGCCAAGAAAAGCAAAAAAGTGAAACAATGGGCTGGATAACGCAGAAAGGGTGGCGGCACCACAAGTATGCTCCCTCTCAAGCAGCCCAGGTATTTCAAGCCGATGCCATCTCAGCTGCCTGAGCCCTCCAAGCTTTCCTCACGTCCTGCAGATCGAGCCCCAAGAGATGACCTGCAGTCACACTGTAGAGGCTCTGAGGAGTTCATTAGCACAACCCATTCCTTCAATTTAATGGCCTACTTGTAGTGACCAAATAATTTTTCAAAACGGCCTGGCTCCCAAGTCACCATAACTCCATTTTCACAAATATACTAAATACAGCTGAGACTACACACCAGTGGAAAAATCACCTCTAAGTGGCTGCACTGCTTCTGAAATGACAACAGCCTCGTATCTGTGGGTCACTGCACATGCAGCCTACTTTCCCATTCTCAGGGATGAGACCCGGAGAACTCAGACAGATAAAGATTTAACAGTTTCCAAAATTGCCTTACCTTGTTCAGTTGCTACTTCTGCCTTAGCCTGATGACTAGAGCCAGAGGGATCTGGCTTCAACAGGCTTTTGATCAAAACCCGGAGAGGTTCCAAAGCCTGGTGGCTTCTTCATGCAGCTTTCTCCTAATTATGCAAACTGTCTCAGCCACACAAGAACTGGGAGTAATCCCAGGTGATTCATACAAGCACTGGTAAAACTGTGCATCTAAAATACTTGTAGTGACCTGTTCCAGATCCCACAAATGAAAGAGAAACTATTTACACAAAGTTAATCCTGTAAATTCTAGCAGCATGACTGCAGAGTTAAGCAGCAGAAACAATGTTTTTGTTTTCTTGACTGCACTATTTATAGAATATTATTTGCTTTTCTAGAAATGATTGTGTTTTAATTCCATACCTGCAAAATCATGAAATCCCATTTGGGGGAAAATACATATTCACTCACATCCTTGAACCTACTGCACTGAATTAGTCTAAGAATTTGCAGCTTCTCACATGTAAGAGTACCCAGCAAGAACAGTGCATGATTTGAAGGAGAAGTTATCACAGCCCCGGCTGCCATGACATACAGAAGGCCAGCTCACCTACGCCCAAAAAGAAGCAAGAAGAGTTACACTGTGCAAAACTTGAGGTATCTTTCTAACACTTACACTGCACAGCCAGCTTTGCGAAAACTGGCTCAACAATTCACCTATGGTGAGTCTCTTTATTTGTATATATGGGTGTGTAAGAAATTACTTGTTTTTCATCACCATCCTGGTACACATAAGCCCAGGTTTTGCACCAGAGCTGGTACACTTTCATACCAGTTTTGCAAGCCTTCATGCTGATGGTCAAAACATTTCATACTGGCACTTTAAAGGCTTGGCAAGTGGCACACCTTATTCATACATTCCCTTAAATAAAAATGTCTCCCCTACCCCTCCCAAACTCTCTAAAAAGATTTATTAACTATCTGTTAGGCACTTCTCTGAGATAGACAAATTAGATCAATGTTTTAGCACCTCCATTTTACACACTGAGAAGCTGAGAGAAAAAGAGATACTCCATTGTCCCTGCTGCTGTGTAGTCCTGTACAGGGTACAGGCGATGCAAGTATGTGATAGTGGAGCGGGACATTAAATGCAGAAGTTGGCACCTCTACTGCAGACTGGCAATGGGACAAAGATATTTCACTGCAGGACTTCTACATCATGATTCAGCGTCAGTGAATACATGCAGAACGGGACAGGTTCTCTGGCATTCTTAGTGCCACGTAAGAAAAGGAAAGCAAACTTTATCTGGCCAGAGATTTGGACCAGCAAAGGTCCCCATTGTAGGAAGAATTTAAAGGTGGTGGATGAGATGGAATAGCGTCTGGTTAAATACGCGTGTAAAAGGAGGAAGCTGATTCACAAGGAGGTCCCACGCTGAGGAGTTTTCTCTTGGTAACAGAAAGTCACTTTTTCTAACCCAAGTCATAGCTGGATGTGTAAGTGCCACAGAGCAGCAGCTCTTGCCTGGGGTGCCATGTCCTGCTGTGAACAATCTGAAGGCAAGATTAGTGGAGAATTGGAACCTACTGTTTTGATTCAGTAGCATTAATGGATTCATCTGTAAGCTGCAGGCTTAGCTGATGAGTAAACACCTACTTAAATTTAGGCCAATACTTAGGTTCTTTGCTGGATAAGAAGCCCAAAAGAGAAGGCCCAGCAGAAAGCAGTATCTATTTTGGTATAAATAAAAGTTAGAGCTGGTAAAAAATTAATTTTTCCCCCATTCGCATGAGAGGTTCCCAATTTGCTAAAGAAATGATAGGAAAAAAACAGATCAAGTGTTTAGGGACTCCTACAGTGATGATGAATGTTTCCTTTTTCCTACACATTGAAATTTCCTATCTAGCGCTAAAAAAAAAAAATCCAAACCAAAAAACCAACACCTTAGCATTCCTGGTAACAGAAAGTCACTTTTTCTAACCCAAGTCATAGCTGGATGTGTAAGTGCCACAGAGCAGCAGCTCTTGCCTGGGGTGCCATGTCCTGCTGTGAACAATCTGAAGGCAAGATTAGTGGAGAATTGGAACCTACTGTTTTGATTCAGTAGCATTAATGGATTCATCTGTAAGCTGCAGGCTTAGCTGATGAGTAAACACCTACTTAAATTTAGGCCAATACTTAGGTTCTTTGCTGGATAAGAAGCCCAAAAGAGAAGGCCCAGCAGAAAGCAGTATCTATTTTGGTATAAATAAAAGTTAGAGCTGGTAAAAAATTAATTTTTCCCCCATTCGCATGAGAGGTTCCCAATTTGCTAAAGAAATGATAGGAAAAAAACAGATCAAGTGTTTAGGGACTCCTACAGCCATGATGAATGTTTCCTTTTTCCTACACATTGAAATTTCCTATCTAGCGCTAAAAAAAAAAAATCCAAACCAAAAAACCAACACCTTCCAGCATTCCTGCTCCCAGATTTGGATTCACAATATAAAGCTTCATTTTATTCCAAAGTGCTACAGAAATGTGACAGATAAAGGTACACGGTAGACCAACCTCAGGATTCAGCATGGCCAGCATGCAGATGTGCACTGTAACACATCAAATGAGAACTGAAAATTATGCACCCTCCTTGTCACAAAGAGTTAAGTATTTTTTTGTTTTCTTCTACATGAGGTGCCAAAAATAAAGATTGATGTGAATGGGTGAAAATGAGATCTGCTCTAGATCAACCAGAAACTACAGGATCCATGTGGAATCGCTCAGTAAAATTCTTTGACATGGGTCATGCAGCTTCTTCAAATATGAAGCTCATCATCTTCCACACTCTGTGATGTTGAGTTATTTGACATTTGACCTAATATTTGCCTAACACTTGGCCTAAATACACTGCAGGACTGTTGCTTTGGCACCACCTACCAAAATCAAATCCTGTTCCTAACAAATAATAATTTAAAAATAGGCTATGCCTGCCACAGAAGAAAATCTGTTAAAAAGTTGACTCATGGAGTAGGCTCAATCCCTCTCCCACCCTAGTTTTACACCCACAGAGCTCCATTCATTTCTGCAGAGGTAACTCCTGACTTACTTCAGTTTATGCAAACCAGAGTCAGGCCCTGCCCTTGCAAAAAACACACTATTCACTGCTCCCTCTGCTGGCCTCGCAGCCCCAGCAGCTTGTGCAGATGCCCGAGTACAGCAGCAGACATATGCAGAGCCCATTTCCAATCCTACCACAACTAAACACCTGGCAAGTGGAATCAGGCATGTGAAAAGAAAAAAAAAATTTAAAAACCCATCCTAAAATCAGTGATATTTTAAAGTACTAAAGAATATATTATAAAAAATGAGGAGAGTTATTTTAAAAGCCAAAGTACTTAAGAATGCCGAAGTACTTGAATAAAAAGCAGATTTTAAAAAACTTTTTAATTTCAAGATTTTGGAGGGAAGACAGCAAAAGTCACAGAAGTTGATAACAGGCTATTAAACTCCATCTTACATGAGGAATCTAGACCAAGTCATCAGAGAACAAAAGTTGCTCCTGTCTGCTGGCTGTCATGTCATATTGGCCCCAAATTTAGGTTTCATGACAGCACATGTTTATAAAAACCATGAACAATTAAAAAAACTAAAATCAGCTCTACACAAAAGTATCTTCGGTAAATTCACATCTGCGGAAACCTGTCAGAAGTCTGAACAATTGATACATTGATATTATAGCCCCCTTCAGGAATATGGTATCCAATTCATCTGAATTATACAGAAGTACTCTTATTTGGCACCAGAATTATTCTGCCAGTTTTGATCCTAAGACAGTCTTAATGGATCTTAAAGAGGAGCCATAGGCAGGTTTTATAATATAACAGGAACCTAGCCTTTAATCACAGAGAAGTTTCCATATATGTTAAATAGGAGTAAAACTTTTTGTTAAGAAAAAAATGTGCCTTTCCTTACAGTGTTCATAGCGAAACAACACTGCTGTCTTGTAGTACTGAACAAGAACCAACATGTGATTGTGTAGAAATTGTTGAAATCAAAAGTGAAACTGGCCAATATTAATTGGCCTATCTGAGAAAAATGATAAAAGGAAACTGTTGTGAAATTAGTGTTTTGAATTATTTTTAGGCTCTAATATCTTTGGGTGACACTAGACATAGCAACCAGGGAAAGAAAAAAGAATATGGAACTCAGGAGAACTGAGCTCTTTCTGTGTTCTCGGGTTCAATTTCCAGCTCTACCACAAACCTCCGGTTAAACCTTCATACAAGTAGTTTATTATCTTTGTCACTCATTTCTCCATTTTGGAATCAAAGTACTGCCTTTACTGTATTTTGTATATTCGGACTGTAAGATCTGCTATAGTATACCACTATAGCAGAGAGTATAACAAGCCTTCACAACAGTCCCCAGGATGGTGGTCTAACAGGCTCCTTGAGTCTCTAGATGCTATCATATAAGTGATACTAATGCTAATTCTGTCCTTTGCTTTTTAATTTCACCTTATCTTTATCTTGGTGAAGTGCCCCGTCCTAAACAGCACTGACCTCCACAGACATGCTGAGCATCTACCACAAGAGTTGGGGGCACTCATCGCTTCCCAGGAGAAACACAGTACCTTGTACAATCAGACACAGTCTCTACAAGGTAAATTGAGATGGTTGAAAGAGATAATAGCTTACCTGTAAGGATTCTGTTCATTCATCCACAAGCACACTCACATAGGTATATCCTACATGTCAGATTAAAAACAGATCACACATTGTTTAAGTGGCATCTAAAAATCTGTTATGAGTACTTGCTTCAAACAATTCTACCATGGTTCATCATAGCAAATGAAAAATACTTCTGTTTACTTCTACCTCTTCAACAGCTGGTAAAAAAAAAAGCCATTTCTGTGGTTCAGCTGAACACTAGACTGCCCAGAGATAAGTAACAGGACAGACGCTAGCACGGGACACCAGCTCATTCTCACCAGAATAGCAGCACACAGAAACTCTACTCCACACCCTCCAAGTGGGTGGGAAGGCTGCCCGCTGTGAGACCTCACTGTTGGCTTTCAGTCCAAAACTAAAGGACAGCAGTGAATTGAGACAAAAGCTTTCCAGTCATAGTCTTTACACTTACATAGCACGTGAAATGAAAGCTCTGTGTGTATGTATGTACGTATCTATATTTAGCCATCTTGTAAAACTGAAGTAGGACACTACCAATTTAAATTCCACCAGAGTTTTTGGCCATATGCACCCTATCTGTTCTCATCTGCACAGCTGCAAAGCTTGGGTAATACCTGACTGTCAGCAGGGTTTACTGTAGGTAATACCACTTCCACAATATTGATACCTGACCCAACACAGAATCATGATACCACCCAGTACCACAAAACCACTAAGTATATAGGACAAGGAGCAATTAAGATTTCAAGAGGCCTTGGGTGTAATCAGGGATCTCTCTTCCATTTCTAACCCTCATCTTTCAAGCTGCTCTGATATTACTGAGGGCCAGAACCCTCAGTAATAGCAACCCCTGCTTGCCTTCGTGGCACCTGCAGTTCAAGGTTGTGGTAGGAAAGTTGGAAATTCTCCTTCTTCTCCTTTTCCTCTGAAGAACAGGCTACCCAGCCCAGCCCAACCCTCTCCCTCACACGTTCCCAGACTCACAGACCTCCCATGCACAGGAGCTCTGCTCTGCTCTTCCTCCTTTACTGGGCAGGAGAACAGCCAGCTGATGAGTGAGTGTGGAAGCACGAGCTGCTTCCAGCCCTCCCACTGCTCCACGCTGAAGTGCCATGCAAATACCACTGCCCAGTTCTGCAGAGAATCAGGTTTGCCCATACTTGGCTGAACAGAAGTCTAGTTTCATGAATATTATGAGAGCATCAACATCTAATAACTTTAGCACTCTGTACCTAGAAAATCACAGTATTAGCAACATGTCAATATATTGCCCATGACTGGGGATTTGTTTCAAATCCATACCACTGTTCATAGGAGTCTTGACTGCTACACTATAATGACTCATGTAACAGCTCATACGCATTACAGCGATGAAAACTTGGCTGCACTTGAGCCATAATGCTTGGTTCTGATGATATGAATGTACCACTGAAAGATGAAGACCAGCCCATGTGAAAGTAAATGTCAGGAATACTTAGTGTAATTCCTAAAGGTCTGGTAATAATATTGAGTGTATTGTCACTGAAGCAGTTATCATAAGTAAGTTTTGGCAATACTTTATTTCTACTGCGTATCAATTGGATAGGCTACTGGATGGGATGGAGGATGCTTAGAAATAGTATTAACACGAACATTGCTAGACCCTTGATCAAACAACTTTACTAGGGCAACCCATGCACATAACTCTGAGTGCAGTGGCAGAGGAAAATAAATATCTAAAGGCTGCATCAGCAACACCTATTCCAGTGTTCTGATCTTTACAACTTTGGCTGTAACTATTCTTAAAACCAAACACTTCCACTTGAAACCAAATAAAAGCAACAGACCAGGACAATAAAAGCACCATGTTCTATTAAGAAGCAAGCAGCAACTGACCCCAAGAAAAACATTTTTAGTGCACTTGCATTTTACAAAAAACAGGAGACTGTTGGAGCATGATTATTTTCTTCATTAGGTTTTGGTATTACCAGATATGAACCTCTCACTCACTGAGCTGAGCCATGCACTACCTAAACCTGCAAGGTACCAACACTGCACAAGTAGGTTGTAACTATAAATACTATATTATTACTAAATGATTTATTATCCCATTGGGCTGCTAGCAAGACAATAGTTTGACTCTACTTACTGACCAGCTGTTGAATTGGTTTACTGACCAAAACAAAAATCCGAGGTCTATGTACCTCCCGAGTTATGTAGAAGTCTTGAACTTCTGGATATGACTTATTGCTATAATGAGCCATTCCAAAAGCCCAGATGCAGTCCAAGCAAGTATTCACACGCCCTGATGCTGATCCCATTGACTGCTGGATTGACAGCTTTTGGAGCTAAGATCCCCTTCTGTGTTTGTTACAGTGGCAGTCTTACTAGAAGTACTTCTAAACAGTTAACAAATGTAAAAAATAATAAAACTAAGGTTTAGCCCTAATCTGATGTTGTAGAATTCCATTGCTTGCATATGTTATGTAACGTATAACCGATTCAACAGCCTCATATATAAAAATTGGCTACTTGCATATTAACCCAGCACAACCACTCTCTAGCTGCTGAGAACAGCTCTAAGCCATGGCTAGGATGTCCAAGCCCTAGGTGGAGTGAAACTATGGAACATTTAGATTAGATTTCTTCCAAATTTATTTTAGATGTCCTACAGTTGTCATCTCTGTGCTTCTTGAGGGATCTTAAATTGCCACATCTTCGCCCCACACAGTCATCTAATGTTTAACTGAGGAATAAAGAGGTCAGCATTAGGCTTTACCACAGTGTCCCGCTACAAAACGTACGGTATTTCTGCTGTCCATGTTGAAAATAAATTACACTATCTTTTTCTCAAACTGTCAAAAAGCTACCTTTAAATGGAGATCCAATGTTTTCCATAGGTTTTATACTTTTAAATCAGAGAAGGGAAAAATCCCATTTTTGACTAGTGAGTCTATCCTGGATATGCACAGATGGAGTGAAATTATTTTGTGGTGTAACTGATAAGGGAAGTTAATCACTAGATAGAAATTGGTTGGAAAATAGATTTAAATGGAAGAGCAATATAACTTGCCTTATTTGGCTGCCACTGGCAATGCAACAAAAGTAGCACTCCTGAGATGCAGAAGAGATGTTTATAGTAGGGAAAACAACACAGAGACAGACATGCTGAGGTCTCTTTATCTGATAACTTTGTGGTAATTGCCTTTCATGCCCTGTGGCATGTAGGATGCACTAATTTGGCATTCAGTGAGTACAGCAAAGAAACATAATGCAAACAAAGAAGAGTCAAACTCTTACACTACTGCTTTACCTTACTAAATTACCAAGGCACAGCAGTGTTTGCATCATCACAAAGTCTGAGGTAGACATTTCTATGGGCCAACATCACCCTCTTCCTAGAGTCCAGGCTCATTTCCATCAGAGTAACCTGACTGATTTCACCAATTCTTTCTGATCAGCTCTGCTGTGAGGTCTGGTTCTATTTGCTGGCTGAGATTTTGCCCTTGGTTTGAACCCCAGCTGAGTGGTTACAGGCATTTCTTCCTCTTGCCGAACTGCCTGCTGACATCTCCTGTATTGAAGGTAGGGAACCTTCAAAAACTGTTTCTACCAAAACAACATGAATTTTGCCTCTGATTTTACTGGGTTTAGAACTGTCTCTATCGCCCCTTCCTCTCTCTTCACCAACTACTGCATAGAAGCAAAGTCATCAGTATTGCTGAGCATAGCTCAGTTCCCAGACACCTTCTTCTGTTAAACAGGCTTTTTAAATATTCTTAATTTACATTTGGGGGTTTTCTCCTGTACTTTTTATATTGGCAGTGTCTCGCCTCTTAAAAACCACATACAGCTGTGAGTACATGTGTTCCCTCTTTCTCATAATAGCTGACCCCAAAGACAGCAAGCCTTTATTACTAACTGCAGGGAAGAATGCGCAACACTACGCTCTACCTGACACAGCTGTAGCTTCTCCGCATCTGCTTTACAGTCACTCATTCAGCATCCAGACTCATCACGTCACATAGTTTAATTGTGGGGGAAGAGTACCAAGGACAAGAAGAATGAAAAAAGAATGGACTAAAGTACACATACAGGCATACACACATATACAAATGTGGCATATGCTCAATAATTTTTATTATTTGTTGTTTATAATCTGGTCACACCCTTGGTACCCAGCCCCATTATGAAAAATCTTATCAGTGTACTGTTCCACGCACACAGCGGTCTTTTTCACAAAGATTAGGCAGCAGATGCCAGAGTGAGATTTTGTATTAATAACACACTGAGGCAATAATTAGTAATACATTGATCCTTTACATCCTTATGAATTTGCTAATAGAGGCCAGGATTCACCCCTATGGAAGGTAAATTCAGCTCCCATTGCATTCAATACAAGTTGTACACATTTCTGTAAGGGATGAGTTGAGTGCAGAGGGTTTGGTGATTATTGTTACAGCAAATCAAGTAAGATGTAACAGATGCAAAGAAAATGGTTGGAGAGGGGCAAAGATAAAGTCCAAGGTCTAAATGCCAGGTTTGCATGTATGCCAGCTGCTCTGCAGCACAGGAGAGAGAGAGAGAGGCAAACAAATACTTACCAGGTTTAATTTCCAGCAGCTTCAGCCTGGAATCCTCAGGGGGATGCAAACGCCTCTTTTTGCGCCAGCAACGTGCTGGATACGTGTACAGCTGACCTGGGGCCAGGCCTGAAGATTAAAAGCAAAAAATAAACATAATCATATTTCAGTTTGTAAACCACAAGCATTGTCTCTAGCATCTTTGTTCTTGCCCTTCCAGCATCTCCTTGTTGGAGGGTTCAATTCTGCAAATCGTGAGGCAGAACTACGCACGCAAGGCATCCAGTGCTCCTGAGGCTCCTCAGCACCTCTTGGGATCAGGTCTACAGAGAATCGAGGTCTCACTTATACACTTCACTCAGCTCACTGAAACCAGAGCTGCACATAAATAATTTGTGATTTCTTCAGGGTAAATAGAATTTCAGACTCTCCTGGGTCACAGGGGTGATGCCTCCTCCACGGGCAGAGAAAGCCCCTTGGGAGAGAAGAGATGAAGTTCTGACACGCAAATCATAAGGCCCTGATGCACAGAGCAGCTCAGGAAATTTGTGTCTTCCGAGTGGGAGCAAACCAAGATCCATGAGGTCTGGCTATCTGGATGTATTTTTGCTTAAATTCTGGACTTTTGTTTGAAGACAGATTCTTCATTCTGGTTATTACCTCCTCATGCCAACATCCTGAAGGAGGGAGGAGATACAGCAGTAATGTTTATATTACTGCATGCTTCATTGAATCACATTTGGCATTGCTGGCTTCTGAGCTGCCCTGGCTCTCCTGACAGACACCCTTTAGCCAACATTCAAGCTATGCTTTGCTTTCTTGTATTCAGAACACAGCAGGGCTTCGTGAATGCATCGCTACTAGGGGCACAGAAGCACACTGCCAAGTGCTTCAAAGTATCCTCAACTGCCCCAGATACTCATGACACACAGAAATACCCAGCAAGATACAGAAAAGTTGGAAGAATGTCATTCTCTCCCCTGCTTCCCCTGCCCTCTCCATCCACCAATTCTGCTTTGGCTCTTCTGTCCTTCTGCTGTTGCTGTTAGTCTTGAAGGGGCTACAGAGCACGACTGCAATTCCAGACTCATTGCCCTTAGAAAACAGGTAAGACCACGTAAAAGAGAGGACAGGAGTATGTTACCATATCTGAAACTGTACCAACAGTGAACAGCTGGACGACATCAAGGCGATGCCAGTAAAGCAGAACAGCTCAAGGGCAGCAGGATGGCCCAAGAGTTCCCAGCCATCCCTTCTGAAGCAGCCAGGAAAGTGTACCAGCTTGGGAACAAAACTGACTCACTGAACCAAATGAGGATAATGAAAAAACCAATATCCTGTTACTTGGGGGGGAAAAAAAAAGATACAACAAAATTATTCACCTCAAGAGAATGGGCTAATCAAATTCTGCAAGTGAAGCCTACGCTCCTGGTTTGAAATATGTCAATTGTTGGGAATGCCAGTTCAGACCCCAGCACTTTCCACCTACTTCCAAGGCCTTGGTGCATAAATGGAGCATCTACAGCACTCTGCCTAGGTATGGCCAAGCGATGGAGTATTCGCAGAGATCCTGGCTGTTTCAGGGCACAGAGTGCTACTGAACTGGGGCTTTTCACGTCCTTCTTTCATTGCTGCACAGCTTGCTGGGCATTATGCCCACCCAAGAAGGACACATTTCAAAGCGGGGCACTTGGGACTGGTTTGGGAATAAAAATGTGAATAACTAGCACTTCTACAATGTTTGGACACACTTCTTCATGGCACTTTGCAAACATTAACCACTGCAAACAATTGCTATTATGATGAGGTGGATTGAGCCTGGCTCTGATGTGAGTCATTAAAGAGGTGGAGGCAAGAAGCCTCACCCTTTCACAGCAGGTCCTGTGCAAGAACTCGCTCACAACATTGAAATGGCGGTTGCTAGACCGAAGCAATAGAACAGAGAATCAGCCCTCCATTGCACAGGCCTCCACAGAGGAGTCATTTGAATGAAATAAGCACCACAGCTTTGAGCATTTGTCCCAGACAGAGAGGAGCAGGGATCTACTGCAGTTTTGGGAGAGTATCTGTTAATGGGGGTTCAATTATTGAGCGGTCTTATATGAATTAGCAGTTCTGGATTCAGCCAGGACAGTGAAAGCCAACCAGAAATGCTGAAAGCCCAACAAGAAACAAAGCAGGTATCCTTGAAAAGACAGAGGTGGGAAAGCCTCTTCCCTAGAGGACCTACAGCCCACTCTAGGTGGCAGATAGATCAATAAGAGATAGATGATCCAACATGCATCTCTGCACCCCTTGAGGTAAGTTCTCTGTTCCTACTCACAATACCCTTGCTCATTAATACACAGACATCCAATGAACTTAAAATACATACCAGACCTTCACTTGATCCAAACCCATCAAATGCTACCTTCACTTCTCCACCCTGACCCCTATCTGTCACTGTGCTGGCTCACATGAAGTGTGGATCTTTGATTGTTTACACAAAGGAGGGGCAACAAGGAAAGGGTCAGTTCTGAACGCTCTGAATCTAGCCCCTCCACAGTCGATCTTGCAGTGCATATGGAAATAATGCATATACAGGTCTTGCCATCTTCAGTCGTGGCTCAGTTGTCTCTCCCTCTGGTGCCTTATAGGGCAACCAGAGAAGGTTCCAACCATTTGCTTATAGAGGAAATAGCAGAACCTGCAGTGAGTTATGTTGTTTATCTCATTAGTGTAGGAGAGTCATAACTCAAAGCTGGTGTGAAAGGCTGTGGGAGGAGGGGAAAAGGAGGAGGGAGTTATGTGCAGTATTGTGTGAAATTAACCCTGAACTGTTTATCATAAGATGCAGTTTTCTGACTCCTTTAACAAAGAGGACAGCAAGAAACCAGGTTAATATGCTGAGATCCAGACTCTCCTCTGTTTTTCAAGCCCTCTGTAAGTGAAAAGAGGTCCTGGAGCTTTGCCATTTGTCTTTATACAGTTTTTCAGGTTAGGGGTAGTAAATGGCAGTGAACACAGCACACAAGACAGACACCAGGGTGGTTGGCAGAGAATTTTCAGAGCCCTTCAGTATGGGCATAAGTGCATTGTGTACAGTCTGAAAACAGGCGTGCTAAAACTGTAGAGGGATGCTTTGACCCACCATAATACTATGAGAAATAGATGATGCAAAGAGACCCAAGGGAGCACTAAATGGGCTAATAAAAATCAAGAAAGAGGAGGGCAAATATGGGGGAGGAGGGCTGCTTCATTTCACACTGATTATTCTAGTTCAGAATAACAAAGGCACCAGATTTGGTGGCTGATGCAGATGCAGGAGGCTTGTTTCACTTAAGACTCTCTGTGAAGAATGTTCCACCATTAGTCCTGCCTGCAGCCCTGCAGGAGAAATGCCACTGATCCTCTTTTGCAGGGTAAGCTGCCGAACAGTTCACTATCAGAAGTAAGGAAAGAAAGATTTGCACAGTGAATTTGCTCAAGGTAGTCCAGAGAGCTTGTGGCTGAGAAAGGCAAAGCGTTAAGACCTCTTGGTTCCTGGTGTGATGCTGTAACACTGTTATGATGATTTCTTCTGTAAGTGTGGAGACACCAATGAGACCCATACAAGACTACCTATGTCTATCTTTGTAGCAGATGCTCTTGCTAAAACATTACTTCTGGATATAGTGGATGTATACCCACTCATGACTGCGTTCAAAAGGATAAAAATAGCAGCACCTTACTCATAACGAGATGCTACAAGAACAGAAATTCCTTGAGTAAACGGATTAGCAAAAAAAAAAGGAAAGCTAATTTTGCCAAAGCATAATCTCTTAGGAATGGGGAATTTTCAGCTGAAACAAAAACCCAACTGTGGTTATCCCAGAAAGAAGGGTTAGCCCAGAACCTCAGACAACTCCCAGCTTGTAAACCACATTCAGTGGCCCCAGATTACCCCAGTAGTTTTGGCAGCTGAAACATTATCAGGGTATCTTTAACTCTGGCAAAACACCTGTTGTCTCCTGCACCAGAAGTGGCTGCATTTTACTATAGAAAGACTTTTCTGATAGTACTGCAAGACAATACTAAATCTATTTTGGATATTTTAGGAATAGGAGCAGTGCAAGGATCCTTCTCTCAGTATATCCTAGGAAAGGGAGAGGGCAATTTTCAGCTAAGCACTCTTCAGAGGCAGCAATAGCTTTCTTAGTCTGCCCCCAGAAGGGGAGGGAAATAGCCTATGTGTTCCTCCCACTCCACCTCCTGCAAACTGGCCAGTGCAGGAGGTAAGAGCAGGCTGCACCTTCCCATAATTCCAGATCTGGAGTTTGGGGGGTTTTTTTCAGTATGGTTTACAGGAACTGGCATGTGTATATGCACACGTGTGCATGCTGTGCTTCTGGTGCCCATGCACCCTAGCCCCATCCCTGCCTGGATTCTCTGGTCTGCGGTGAAAAAAAACAAAAAAATACAAACCCAGTTTGGTGCTGTAAAAAAATCTGTTCCCTGAGCTAATGGTGGGTCATATACTGAGCCATACTCTAGCAAAATTCCCCCTGGGGTTCAGGAGGCCTTCTGGCTGAGTAACATCTCCAGTCTTTGAACTGGTGACTGTCCTTTGCCTTTCAAACAATGATTTCAGATGGATTCACTCTAAGAAAGACTGACCAAAGTCTACAAAAATAACAGTGCTCTTTTCCCTTGAGCTTCACTGATCTTTGGAACAGGCATCAGCCAAAGCTCTTTAAGGACATATACCAACTTCTTTCTGCACCTGAGGAAACTGCGGCTCCAGAACTGATATCCAAGTAACTTGTCCAAAGCAGAACCAGGAGTTATCTAACCCTCAGAACAACGTTCATTCCAATAACTGGACTCTCCTATGTTTTACTTCGGCTTTATATCCTTCCCAATAGAATTCCTTATTTTCAGCATTCATCTGAGAAACTCCCACCTCCACCTCTCCACCCTGAAGATAATTCCAGTCCTGCTTAGGGCAGAGCATTGTCTTCTGCTACAGACTGGGATCAATATCATTAAAAGAGCTACAATGATGTGGTTGTAGAAACTACCATGTCAGGCACTTCTTTGGGTAGAGAGAATAATTAGGATGTGCTCTCTGCAGTTACCAAAGGAAATCCCCTGCAGGCACAGAGGTTTAGGCAGCTTCTTTTCTGTGTGGCCTGTAGCAGGTTTGAGCTCCTATTAATTAAACCCCATGAGGGCTCAGTGGCCAGCCCTCCATACATGCACATGGATACACAGACACAATGCTACCAACCTGGTCCCCTGTGCCTCTTCTCCATCCAGATGTAGCAGTTGTTCTGAGCTACCCCAGTTTGCGAATCCAGGAAGGGAAGGCGGACGCTTCGCTCAGCACACAGCCGAGAGTTGTAGCTGCGACAGTGCTCAATTGCTTCTTTGTAGAACTGGTCCCCAAGTCTGCCAAAAGAGACAGGACAGAGAGTAAGAAAGATTGCACTGCCCCCTCAAACAAGACTAGGAAAAAGGGGACTGAAGGTTGGTTTAAAAATGGACAAGCAGAAGAACTTTCCCTGAACACATGCAAAGCTTGCTGACATGAGACATTGCTGAAGTAGATCATGCAGAAAGTGCCACCAAAAGATCAGACTCTCAGGAACTGGACACAGGTCTTTTCAGTAGTGGCATAGCTACTGAATGAGCAAATGATGCAACCACACTGGCCCATGACCCTAGGTCAGGCAACATATACACCATGGTGCACTCATTCTATTGTTTCTTTTCCCCCGTAGTTTGTCCAGCCAATTCAGCAAACCAGTCATTTCAATCCTATGTTACAGCAACTCCTGCAGCATATTTTGAGCAACCAGAAAGCCAGCCAATTTTAGAAGAACTTCACTCCAGCATTTCTGGTGTCAGAGAGCCCATAAGAGCAAAGGACATAGTCCTCATATTGTGTGCTTCTGAAGCATGAAAACACACCCCTTAACAACTAAGGCCATGTCTGCAATGGTCAAACTAGACATTTTGTCATAACCCTTCCAGAGTTTTCCACAGTCAAGCCTGAGGCACCAACAGCAGCAGGCTACAACAGTGACCGGTAAGATCCAGCGTGGCAAATGCTGCTTTCCTCTGGAGCCCAGTGGGAGGAACAGTTCTAAAGACAATGATGTCATTTATTTCATAAATAACTATTTGTTCAAAAATTCTGTAGAATCTTCATCTTCCCTTGAGAAAGGTTTAAAAACTCTGCCTGATGGAGATTACCAAAATCCTCCCTCCAAATTTTTCTAAACAGGGAAAAGCATCAAAGTAAAGCTACCCTGAGGACACAAAGCATCTGTCATGCTGGAGCATTGCAAAGTAGGTGGGCCACACTGCTGAACCTCATTCTTGATCTATTGTCAAGGTTAAATTCAGTCATGACATGAATAACTAGGAAAGTTACCCATTAGGGGTAAGTTCATTAGAAAATAGGAGTAGAGTGATATATAGCATAACTTGCTCTGATATTCATTAGTGTGCAAAAAGAGTATAGCATGCACAGCAAGGGAGCCGAAGGGATGCATGCACAGAGACAAGAGAGGCTCCCTTTCCTGTTTTATTAGTTGTTTTCCCCACTACCCTCTTCCGTAGGCACAACTGGCATTTTAAAAGTATACTCCTTTTGTACACCTCTGAATGTCAAATCGGTGCAAATTGCTCTGTTTTACCATCTGTGTCTTTTTTCTGACTCACGTCTTTTAAGTCACTCCTTGGTTGCACCTTATGACTTCCATGGGAGCCATACTCTTTTTCCCTAGGCTGTACTGGCCCAATATCCTCTCGCTGACAGGGGCCAACAGCAGAGGCTCAGGGAAGAACACAAGAGCAGGGCAAATACAGAGGGAGGCACCTCTAGTTCCCCCTTCTCACTTCTGATGATCAGAACTTAACTTCCCCAAGTTAAGGGGAGGAAGAGACTTAACTAACCAAGTCTCAGGTGACCCAATGGTGGGGATATTATGTTTAACAGACCTTGATGAATCTTTCTTCCATGAATTTATCCAACCAACTCTTCAATCCACTTATCTTTTTCATACCTAAAACGTTGTGGGGCAATGAGTTCCACAGCTGAAATATGATTCATGCAAAAAAAGCATTTCCTTATGCTTGTTTTAAGCCGTATCTCAATTATTTACAATTACAAATCTGTAAGTCTCTCACAAAGCTTCCACCAGGTCATTTTTCTAATGAGCAGAGGGTATCCAGCACGCTGAGCCCCTGGATGTGGAACGAGCACCGTGGCTGAATGCCGGAGCCCACCAGCTTGCTGCTGCCCTCTACCACTCTGACTTCAGCCGCCGCATTTCAGAGTGTCCTCAAAGGAGAGAAGGCAGGCAGTCCTCCACAAGCAGGAATAGCACGCAGGAGTCAATACATCCTTTGGCTACAGAGACTTTCTAAGGGTTGTTCAGCGGCTTTGCGCAGCAGTGAACGTCTGTGTGAATGTGGTGCCTCACAGCCCTGTCCCCCCCCTGCTGACCACCAGCTCCTGGGCAGCAGCCGGTGCGGGGATCTTTGCAGGGCAGCTGAAGGAGAGAGCTTTCTGGACTGTACAAGCGAGCGGAGGGCAGAGCCGTGGGCAGAGCATGTACAGTGGGATCCCTCCGGACACTGAATCCCCCGCAATGACCTCAAACCCCTTTTTCCCATAAAAAGGCAGGGAGGGAGGGAAGGGGAGCAGAGGAGAAAGGAAAAGATAAGCTGCACTACTATACAAAGAATGTGACTAGGAAGAAATGAAAGCTTATTAAAAGCTGTAATTAAAGTTGTACACTTGTGTAATCAAAGTCAGTAACAAGGAGACTCCAGCTGATCAAAGATTAACAGCTCTTGCCACAAACACTTGAGCTTCCACAGAGCTATGTCAGATTCCCCCTATATTAAGCCAGGGATGCTCACTAACTCCAAGGAGTTTACCGGAAGGAAGAGCACAGCTGTGTGACAACAAACTGCCACCACTGCATGGGTTTTCTTTATGCTAAAAATTACTCCAGTCAGTAGAATATGCACACCACAAAGCAGCCGTATTAACAAAAACAATACATCTTAGCAACAGATATAGGATCTGGCTGGAGATGACCTCAGTTTCCACCTTCTTCTAAGACTGAAAATAACTATAAATCTTAGAATGTTAAACATTTGGCTTTAAATGACACTGTCAAGTAGGGTGTAAGATTAAATTTCAGATTTTTCTAAGAGGGAGAAAAGGGGTTTTGAGATCCTAATGGCAGAGAAGCTACCAAGTTAATGGGTCAAATTCACTCTTGACACAATCTTGTAGTCTAGCTGTTTCATTACATTTATTTTAAAGATTTTAAATATGCATCTTCTGCCTTAAAGAAAAAAAATAATTTAGGAGAAGCATTTAGTCACCTCCATACTTTAAGAAAGTTTGCCTTGGCTCCACTACAGCAAGCATGATCAAAAACGCCAGCCCCTAAGTATCCACTGGAAAGGTATTCAGATACTGGGACCTTCAGGACTTGCAGTGACTAATTATAAATGGAATTTTAAAAAAGTGACAGATAATCAAATATAGGAAAGTAAAGAAACAATATTTCCTTATAACAGTCATATCTCAGTGGAAAACAGCTTCCCTGCAAATACTTTTGGCTGGTTGGTTGTTTTGTTTTACCATTAGTCTTCACTGGAGTGACTCTGACTCGTTCCGAATTTCAGTTAGTTTTTTTTAAGGAACTTTAAACTTAGAGATATTTTTTTCTTTGTTTTCAGTGCTACATATCTAAACACAGCACAGACCTGTTGGAGCTGGTCCAGAAGAGGGCCATGAAAATGATCAGGGGGATGGAACACCTCTCCTATGAGGAAAGGCTGAGAGAGTTGGGGTTGTTCAGCCTAGAGAAGAGAAGGCTTCGGGGAGACCTTCTTGCAGCCTATCAGTACTTAAAGGGGGCTTATAA